>NW_010973177.1:153635-205431 GCF_000737465.1 Haliaeetus leucocephalus | reverse complement strand
CGCAAAACGGGAAAAAAAAAAAAAAAAAAAAAAAAAAAAAAAAAAAAAAGAGCCCTTCAATCGGATTGGCTTCCCTGTTGCTAAAAGCAAAGGGGTGCTTTGTTCATAAACTGAACCAAAATGCTAAAAAATCCCAGACTTTAACTAAAGAGGGACCTGTTAGCTTCAGCATTGGTGAGAGGTTACCTGCCCAGCCCCTCTTTGCCTTGCCAGGGAGGCTGAGTCGGGCTCAGTGCGATGGGATGGTGGGATGGGACGGTGGGATGGGATGGTGCAATGGGATGGTGGGATGGGATGGTGGGATCGGATGGAGGGATGAGGTGGTGCGATGGGGTGGTGGGATGGGATGGCAGCTGTTGGGTTTTAGAGCAGAGCTGGCCAGGGTGGAAACTGGGCACTAGGTTGTTTAGGCATGTCCCTGGGGGAAACCTGGCTAAGTTCTGGAGAAAAGGAGGCTGAGGGGAGACCTTATCGCTCTCTACAACTACCTGAAAGGAGGGTGTAGTGACGTGGGTACTGGTATCTTCTATCAAGTATCTAGTGATAGGATGAGAGGAAATGGCCTCAAGTTTCACCAGGGGAGGTTTAGATTGGGTATCAGGACAAATTTCTTCACCAAAAGGGTTGTCAAGCACTGGAACAGGCTGCCCAGGGGAGTGGCTGAGTCACCATCCCTGAAAGTGTTCAAAAAACACATAGATGAAGCACTTCATGACGTGGTTTAGTGGCCATGGGGGGGTTGGGTTGACGGTTGGACTCGATGATCTTAAAGGTCTTTTCCAACCTAAACAATTCTATGATTAAAGTGGCTGCTTGGAAAGGAGAGGTCCTCCTTCCAGGTGCAGGTCTGGGCTTGGGGGACTAACTGGCACCTCTTGGACTCCTCAGGGAGGTGATTCAGCAAAATGGTCTGGCAGAAAATGACCTCAGCAAGAAAAGGTAAAAAATTCTGGTTCTATGAGAGCTTGGGTGAGTGTCACACATGAAGCTGGGAGTGTGTAAACCCTGTCCATAGCTCCTGTCCTAAACCAATCCCCCAGATCCCACCCAAATCCATCAACTCTTCACACTTGCTTGCTGTCACCAAAAAGTCCTCCTTTCCCACCTGTTTTCCAAAGACAACCACTAAGGTTTTGGACCCATCACGAAAAATGTCCTTGGAGCATGTTCTCAATGAGTCTAGAGAGAAAACATCTTGAGGAGGGTTGGTGGAAAATAAAGAAACCCAGATTTATTGTCCTTTCCCTGGAACAGCTCAGCTCTTGGCTGGCCATTGGCCTTTCAGATTTCAAACTTGTGTTTGACATTAACAATCAAACTGTGATGAATGAGCATGTTTGGAACATTTTGTATCATATGCTTCAGAAATAGCAGATTACCCTTTGAAAATAATAAGATCTACTTTAAACGATGTTTTTTGACTCCAGAAATGGAAAGAAAGAAAGAAAGAAAGAAAGAAAGAAAGGAAGAAAGTATTTGTATCACAGCCAAACATGATCTCATCTCTGTATTTTCTTTAATGAAGTTGTAGAAAATACTTTCTATAGAGATGGAGAAATAAGCTTTGGATGGGTCAGAGTATTTTGTGAATCTAGACAGATTTCCTTGCTTTAGTCAACATAAAGTTCTGTGTAATTCTAAAAAAGTCAGTTTTGGCAACTTCTGTGTAAAATACATTAACATTATTGTGTTTAAAGTTATCTTCTAATTTACATTTAATTTAAAAAATTAAAGGCTTTTATAAAACTTGTAATCTGATAAAAATATTTTATTCCTGATCAAAAAGAAAAATTTTCAAACCTGAAGAAAAGTTTTTGTGTACTGTTCACCAACCCTCATGGCAAGCCAAACTCTTGAAGCCACTTTCTGACCTTCTTCCTCACACCGTTAATGCCACTGAGCCAAACAGGAGCACCTGACCAGGGAAGATAAACAAAAGGGAAGAAGTTATAATAAAAATAATTGAGGGATTGAGGGTTTTATTAAAAAGCTTGTACCAAACTCTGTTATTTCTCCAGTGCTGCCCACAAAATATCAACAAATAGTATGAAATTATATATATAATATATAAAATTATAAATTATGATATATATTATATATTAGACACAATACATAATATACATCTATATATTATGTAATAAATTATATACTAGATCATATAAATACAAATCCATATACATATATAAATTTTATAACATAGAGTATATATTACATATAATATCTATTTATAATGTGTATATATTACATTTTATAATATATGCGATATGTGTTTGTATATAATACATTACAATTTTATACATATATAAATATAAATTTGTATATATAAATGCATATTTTATCTCTATAAATACAGAAACAAGAAAAACCTTGTAGTTTTAAGTAACGCCTACTTCATCTCTCTTTTTAAAGAACCTTCCCAAAGCACGCTTTTCCTCGTCCTCCATTTCCCTTGACTTTACAGGGCAAAACCAGTCCCCAAAACCCCCGAAAGAGCTCACCTCTGTCCCTAAATTAGAGTTAATTGCTCATTAGGGTGGGCGGGAGGTGGCTGGGGGGGGCAGCTGCCGCTGTCCATGGTACCGGCGGGTCGCGCTGCCCCTCCCGGAGCGCAGGGACCGGATCGGCCTCGCTCCCCCATCGCGACTGTCCTCTCCTTGGGGCTTTCTTTATCTTCCTGTGACCTAGGCAGGCTCTCGGACTCGAATAGTAGAGTTTTGACAGAGTAGAGGGTAATAATAAAGGCCTGCAGCTCTTCAAGTGTAATAGCATGATCTTCTTCCCCCAAAAAACTGACCGAGAAGATGGATAACAGCAAGAAGAAGAACATGGTTTGGACAAAGTGCTGCAAATGCTGTGTCAACCACTCGTATTAATGTCATCCGTCGTCGATATCACCTGTCAGCATGTCACAAACCATCAAAAAACATGGCACGATTTAATATTTAGTGGAATTTCTAGGATATTGTCAAGCAGGAATTTCTAGGGTATCATCTCATGGGTTGCTGGAGTTTTGTTTTTACATTATATGCAATGTTATCTGGAAAGGGAGAAGTGAGGAAAAATAGAATCTAATTGACTTTCTGATCTTGGCAACAAGAAGAGTAATAGGAAATGCACAACCTAGAGTCTTTTGCATATCAAAAGCAGCTTGATCTCAGAAAATCTGAACAGTAGTAGAGCTGTGTTCATGCAGACATCGAGGTACAGCCAAAGGTAGAATGCAACAAATCTCCTTAAATTGCTAAATAAGAGGGTACAGGGTGTGGAATACTTAGAAACACTTTGAGGCTTCATTTACACTTGGTACCCACTTGGAAAGCATTGTTAAAACCCCTGGGAAGTGGGGAAGGATCTCAGGTGAATGTGTTATGTTGCCAGGTGGAAGGATAAAAGGAAACAGTGGGGTTTAGACATCAAGGCTTTGGCAGTGAGGATAGCCATGACATATGATAACCCCATCACACAAGGAGATTTGCCAAATGCACAGAGAATAAAGAGAATAAAAAGGCCTGTAAATCACATGGCATTGGGTAAATACAGTCCCATAGGAGTGGCAGGTTTGGGTTTGTGTTTTCTCTTCCTTTGTCTTTTGAGGGGGAGCCTGTCCTGATGGTACTGCCCCATGTTCAACACCTTTCTTAGGGCAGCTGCATGAAAGGTAGAAGGAAGAACTGAGCATTTGCTTTCCTGTCTGTCTTGATTTAGCCAGGTGTGAAACTGTACAACCAGTTGTCTCTACCGTTAAATAACTCTTTAATAACTCCGCTGATTGACAGGGTTTCTGAACAGAAGCCACCAAAGATGCTTGCTAACCACTGCTTTTCTAGCAGCACTACGGATCAGAGGCAGCTGCCTCTGAGATGAGCTTTCTGTCAGGTTGCATTGGCATGCTATGCTTGATTTCTGTATGAATGGTGTTAGTCATCAGCTGAAGCAATGAAGTTCCTTTGACACACGATACCTGCTGTGCTCACGGGTTGTGCTTTTTTAATATCTTATGTGCCGTTGTGTTTGAGACATTTCTTGTACTTGATGAATTCTATCTGACAACTTCCCTTTCAATTTTCCCTCATCAGACCCCATATATTTATATTTTCTCTTTCAGGTGGGATTTGTAATCCTTCTACCTTGATATATTCACTCCAAAAATGAACACCGAGGGATTACTCTTATTGCCTGCTGCAGGCATTCAGCTCAGCTGTTCTATGCTGCTTCCACTTGCCCCTCTGACCCCAAAATTGGTCTCACTTTTCTACAGTTGCTGTGTAGGGGATATACACTCCTAATTTTTCCTGTCTCAATTGTATCTAATTTATATTCTGGAAGTAAATAATACAGATACTCCCACTGGCCTTCCACATTTGGCTTCCAGTAATGTTTCTGTTGATACACTTCTGCAAACACCTCCATGTCTTTGTTCATGCCCTAGCTGAACCATAGCCTGTGCCATTCTGTTGAAAAATCAGGTTCCTCCTGGTTTTCAAGGAAACTAGAAATCCCCAAAACATTCCTACTGAAATCCATGGACATTACTGGAGCCTGGGACAGTGTTTATCAGACATTTGTTATAACAGCACCCATTAATTCAAGGCAGGAAGATGAATATTTAGTTATGGAATTATAGAAAGAATAAAAGAAAAGCAATCCTCAAAATTTAAACTGCCTCAAGGCAGCAAGTGTTTGTAAGCATCAGGAGGTTTTTATGGAATTGCTCAATGGTTTTGGTCTTATGGGGCCTTTTGGGGTCATTGGATAAATCCCATTTGGAGAGGAAGAAAAGCAGTTGTAATTTGAAAACTTCCCAAACCAAACTCTAAAATGGGGTAGAAGTCTCCCATCCAAGCGCTGATCTATCTCAGTCCTTGGTGTTGAGGATGCAAATGCAATGTCTGACAAAGAGCAGGATTAGACAGCTGCAATAGAGATCAGGGCAAAGAAGAGGGCAGTTTTTGCAGGGGAACTCCAAAAGTATAGCCTGTGTGACTCATGTGGAGAGGACAGTGTATCCTTGGTAGCTGCTTGTTCATGAAAATGAGTTTCAAAATCCCTACTCTGTTATTCTACATGGGTTTCGCATTGGTACAAACAAGCAAAGTGCAGTTTCCAGAAGGACCTGTGGTCACTCTCCCCATACGTCTGCTCACAACCCCTCAACTGCAAGGCTGTAGGTACTGAACCAATTTAATTTTAACATGGAGTTACATGTCCAAATTCTGCTCAGTTATGATTTTCCCTTGAGCTACAGAAGAGTTTGAGGCTTCTAAGCTGCAAAAGCATGTTTGCATAGCACTGCCCATGACTTACAATGGTGACAGTTCCTGAACACTCTCCTGCTTCAACGCTTGAATTATTTGTTATGCCTTCTTTTCAGCTCAGCCACACACAGACTTTACTCCACAAGGAGTGAACAGCTTCAGCTGAATCTTCATCACACCTTGAGGAGACCTTGGGCATTTTATCCCATAGAGCGATGGTAGATCTAATGCTGTCAGATCACAGTCCTTTCACACTGACTGATAATCCAATAGCCGTAGTTATGCCTGAGATATCCTGTAATTCAAATAGAGGTATCGAAGACTGGCAGGAGAATAGCCCTGAGTTTACATGAAAGCAATCAAGATTTTTACAGCAGGACCAGCTGTTACGTATCAGGAGACTTTCTGCAAACTTTGGTTAGCTTGCATTGAAGTGTGCATGCATCTGCTATATATTCTAATGAAACTGCTTGCTCACATCTCTGAAGTGGCTTGTTTATCTCTTTGTAGCTGCTGGGCAGATGCCTTGTATTTGTGTGGGAGATTTCTCCAGAAATTTGATGGTACTTCTAAGCAAAATGGGTTTGCCTGTAAAAGGGCATGTCCTAGTTATCAGATGGTCAGGTTTTCAACATGGGCACACTCCTTTCCCTTGTTTACACCACTGCACTTTCACCTGAGGATAACTCTGTTTTGCAAACAAAACCCCATTGTCAAGAAGGAGCCTTGGTATTTTTATGCTTATGTTAATGAGGAATAAACTGAAACCCAGTGAGTAAGACAGACATTCCCCAAAGTGCTCTCTAATTATGGGCACCTCCGTTCCTAAGCATCCAGATTGGGATACCTTGGCTGGGTTTGCAGCAGGGTTGTGTAACTAAGTCTTGTGTGTGCTTTGAGTTCTCAAAGACCTTCAGAAAATTCAAGCCCAAGAGGTATGAAGAAGCTCAAACTGAGTCATCAGAAATGAGTGGACGTTTTTGAAAGCCTCCGTTGCTCGCCAGAAACTGCATAATGACTCAACACCATGGTCTGAAACAAAACCCGTCAGTTCTGTGTGTTAACTATTAGACCATGTCTGATGTGAGGGAGAGAGAAAAATATAAATCTAGTCAGAAATCCCATTGAGCAGACACTAGAGATCTGCTGCAGAGACCACCAAGGGGACTTGCAAAGGCTTTCGTTGACCTTGGAAGAAAAGACCACCAGTGGGCACGGTGATACGCAAAACAGTGTCCTGAGAGAGAGGAGAGCACTAAATGACCACAGAAAAAAACACCGGGGGAAAAAAGACAGTATATCCTACACACTGTATCAGGACGCAGTATCTATTTGAATAGCTGCCATTTTTTTACTTGCTTCCAACAGTTCTGTTTCATGGCTCTATTATGTACTTCTAGCAACAGTGCTGAAATTATTTTATAACTAGGGGAAAAAAGGCACCTAAGAAACTTATCATCAAAACCACCTGTCAGGCTGAAAAAAGTTGCCAAAGCAAATTTTCTTTTCCCTTTTTATTGTTTTCCTGACAAGCTGGACAGGGGCTGTTTTCCTTCATGCTGCAAAATCTAATTATATACATACATAAAAAAATAGACGGCACTAACCATTTGTCTCGCATGACTCACCACTGTCTTTCCAAATGTCATAAATGCTGGCAAGCAAACTACAACCACGAAACCCATTAGTGTCTCACAAGGCTGCTTGGCTTGATTACAGGCTGGCAAGGATTAGGCTGAGTAATCGGGAGAAGTTGCGAGGAAGATTCCACTGGGCATCTGAGATTATTGTGCGCTGGAAACACTGCAGAAGATAAACCACCAAAAGGCAGTCATCTAGTGCTTTCAACGGCAATCCCCATTGCAGGGCGTTATGGTTTGTACAGCCCAGAAGACATGAAGAAACAGAGCGTTGTCCAAGTGGAAGAAGACACCCACATTTGGCAACACCTAAGGACAACAATGTCTTGAACACAACCATTCCCTGGGAATGGCTTTCTTCTCATGCACCCTCTTGCTGCGGCAGCCACAGAAGCCAAAGCCCAGACCTGCTCCTACTGAGTCTCTGCTATCATAACTTGAACTTCCCGCCCCGGATAGACCTTGGGAAGCATGCGGAATGGGACCACAAACCACGCTTGTAGCGCAAACACAAGCGGAGTTCTTCTCTGGGGTTGCCCTGCCTTAATCAGGCTGTCCAGTTCTAATCCAGGAAGTCAAATTTAGCCTTGCATCTAAAATAAAGGGCTGTGAAAACAGAACTTGGGCCTTCTGTTTTAAAAGAAAAAGTGGACCCCTCTCTGGATTACATCTTCACGGCCACCTCCTGTGCAGGAGTGAGGCTGATGCCTGAAAGCCCTGCTCTGGACCAGGGGGTGAGGAGAAGGGTTTCCAGTAGACCGTGGTGAGACCCCGGACATCCTCACCAGGGTGCACCTTCTCACGTAGCTGCAGACAGTGCTGCACAGTAAATGCATTTTATTTCCTTGCAGACCTCACTGGAAGATGGGGGTCCCGCTAGGTAGTTCAGCACAGCTTGTCTTCTGCCCTGGGACTACACATGTTGGGGCAGAGCAGAGCCAAAGAGAAGTGCATTGGGCTGAGTAGAAGATGGGGCCAAAAGAGTACATCTCAGTCTCAGGGCATTAGACACGACGAATCTGGTATAGGTAAGCTTTTAAAATCAAATAAATAAATAAAAAATCAAAGTTGCTTCTGAAATGCTGGAGAACTTTGAAGAAACTCATCCCTTCATAGCGAGGCGGGCGATGTATTTCTGAAACACAGTGTTTCTGAAGTGCTATTCCTCAGCTTTCATGGCACTGATTTGCTGCCACAGATCCTGGTGCCAGGACCTGTCTGGCCCAACAAGAGCCATTCTCATTTTGATTTTACAATCCCATTTGAAAATGCATCCCCTTGCTGTTTAATTTCCCATCCCCGGAGCGCAGCACTCGGTCTCATTCCCATGCACGGCATTTCCCAGCACGGTTCGAGCCAAGGCTGGCTGCTGAGCTGTGAAATGTGTGTGCTTCCACTCCACCGGCTCCTTCTGACACGCCTGGAGCAAAGACTTTATCTCGCCGGGTGATGTCAGCACGGTGGTGCCTGATCTTCGGAGAAGATTCACAGTAGAAAATTACAAATCAGGAAGAAATACTCAGGTAGACAGGGAAATTGTGGAAAGTAAAAGAACTAGGCATGATGCTTTTTTGGCTCTAGACTGTTTAAATCTCGGAGCATCCTATGCTGCATTGACATATTGTGCTCTCCTCTACAAACAGCTACATTACGTTTTTGTCATTGGGCAAATATAACTGTGGTTTATTTTTAGCTTTAATTGAATATCTCCTTTCAAATCTTATCACTGCCCACCCAGATCAAGTGGAACGGACATAAATACAAACATAACTTAGACTACCTTATGCCGAAGAGCACAGCAACAGCAAATTAATAATCTTTTTTCCCAGGCATTTTATCTCAAATCCAGGAGAGACTTGTTTACTGATGTGATTCATGGCTGAAGGATAAAATATTATCTGGCAAGGTTGATATTTCACATTTTAATATGGATTTTCACCTGAGGATCTCAAAATATTTGCAAACCTTAAAGCCTGATCTACACACAATTTTTTGCAGCAAATGTTCATTTTTTTTAAATTAAGAACATGATTCCCCCCCCCCCCAAGTACGTCTCAATAAAATCACAGTTAGAGTTACAAAATACTTTAGAGCTGCACAACTTAATTCCCTTGCCAGTATAGAAGAAACTTTCACTAACTTCAGTAACTTGGTGATGCTAAGTCCATAGAGCATTCACATATAAAAAACATACCATCACTTGTCTTTTTAAGCTTAACTAATGCTGTAATATGCCTTGCAGCTCCATGGGTGGAAAGTTGAACAGAGCAGTCAAAGCGTTGCTGTTCCACCGGAAAGTGTGGGATAATTGCCCACGGTTGTGCTGAGAATACACACCTGATCTGAATATCTATGGAAGTGTTTGTAGAAATAAGGATGTGTTTAAACTAGCAGGATGAGAAACATGCTGCTTCACTGCGACGGGAAATCAAACTCTGGCAATGGTATTTTGCTCCAAAGGTAAGTAAGCCCTGGGGAGATTAAAGGAGCTTGTGTTAGAAATTAGATATTATACTCCAAGGATTTTTTTTTGTACGATGTGTGAATCTTACTTGGTCATAAAATCAGGATGGCAAGAAAAGGGCTAGAATTTAAATGCAAGGTCAGTGAAGGAAGATAAAAAAATTAAACTGTTTGGGAGCCAGCAAGAATTATTGCACATGTTGGCACTTGTTAAGGGCTTGTGTGGAGTGCAGCAGCAGCTCCTGGCACCTCTGCTGGGATGCCCAGCTGTGCCTTCTGCCACTGCGCAGTTGTATCTGCTGGGTCTCAGAAGAGCAGGAGAAAGGGAAACTTCATTTGGTAAGTTATGATATAAAAGAGGCTGAATAGAGGACAATACATCTTGTCTGCTAAGATGAACTACTGTGAGCTGGAACACATGGCTCTTTAGGAGCAGGACAAAAATCCATCTCATCAAAACCCTATCCTTTCCAGGAACAAATATAAAGAAAGTGGAGAAGGGAATGAAAAACTTACAACATCATTGATGAGGACAACAGAAACTGACAGGGAGGGAACAACAATGTCCTGCTAGTGAACTCCACCTGCCCTGCAGATCTCTGTATCATCTCTTTGCTTTCTTGTATTTGCTTTTTTTTCCCCCTTTCCCTCTGATCTTCCAGCTCCGTAATTCTCTCCTAGCCATTTGCATAAAGCAATGCACCAGGTGCTGTCTCTGTGTGGATCTATAACACAAATTACTTTATCTAGCCAATAACTTATGAACAAAGTCCAAAAACGTATTTCTGTTGACAACTGTGTCGGACTGAGTCCTAAGGACCTCAAAAGACCTCCTTTTATCATCATCATCATCATCATCATCATCATCATATTCTGCTTTCCACTGCCTGATCTGGAATACTAAAACATAGGTTTACCAACTTTTTAGTTATTCTATTTTTCATGGCTGGCTTCAGGTCTGGCAATCTGATCTTAAGAGAGTTTGGAAATCTTTAATTCTGCTGAACACCTTTGTCATCTTAATAAGAGAATATGCACTTTTGTCCCATTTCCATTTTATGTGCTTTTCGTGTTTTAGTTTCTATCACTGACATATCTAAGATGGGGTATTCAAAGATGTGATATATATTTATGGATATGTGTGTGCATGCACTAAGAAAACTCTGTACTTAATAAGAGTAGGGTGGCTATGTTATATTTTCAGTCAAAGGACTGCTTTCATGGGAAATCGGGATTCAACATTGCAGAGCAAAAGTTATGTGCAACATGAACTATAACAAAAAAAGAAAAAAACTTAATTATCAGAAGAAAACCTATCTTCATATCCCTCTTAATATTCTGCAATAATCTAGAAAAAATGTCTGACAGCCTAAGACCTGATGACCCATCAAAGGGATCTGTTCCCTGGGATGAAGCTTTGGGAAATCTAGGATTTTGTATTCGGGGGCTTGACTTGTAGCTAAATCTCTGCTGGGTTTTCCATACAAACCTCAGAAATTTGGAGACCACCCAGCAGAGGCCAGACCACAGGGATGAAGATGGGTTTTTTTCTGATAATTAAGTTTTTTTCTTTTTTTGTTATAAGAAAAAAACCCATCTTCATCCCTGTGGTCTGGCCTCTGCTGGGTGGTCTCCAAATTTCTGAGGTTTGTATGGAAAACCCAGCAGAGATTTAGCTACAAGTCAAGCCCCCGAATACAAAATCCTAGATTTCCCAAAGCTTCATCCCAGGGAACAGATCCCTTTGATGGGTCATCAGGTCTTAGGCTGTCAGACATTTTTTCTAGATTATTGCAGAATATTAAGAGGGATATGAAGATAGGTTTTTTTCTGATAATTAAGTTTTTTTCTTTTTTTGTTATAGTTCATGTTGCACAGAGCATTAATGGAGAGTACCATATGCTGTTCCTTTTTTAATGAAAACACAAGATGTCCTCAAAGGCTGCTCTAATGAGAGCAATTCAAGCGCTTTCCAGCAAGGTGACTCCTTGGGAAATGCTACTCTATTAAAAAGAATAAGACATATTACAGAAATATAGAGACACCACCCCCCCCCAAAAAAAATAGAATATAGAAAAAAATGTTGGGGAACAGAAAACAAAACATTTTCTGGCAAAAGAAAAATACCCTGAAATAGTCCAGGCTCCCCCCACACTGCCCAGTTCAGGCCTGGCTGTCCTGCCCACTGCCCTTTTGGCTGTTTGACAGGTCTTGGTGTGACATCGTGTCGTACTAAAGCCTTTATTTTTGGTAAAACAAAATCCTATTTTTCTGGCTAGTGCTTGTTATAATGGCCTCAAGGGAGCTTTAAATGTTCACTTACTTTACCAGAGTTCAGAAATCTTAGCTCAAGCCAATTAAGTTTTTAATTAAACATGCATTAGGAGGAGAATCTTGAATATGAAATTTCTCCACATCTTTTTTAAGAGACACAGCAATCAGTAAAGTTTGGCAACCCCAACATTACAACAAGTTAAAGCCCAACAACATTTTTAACCTTCACTTGTGAATTGCATGACTCACAAAATTGAAGATCACGGAGCAGAACCCTGCAACTCCATTTCTTTTTCCCAATGTGTTGATTTATGTATTGATCATACTCCCCAGGTTCCTCTGATAGAAAGGCTGTCATTTAAAAAATAAGCAGCATTTCATTTGTAGGCACTGTGCTTCTGTGGATTGCAAAGCCAATATATGCAGTTCTGCAGCTAGGCTGTTAAAGCAAGAGCGTGTTCAGTAATTGATCTGTGCCAGCATCCTCCACCACTTGAATGATAATACATGTTTTAAACAGATTGGTCTTAAAAACTAGAATGAGCCCAGCAAAAAAATGCCTGAAGAGATCCAAAAAAGAAAGATATGATAAAAGAGAATGTTATTGAGTCTTCTCCGTGCAATGTCTTGAGAGGGTATTTAGACATTCGGTGTCCAGAAGAGGTGGCTGATGAGGCTGGTTTAAAAAAAGACTTCAGTCTGCTTATTGCTCTGTGCTTACCCCAAACCACAAAATCCCATACCAATGGGACAGCAGGTTACAAATACATTTCTGTTAGCAGGATGAGTCTGAAACCCAGTCTTTCATGCTTGATAGCAGGGAAAGGGAAACTTATTTCTGAATCTTCATAAACTTGATCGCATGATAGGCTGATGATGCGTTTAATTAGAAAATGAAAAATCCCACCATAATGCAAAAATCTTGTTGTTTGGTTGAAAAAATAAATCATGTACAGTGGAAAAACAACCAGCTTTAAAGTGAAGACAGGAATATTTTATAAGGCTAAGTTAATCTCAGGTGAAATTGCTTTTCTGTAAGACTAAATCTATATGAAAGCAATAAAGGGAAAATCCAGTGCTCATATCTTTTCAAAGAAGAAAGATATCTGTCTTTGAAGACTTTCTAAACTCCTGAAGTGAAGGTACCTAGCAGCGCTTCTTCACTGGCTTGTGGTGTAACATAAAATAACGAAAATATGCTACTGCAGCAATGTGAAAATTCATTGCAGAGGCAGAAGTGGGTTATCAGAGGTAGGGAATTAGCAGCAAAGGCAACACTCACCCAACACATGCCGCCAAGGTATCCGGGAGAGCCTGTGCATTTCCATCGGTGCAAACTAGAAAATGTATTGATTGGCTTTGAGTATAAGATTAAACAAGCAGCAATTATCTGTGTATAATTTATAGGTTACTGGCGACAATGTCACACTTGGCTGTTCCTTCTGAAGTGGCATCCGTCTCCTGTGATTCACCCTCATCCCTATCAAGGACAAATGTGGCATAAAAATACTGCAGCCGGAGCCAATCTATATTTTTAATTTCAAACTTTGACACATGAAAAATAGCCTGTTTTGACTTAGTGCTTGGATTTACCCTTCCAGTTCCATGTTTCAGGAAAAAAAAAGCCTGTTTGCTTTTTAAAGCTTTAGTTTCCTGCTATTCATCATTCTTTATCCCTTTAAATAGGGCCCTTAAGTGCCTTTTTCAAGTTGGCAAAAACACTGGGAAAAGGGAAACCCAAAGAATTTTTGTATCCAAACTAAGAAACAAATGTTACAGTTTTTTATCTGATAGCAGGTAGAAACTAGTTTTGGAGAACAAATGAAAAGAATAAACTTTTCAGATGCCCTTCCTCAGCTCTCCGAGTGTCATCTTCTCCCAACCACAGCCTTTTACCACCAGATCCCAGCGTAAGGAGGCAGCCCTGACTAAGCTGCATAGACAAGACCATAAACTGCACGAGCAATTTCTTCTTGTCTATCCAAAGTGGGGGAAGTTGCCTGATTTCCCTGGGAAGGGCTGGGCTCAGCATCTCCCCATGGGCATGTTCAACAGCTTCCCCTTCCCACTGTTTCTGGATCATGTTACCCACATGCCCAGTTCTCCCCTTGCTTTACAGTGGGCTTGAAGACACCAAACTCAGGCAGAAGAGTGCCTGAAAGAGGATAATAGTACTGTGAGATGAATGCTCTGAGCATTTCTGGTCACCCTCACGAAAGAGCACCTTGCTGCAATACTTAGACAATTTTCCAGTGCTTTGCAGGAGCCTGGACCCACAGGTCCCAGCCAACCCTGAAGCAAGGTGGGAACTTGGTGTGGAGAGGAACCACACCAAAGCAGAAGGGTTTGGACAGCATCCCCCAGCCCAGCCTTGTTCCCAGCCTCTGTCTTCTCAGCGGATGTTCTTGATGAGGTCCTGTTTGAAAAGTTTGTTTTCAGCATCAGTCCCAACTGAGAAAATTGAGATAAAACACTAAATGTGAATTACAGATAGGCTTAGACCACCCCTGAAGAGGAATCAGGATCCTCTTTCTTTGTCAGATGGACAACACCCTAAAGACCCTTCCTACCAAAACCACAGGGGCAAATGGACTTCCAGTACTGGCTAGGTGCAGCTTTCAAAGCCATAATTTGGACTCGTGTAATCCCTTTATGGCATAGCCATTGACCTCTAAGTCACTAGGACACTTTGGGAAACAACCCACATTTAGAAAACACATTTTCAATGCTGATTAAAAAAAAAAAAAGTTTTATTTTCCTTTTTGCCTGCAGGAATTCTTTAGCAAATGCACAAAGCACCTGCCAAGCGTGGTCAGCTGGGATGTCAGCTGGGGATGAACAAATACGTGGGAGAAATCTGCGGGAGTCTGCAGGGCTCCTGTAGGCAATTGGAGATCTGTTCACAAAAACAACACAGATCTCCACAGCAGGACTGACCTACAGCTTTCTGAATCCCCACAGAGGAGCACCCACTCCTCCATGGCATGTACAGTCTGCCCATGACATACATTGCAGGGCCATATACAGCACATCCTATTGTCAGCCTTACTAGCCATGGCCAAGGCACTCACTACAGCTTGGAAATACCTGGAGGAAAAGAAGCCATGGGTCTGAACAGGGATGCACGAAGGATTTAAACCTACTTGCAGTGTTCTTGCTTGTCCTGAAGATGTTCTTGAGATTCCTGCTATAAACCAAATACCTCAGTGAGATCTCTGGCCATACTGGTTTTCCAACTGTGCTCCATGAGACTCCAGATGGTGATCTGCTGCTCCCTTGCCAAATTGTATCGCTGCTACAGTATGATCATTTGAATTCAAAACCCCAGAGCAGTGAAACTCATCTGTGTTGGTAGACATCAGTGGTCCATCCTTGGGAGCAAGTTCTTCTGCAATGAAAAAAGAGAGTCTGAGGCTGAAGGTCAGAAAAAGGCTGAGGATAAAATTGTACGAGCTGCGTGAAGTTCCCAGCTCAGTGTTAGGCCAAACCAATTCTCTTGTTATCCATTGCCACATGGTCTCATCATGAAACAAACCAAAACCCAGGGAGTTTAATATTTTATTCACAACATGAAAAGCTGAGGTTTCATTTTGCCACTGGCACAATAAATAGACTGACTGAAGCAAGTGCCTACCCTATTTTATAATTGTGAAATGCCCACTGACCTGTAATAGGCTTCAGCAACATACGGTTGCTGTATTTCTGGCCACAAAATGGGAGGGAAAATGCAGATTTCATGAGTTGCCAGTGGAGATTTATATCCAGCTAGTTAATATCTCTGAGCTTGCTTCACAAGAAAAGTGATTTTAGTTGTCACTGCGTGTTGTGCTGTGTGGCCAAGCCTGGCAATGCAATTAGTGCTAAGCTGGAGGTGAAGGGCACGCAGGGACCACCGTGATGCTGCTGGCATTAATGGATATCACCGCTTACCATTTGTGATCTGGCAGTTAAATATGCTTCCTTCCCACGCTGCATCAGATATGTAACCATCCGTTTTCAGCTCTCTGCAATCTTTGCTGCCAGAAAAACTAAATGATGACGGCACCTGATGCAGGCCAGAAGAGATGAATGTTTATTGTTGTTTCATATCTCTCAGTAAATGTCTACAGAGTATCACAAGATGAGCAAAGGTTGGCCCACAGTAAGTGGTACTGTATGGAGGAAGGTATGGCATTAAAAGCTTGAACTGAATTCCCAAAGCTCATAATTACTGGAGCTTTCCTGGGTGCTTAGCAAGCAGATAAAAGACTTCTATAAATGAACAGTTCATGATAGATAAATGGCAGGAGGTAACTGGGTGCAGGAGGTATGGTATGATGCAAAGGGACTGATTAAGAGGAGCTGTAACTTGGACATTTTGGATGCTGGGCATCCGGAATGTGGGGTGCACATGCTATTTTTCCTGCAAATACAGTAATGTGCCTATAATTAGGTCGAGACACACACATATATATACATACATACACACAAATGTATAGGCACACAGTACTAAATATAAAATGGCCAAGACCAAACCCTGGCCACAAGGCTGAGCAGCCAGAACTGGCTTTCATCCACACTAATTAAGGCTAATCCTCTATAGCAGGATTGACTTGGAGAGCCATGCAGTCAGCTGCCAATTCAGTTATGTGGCCCATAGTGGTCCAGGGCTTCAGCTGATTTCCCTGGCCCTCTCATTTAGCAGCATAGGTGTGCCTTCAGGATTCCTTTTAACCCCATTCTCCATGGTTTGTTGAAATGTGAAAACAATAAAAAAACCGGTTTTCAATGCCATCCACCAGATAAGACTATTAATTATTCATATTGATCAAGTTTTTGAGTGAACAACGGACAGAGGAGTGGGTTCCTTCTATTTCCAAGGAGAAAAAAAAAGCCAGTGCTTGCATAGGAAAACATCTATTACAGGATGTGCAGTAACCGTGGAAAACGTGAATCCAGAAGCATCTTTATGAGGGGATGACTCAGACATTGGTCATCCCCAGAAGAGTGGTCAAAACAGTCGGGAATACAGTGACGGGAAAGCACCTGCATTGCAGAGCTGAGGTGACTCAGCAGGAGTTCCATCTCCAGCTGCTGAGATTTCTGTCCTGTCATGCAAGCCCCATCCCCAGGACCACCCCCAGTCCATCCAGTCCTTCCTTCCCCAGCAGCTGCGGGCCTGGGAGTCTGGGGCTCACACTTGGGCACTTTCCCCCTCCTTCCCAGAAATGAAATTTGGGGGGAAGGGGAGGGTCCCCTTCAATGCAGCATTCTTTCGTAATGGAAAAACCTTTTGATCACAAAGTCATTTAAAAATTCAGATGGGTTTCACCAAACACCACATGCTAACATGGTTAGGATGCTGCTCACTGTAGGGACAGCTGACTCTGCCCTGGGAAAGGTGGGTGATCACATTAGGTCAAAAATGAATGGAAAAAAAAACCATTATAATTTTCCAGAAGACCGAGTATTGTCTTTTCTCAAGTTCTTCTGCTTTCCTGCCCTATTACTTAAAAGCTAGAAATGTGTCAGTGGACGTAGAAGGCCTGATTCCAGTTCAAAGACTACTCCCAAACTTCTTTTAACCTATAGCAATTTGCTCCCCAAACCACAAAATGTTCCATCCTCACACCCACCTGACACCCCGTGCCCCGATCCCAACCAGGACGGGCTGGTCCCCACGACCTGCAGGCACTCCCAGCTGCCTGGGGATCTCCAAGTTGTTCTCCATCCCACAGATCTGCACCACCTCCCTCTTCTCCTAAGCCCTCCAGCCCTTTCTTAGTCAATGGAGGAACTCCATATGGTCTTCCTATAGTCTCCTCCTCCTTCATGTCTCACCTTTTTCAGAGTGACCTGCAGAAAGGACTAGAGTTAGATAACTTCCAGGGATGGCAGAAATGCTGCTTTGATGTTTTTCCTGCAAACACAATATTGGGTTGGCAAAGAATTGTATATAAAGCCAAAGCATCACAGCTGGCATCCCTCAGGCTGGCTGCATAGTTCCATTTGGAATAAAAACCATTTACTTTGTATTAGGCAAAGAGGAAACTGATGCAAGCAACATGACTGCTAAATACCTATCATTCCCTGTATGTGCACTGGCTGGGTTTCAAGGCAGCACTGTACAGGCATGAATATACTGATGTAACTAAGGGTTTCATCACCAGCATCTGACTCAGGCACACATACCACCATACTAAGTCCTCCATCCTTCTCCCTCACATCAAAAGGTCCTTGAAACATCAGGGTCCCTGGGGCAGGCAGCATGCTCGCTGCTCTAGTGACCCCACGAGGACCTTCGTATGCTGTTATGAGCCCCTCATCCTCATCCAAGCTCAAGGTCTTGCCCTTGTATAAGATGTCCAAGTCTCTGTGCAGCCCTCAGCCATCGAGCTCTGCCCCATCCCCTGTGCACCGCATGGACTCAGAGGGTATCTTATTCCCCAGGCGCATCAGCTGCTGCTCAACTGTTTTTCCTTTATTTTACCAATTCTTCATTTCTTTGCTAGGCTTGAAGCAGTTTCTTCCAGTCCTCAAAGCCATACTTCTCCAATAGCCTCAGGGGGTTGTTTGTAGGTTTGAGGGCTCTGTTTTGAGCCACTGCCCCTGTTTTTAAGGGCTCTGCTATTAACCCATATTTCATGCCCCATCATACCTGGTACCCAGCACCAGGCTGTGCAGCACAATCATGCAAACAAGCCTAACTCAGCAGTGGCATCTTGCAAAGCTAGCGTAAGGCACAGTTAGGATAAAACCGGCAGGCTGGTGTTAGTAGCAGCAATATTGGTTTTACTGGTTCTATCGCAGGGAGCTGTGACCGCTGCAAGCACCAGGGTGAGGAAGGGCAATGGAAAAGGTGAGTGCTTTCAGCCATGGGACTGCAAGTAAAGAGCCACTAATTTTTTTTCAAGTGCTATAAAGTCTGAGTCTCTCAAAATAAGTGGAAATCTTTCCAGGGAATTCAATAGCCTTTGGATGCAGCTTTCAGGGTATGTGAGCCCATCTGTCCCTGCAAGAATGCATCATACCATAGTGAGAAATGCAGTCTAATTTTGGGAGACTCTGTCACGTGTGGCGCAATGCGGCTGATCTGGCTCTCCAGGTAAATTAGTTTTTCACTAGAAGCTGTCACAGCTGAATTGAAAAGGGTGTAGATAATTATACATGGTAAGAAATCTCAGCCTGTACCTGCTCTCCCACATGACACTCAAGACAGCTTGATTGAAATAAAATACTTAAGTGCTTGTTTTCACTTTTTGTATTTATTGCTGTCTTTTGTATGCACATTCCTTGGATAAATACAGTGAAATCTCATTCTGTGAACCAAGATTGAAAGCACGAGTGGTTGGCATAGCCAGGCTGGAAGACTCTTACGTGTTGATTCTGATGTGACCGTTTGCCCTGCTAACCTATTTAATTAATTGCCTCATTATCAGCAACCCAGCCAGGAGCCATGTATAATCTGTGGGAATATTCTCCCCAGATATGCAGCCTATAGAGAAATAAAATCTATTTCCTTTTGCTATTGCTTTGGCATCTCATTTTACTGTTGAGTAACACATACAGCTGTATGTGTCCAGCTGGCCATGGAAGGATGAGAACTGAATTTGCAAATATTATACCACATTTCAATTTGATGATGTTAAAAAAAAAAGGAAATGTGTCATATAGGCTTAGTTCAATGTAAAATTGGCTCCTCCTTAGGAGGATATGCCTGGCTGGATGGCACCACTGTTTGCTGGGAGCGTGGCAATGATTAGGTCTTACAAAGGCCATATGATCCCAACATACCTGAGATGTCTCCTCTGCACCAGGCACGACCTGCAAGGTAAAGGGAAGGCTCAGGCCACCCAAAAGACGATTTTCTCAAGGTCCAGTGACTGAGGAGCTAAAAAGGAAAGTAAGGCATTGGGGTCAGCCCAGCCTTTGGTTGAAACTTTTTGTTTTGAGCTCACCAAAGGAGAACTGAAAAGTACGGGCAAAATCAAAACATTAGTATTACAGAATATATTGTTTCCAATTAAAAAAAAACCCAACAAAAAAAACACAAACCCCCCCACAAAAATCAGTGGAAAATTCCAACAGTTTTCCAGCATGGCTTATATCTGATGGAGACAAATCCGGGAAGCAATGTGCATGCTGGCTGCGAAGCACGCAGAGGTGCCAGTGCCAAGCCCAATGGCAGGCATGCGTGTTTTCTTCCAAAAGAGGGAGGATTGAGGCAAAGCATTTGGTACCTGCCTCTGAGCTGAGTACAGGCCAAGCAGTTGCATGTAGAGTACTTGCCATCATCATGTAGTCATTTATAACTGTAAACTCATTTTTATCTTGCGGCAGCATCGGGGAGATCTGTACACCATAAATGGAGTCATTACATCTCAGTAATATGTTCCCTTTCATTTTCTACTGGATGATTCATGTTGTTTTTAACCAAATCAAAGAACCTTTCTTCATTTAAGCAAGCTCAAATAAAGGCAGTGAAGACCACTTTGGTGCTTATGAATTTCTATGAAGGTAGTGTCCCAGATTCAAGCCCAGCAGACGTGGTCCTGGATGCGGACAGAACCTGAGCTGCTACACAGAGAAACAACATGGAAACAGGCATGATGCCAATCGAGGCTGGTTGGAAAGCAAAAGGCTTGATTTTAGGAAAATTGGGGGGGAGTGGCTGACAGTTGCTTTTGTTCTTGATTGCCAAGCCATCGGTTACTTCACAATAAGCCTTTCTGGCTTCTCCTCTCTCTTTCTCTCTGTCTATTTCGAACTCTGTCATTGGCCCAAGAAAGTTTCATTAAAACTATACTACTCCCAAAGCTTTGTTTAATCATCATCCCTGATGAAAATCAGAGTTTGGTGAAATATGTTAGTTGGCAGGTTCTTTCCTTTTGCTCATAATTTCTGCTCAGGTTGTTGGCTGAGCCATGGGCAGGACTTACCAGAGGAGACCTGGCTACAGCAGATGGTGGTTTTGCATCGTTAACTCTTGCTGCTTCAGCCCCCGCTGAAGAAGGGCATGTCCCACCCTCTCCATGACTGCTACGTTATAAAATATTACATGAAGAACCTGTTTCAACAAAACTCTTCAAGCACACACTAGCTTTAAGCACATGGTTAGTTGTCTTGTGATTAAGAGCTCAGAGATGATGCACTGGTGGAGTCTTCTTCAGGGAAGCACTTCTCCACAGTGATCCATGGGAACTCTGTTTTTCAGCTCACTGAAGCTGTGTGACTACAGATGTGCTCGAAGTTGTTTTGCTCTAACTATTAATTGCCAAACAGGGTAGCGGGACTATTTACAAGCCTTAACATCAAGCACACACTGAATGATTTATTGCATAATTGCGGGTTGGGTGGTGGCCATGGGAAGAATTTTCTTCGAAACAGGAGGAAAAGTTGATTGCTCGGTGATGGGGCTGAGGATTGGCTCTTGAATGTCCTTGCAGCCTTCCAAGAAATGGTGGCATTCAGTGAGCAATGCTGTTTACAGAGCAGTGCAGGTGTCCGAGCAGTGTTACTGCAAGTGCTTTTCTTTTACGAATTTCACATTATATCAGTGAGATCCCAAGCACCCATGTTTTGACCCTTCTGGGCTAAATTCAGCTCCTAATTACATTTGTACAAACACCTCTGAAATTTTATGCCTGTTCCATCACAAACCCCTAGTTGTTCCTAACCCTGCTCTTCCAAGGAAGCTGTTGCAGTGGGATTTCTGCCTGTTTCTATGCAAGCTGCAGACAGCCTCAAACACATTTGAGGGTTTGGTCACTCCTTGGTGAAGTAGATGTTCTGTAGCAGGGACCAGCATGGCCACAGACATATTTTAGTCTGTCTTTCAGCGCTGTGTAATTCATTAAACTATTCAGCAAGGAGGTTTTACACCTCTAATGTCCAATGGGATAATTTCTGGAGAGATCTAGAAAGCCTCAAAATAGAGAAATAGTCATCATTGGATTAACCTCTGACAATTTTGAATGAATTCTCCCACAAAGGATGCATGAAGTAAGTTTAGCATTCAGTCTGTTCTTCCATGCTGGGAAATATAAAAGACAAAATTAAAGATGGAAAATGCTACTTGAAAATTCCTGATGATGATGAGGGATGAATCCAGAGCATCCTTTTCCCTCAACAGACATCTCCATTACATATCTTAAGGAAGACATTTATTTAGCAGGACGAGGCAGAGTGTGGTATCCTAATGCCACACTCACACACCCAGTCGCTAAAATGACTGAACCTGCACAGCCAAGGGTGTTCGGACCACACGTCGCACCTCCAAAATGAGAATTTCCGCTTCCACCCAGGAGATGGCACTAAGGTACTCACACAAAAAGCATCACTTCACCCTTACCAAAAACCTGTTTTCCCTGAAGTTGTGTGTCGGGGGAAAAAAA
Organism: Haliaeetus leucocephalus; assembly: GCF_000737465.1. Taxonomy (NCBI): domain Eukaryota; kingdom Metazoa; phylum Chordata; class Aves; order Accipitriformes; family Accipitridae; genus Haliaeetus; species Haliaeetus leucocephalus. Next base: position 183,426 of record NW_010973177.1, on the reverse strand, counting down.
AACCTGCAAAATTTGCGTTCAGTGGGTTGTGCATCTTGTGATGGGACCAACTGAGTGTCCTAAGAGCAAACACTTTTCTGACTGCTCTGTGGCTGCTATCACTTGGATTTGAAGTGGATTGTCCTTGTGGCTCCAGCGAGTTTCCCACCAGAGAACTGGGGGATGAGAGCAGCCTCCATCCAGGGATATTTCTTTGTTTCAGACACAGGGCAGCACCAAATGCTTTGAAAAAATATGCCTAAGGTCAACCATAGCAATAACGAAGCAACATAGTTCTGGGAAACATCTCCTAATCTCCACCAGCCCAGCTTGTTTCTCTGTGCTGGTTTTTTTTTTTTTTCCCTTGGACTTTGTTGCTAGTGTAAAACCTGATGTTCGCCATAAAAATGTTGCAACCCTTTTTGAATCGTGTTGCGCTCATGGCTGGTGTTATCTGGTGCCATGACTCCAGGCTGTGCTGAAAAAGGACTGAAAATGGATGGTGTTGAGGTAATGCCAGTATTAGCTAGAGCTTCTCACTTCTTTTTGACCCCAGCGCTCTTCGATGTTAAGCTTGTGTCACTCACATGAAGAGGCTCCATCCACCGAAAAATGGCACCATCACTGGACGCACCAGGGCAATAGGAAAGCTGGCTCTGTGGCTGATCCCTTCTGTCATCTGAATATATTTGCATGCAGCCCGAATGTCCCCCGTTACAACACGGCCGTGACTCCCACACTTGCTGAAGCCACACTTTGCCCGGTGCTGACCGCTGCCCACCCTTCTGTGTGCTTGAACTGCCTTGGGACCATCACCATTGCCATAGCAGGGAGTTGGGGGGAAAAAAAGGCATTAACAGTGATCACTGCCACATCAGACAGACCAATTGGAGAAACAAAAGTTTGAAAGAAAATAAACATAATTCTGTGAAGAGAAATGGCAGGAGATGGGGATGCAACAGGCTGGATCCCGGGTGCGGGGGCTGAAATGTGTGAGCGCAGGTTTTGAAAGCCCCGTCTTTAAGCCTGGTCTCCAAAGCTGGAAAGCGCCTAAATAAGCATACTGCCAGAATACCCAGGAAGGACATTTATCTTCAATATCAGCAGCTTCCTTCCTCCTCCCTGGCGCACAGTTAAGGACCATGTTAGCAAATTCAGCATCCGCCTGCCTGATTGACTATCCACATTAGTGCGCCTGACAGGGTGTATCACAACCATATACTCTGATTCATCCATTTGTTACCACCATGGTTGACTGTTTTGATTAGCATTTAGCAACATACTTTTTCCTAGTGAAGATGACTTGAAATTACCTTGTATATGTCCCCTAAGCATTTGTCTAGACACAGCCCCTGTCAGTGTAACAAACCGTTGCAGCGGAGCAATGTCAAAATCAGCTTGAGGAGCCTGTCTCCAGCACGGGGAAACAGGATAATGATGTTTTTTTCATAAGAGAAAATTATCAGTGAGGCCATGGGATTAATTTTAAGAGGTACAGAAGTACATGTCCCATCTCTATCCTCATGGTCTCATTGCCAAAAGAAATCAAACTCTTGGTCTCCTCAGGAGCCTCTGATGTAAGCAAGCACTGTTTTTCCCTATTTTTAAGTTAAAAGCAGTTTCATTGTTTCTGCCCTCCAAATTTGCCATGGGTTGCCATTTGTGATGGGTTGAAACACCTGCAGAGTGTAAGGAAGCAGGAGAGGTGATTCCCTTCAGTGATAAACTCCTTGGGGCAGGGACCAGTGTGCTGCTGTGTCCACATAGTCCCTGTCACCATTGGGTCTAGGTATGCTTGATATTACTGTAAAATAAGTTGTTTGTTGTCATTGTTATTATCTTTTGATATTTTGGCTGTATCCATTAAGAATCTCTTCTTGCTGAATACCGCAAAGATGTCTCATTAAAAGCAATACCTTTTAGGTGCTAGGGAAAGAGTTCTCTACACCATTCACTCCAGGTGACTTTTGGCATCAGTTCAGAAAACCCAGAGTCAGATCCCTACAGCCACAGGGCTCAGCAGAAAGGCTGTGATGGGCACGATCCTGCCCGAGGACATCAGCCCTCCCCAGCTCTTGGATCGGCGGCTCTTCATTGCCATCTTCAGGCTGAGAGCAGCCTTGCTCCTTCCAGAAATCCTCGAAATCTCCCAAACGCACTCCGTGAACTCAATTCTGGTTTCCCCAGCATTATTTGAAATTGGTGGCCAAACCCTGGAAAAACGTGTTAAACACAAAGGAGGGGAAGGAGCCCTGCGAGGCTGGTACTCAGCTGCCCTGGGTAATGCAGGTTTTTCCCTGCCTGCGAGCGCACAAGGCTTTAGAGAGTAAATTAAGACAAGCAATGCGGTTTAACACATGCTAATTCTTGCTGCAAGACAAAGTTTATTGGTAAGTTTTCTTTAAAGTACATAAATTGAAACTACCTAAGTGATATTAACTCTATAGTCTGCACTATCTCAAAAAAGCCTTTTTCTGACAATGATAAAAGCCCAAAAGGTTCTTGGGAGATTGTAACAATAACACGTGTTTAAAAAGGTCTCTACCAAACATTTCACATTGGATTTGGAAGAAAGGAGGTTTCCAGGCTTTCAGGGTCTCTGATGGACAGTATCACACAGACAGCTTGGAGGCCCAAGGAGCTGTAATCACAGAACAGCATAGGTAATGCATCCTAAAATAAATCAGAAAATCATGGAATAATGTAGGTGTCCTGGGCCAGCTTAGATGAGGTTGCTCAGATCTTGTCTCGTCACCTTGTGAACATCTCCCTGTGATTCCCCCACCTCTCTGGTCTCCAGACCATGTTTGATCCTCCTCGTGGTGAAAAATATTCTCTTAATAAGATCTGGTTGGAAAATCACTTTCTAGGAGCCCAGAAAATCATAGAATCATAGAATGGTTTGGGTTGGAAGGGACCTTTGAAGATCATCTAGTCCAACCCTCCCACAACAAGCAGGGACAAATGCTGCTACTCAGAAGAATATTCCAGCAGTAAAGCTCTTACCATTTTATCTCGGGTCTCGTGATGGATTGTACCACGTCTCACGACTCTTTATACTCTTTCCCACTGCCTCAACCCCTGAAATCCCATCATTACTCCCAGCTCTCAGTGCAAAAATGGGTAACCCTAGTACTTACCACGGCCACCTGTAGCACCGCTCACTGGGCTGTGTCCATTGCAATCCTTTTCCGACGGGACAGCCCAGAGTACAGCCCCCCAGCACGGATTTGAGATGACCAGTTCATCCTCTGCAAGGAAAGGCTGTAGCTGTCCTTGTACTCAGATACCCAGCGGTTCCTGCAGAGAACATGGAGAAGGGGATAAGAAGAGGATCTCCATCCTCTGCTTTGTGCACCAGGACAGGAGACCTGCCTCCCTTTCCACAGCGGTTAACCACCCAGCCGGGAAACTACGTAGAGCAAAAGAAAGCACGTGCCGATGGCGTGGGGGAGAGGGGGAACAGGCTGTCTCCATCAGGAGCGGTGCAGATGCTGCAACACACATGGCTGTCATTGGGACCAATCTCCCACCTAGATCAACCGTTACACAGGCTCGGTCTCCAGCCCACACATAACTCCAGGATCGTAGATCAAAATCGAGACTTCAACGCAGAGCTGAAATAGATGTGTGTGTTAGGGGGAGGTGGGGGGGATGAGGCAGCAGGGAGGAATTGCCTTTCCAGTGAGAAATGGGAGCTCAGGAGCAGTTTATGCCTGTTTGTTCATAGTGTGCAGATGAGTCACGTTGCAAACAGCTCCTGCCCTGTCTGATTTGAGAGAGTCCTTTTCCAGGGAAAGCCCAGGTGTGGAAATGTTGAGACTTGCCTCCCACCTCCAGCCCCACAGGGACCTTGGCATCTTCCTTCCACGGGACGAGGCTGTCCCAGGAGAAGTCTCCTGGCTCCTATCAGCCCCACTGCAAAACTTTTCAGGAAAAGGCTGAGCAGGCTTTGAGAAAGGATTTGGCCCTGAGGGAATTCACTTGAGCTCATTGCATAACACAGACATGGAGAAATATGCTTGAGAAACACCTTCCAATCCCAACCAGCTCCAAAACCTCCCTGCCCTACTCTTATGCCATCCCCACCCCCACCAGCCACCCTCTCCCCCCCAGCCCACCTCTCCCTTACTGGTTTAAGTGCTCATCTTCAGGGAAAATGTGAGAAAGGCTCTTATTTGCTCCACAGTATCCACCATAGGCTCCTGGCCAGCGCTGGAAATCTGTTTTGTAGGTACTTCTCCAGTCAAAGTCAAAGCACTCTGGTGAAAGAGAGTCCAAATAATTGAAAGACTTTTTTGGGTCTCTATCTTCTGTATCCCACAGTCTAAGTGTTCCCGCTTCTCCTGAGCTCCATTGGCTGTTTATGCTTTCGGCGCTCCTGTTGGAGCTACCACGACCAAAGGGTTAGCCAAGGGAAAATGCAAGAAGCGCTTCCCTGGTGTAGATAAGGTCTTTTAGACAAGATTATTCAGCCCTTATTTTCTATAGCCTTTTATGTATGATGGAAATCACGCAAGGCAGATCTGGAAATGATATCTTGTGTTCCTCCCTTATGGACATTGACTTGTCAGCTGGTATATATTTTCCCCTACTGTCTAGGTTTTCTCTTTCATCGTGCCAGCGCAATGCATCTCTGCTTTATTTAATCAGGGACTAAACCAGGCAAGAGATCCAGGGTCCGCTTAACCCCCAGGTGAGGATCACCACATCTGTTGTGCTATGTTCCCCAAAAATCCCCATTTGAAGGGGTGCCATCTCCTATCCTGGTCTCCAGAGATGCCCCATCTGTATGTTAACAGCCTGTGTGTGTGTGTCCTTCTGATTGAGCAGATCTGCCTGAGGACAAACGTGCTGCCACCTCTCTCAACAGAGCAGGGAGGACACGCAAAGAAGAGCTGCCAATTGTAGACAATTTCAGATTTTCTATCTATTTAAAAAATGACATGTTCCTGTAATAAGTCATTAGTAAAGTCTTTTTGTTGTTTTCAGCGAGGCTGAGGTTACAGGTATTTCACACATGCATGACCATGTCAAGCTGTTAACGCAACTTGAGCAGTTGCAGCAGCAGTTCCCGCGCTGTGACATTATTTCCAGGGAGGTCACATCGAGCAGGGCTGCGCTGCATGAGGTGGCCCATATGGAAACGGGGATAAAGCCCACGTTATTTACAATGCTCCAACCTCTTCTGGAAGATAATTGTTTTTCTCTGCCTTGCTTCTCCCCACTGATGGGCAGATCGTTACAGGGACTCTGTGGACCTTTCCTGTGTCATTCACCTTCCCTTTACCTTCCTCAGTCTCTTCCTGCGTGTCGTGGTTTAACCCCAGCCAGCAACTAAGCACCACGCAGCTGCTCGCTTACTTCCCCCGCAGTGAGATGGGGGAGAGAATCAGGAAAAAAAAAACCCCACCCAACTCATGGGTTGAGATAAAGACAGTTGAATAGGACAGAGAAGGAAGGGAAAATAAATACTAATAATACTAACAGAATATACAAAACAAGTGATGCCCAATACAATTGCTCCCCACCCAATGATGGATGCCCAGCCAACCCCCGAGCTGTGGTGCCTCCAGCCAACCCCCCCCAGTTTATATACTGGGCATGATGTAATATGGTTTGGGTCAGCTGTCCTGGCTGTGTCCCTTCCCAGTTTCTTGTGCACTCCCAGCCTCTGCTGGCAGGGCAGTATGAGAAGCTGAAAAGTCCTTGACTTAGTATAAAAACTGCTTAGCAACAACTAAAACATCAGTGTGTTATCAACATTATTCTCACCCTAAATCCAGAACACAGCACTATACCAGCTACTAAGAAGACAATTAACTTTATTCCCACCAAAACTGGGACACTGTGTTAAATTAAAAAAAACCAAAGCCAGGCTCAAGGCCACAAGTCACCCGCATGGGGCAGCTGCCACAACCTCCATCCACTGACCTTCCTCAAAAACAGTTGAGCCCAGGATCATGTTCCTGTTTTGCTGAGCATCATGCTGCCTTGCCTGGTACATCTCCTGGGTGAATTGTTGGTAGGTGACCCAGCCTGGGGCCAGCTTCTGCCTACGCGGGAACATCCCTGAGAGATGGGAGAAGAGGGTGCATTAGTCAGGAAGAACCATCAATTACCCAGATCTTACCCTGGGGTGGGAGCAAGCAAACAACAACAGCAAGTTGGAGCCTCAGCTGGCATAAAACAGGGGAGACCCATTCACTTCAGCAGAGCTTTGCTGAGGTGCATCAATTTTGCATCGATTTGGTTCGTGAAGCCAGTAGGGGAAGGATTTATGGTGATGCAAAGGAAGGAGCCATGCTGTCTCCATGTTGCCCTGGAGTGCTAAAAGGAGCTGAGACCCTCTGCAGGAGGTTTGTGTATGAAAAGGAAAGACTTTGCAGGAACTACTGCGCTGCTGGGCTACACAGGGGCAGAGCAGGGAGGGAAAAGCTCACAGTAGTTTTGTCATTAACACACGACAGCTTCAGATGGGCTTGGCAAGGAGATGCTTGAAGCCCTCAGATGTTAAGTGGAGTCTAAATGGACTGTCCAAATGGAGACTTATTCATCTGAGCTGCTTTCCCAGACTCTCCTTCTAATGAATGAAGAGAGAGAAAACCTGCCAGGGCTTACTTCATCTCATTCTCAAGGTGGCATTTAAGCTACAGGAGATGGCTGTGTCTTTTCTCCCTACTGATCATGAAAAGATCCAGACACAGATGTCCCATGCTGGGAGACGTGAGCTCAGGGAACAGAGAGGACACCCCCGCTCATCTCCTCGTGTTTGACCCTGGAGCATTGCTGAGCAATGCTGCCCTCTTCCCTCTCACGCAGGAGCTCAGAGGAAGATCTCCACTGCTTTGGGAAGGTTCAGCACGGCTGGGTGATGTTTGGTGACCACTAATTTTGTTCTCCTGACTTCCATCGGCATTTTAATCCATGCGAGCAAGCTGTTAAATGGCATGGCTGAGGGCTGGCTACCAGCCCCTCTGCATTTGCTGCCAGACAGGTATCCCCAGCAGAAGGGCACTAGGGGCTGCTGGTTTGAACACCCAAGTCCCTTGTGCTCAACCACGGAAACCTTCTGCCTCCCTGCACTTCTGTTCATGACCTGCAACGCGGCGCTAACCGCATCTTCCTCTATCCCAAAGGAGCTGCAAAGATAAAACCCCCAGAGACTTTGCAGTGCCGATGCCTTGCTAGCAGGGGCTCTTCACGCACCGAGCATGGCTCTGCAATGTTCCTAAGACTCCAGCTCACTACGTCTGTGCTTTGAGCTGTCCTGGGAGCTGCATATTCATGGTGACAGGGTGCTGTGCCCATGCTGCTAATCCTCCCCGGGCTTAGTCCAGCACCGATGCTTCACCAGGGTGCTGCCATCCGCACGTGTCCGGCCAGCGTGGACCACAGGCCGGGGGTGGGGGGGCTCAGCTGGCAAAGACCCAGGCAGACAGCCCCTCGGGTAGCTGGATATGGCCAGTCAGCTGTTTGCAAGCGGCTGGCGCCAGCGTGGAGGGTTACCTGCTGTTCCAGTAGTCTGAGCAGCAGCTGGAAGACGCTGGCAATAAGACAGCTCGTTCTCCCGCTCAGCAAGAGCCCGCAGCCTCTCCGATTTCTCTGCCTGGGTTGCTGCCAGTTTGGTGGCAGGGTAGTACTTTGGCAGGTAGTTTTCTGCACCAGGAAGGGCCGAAGTAAAGTGCTTTCTCTGCTGCAAGGCTTTAGGGCTGGAGGCACTGCCTTCTGCCTGCCTCCCTCCTGCATCAGTAGCACGACTGGTGGCTTTCCTGCTTGGTGCTGGGATGACTTGTCTCCTCTCCCAGACAACACCGTTGCTGTAGATCATCGCCCGCTCCTCACGGGGTACAGCAAACTCCTTGGCTTTTAGCTGGGAGTGTGCAATCTGCAGCTTCTGCAGAAAAAGGTCCCATGTGAATGGAGAGACGGCGAGTGGGAAGGACGGTTGCTGAAGCATCATCAAGCAACGCTACCTGCCCACAGCGAAGCCTGGGCTTTGGGAGGGTCAGCAGCCCTGGGGATACAACGGCCACAAAGCAGCTCCGTAACTGTCATTAAAAATGCACAAACCATCGTGCCTTCCTCCTCCTGCCCATCTTATGGCTTGGGACTCTGCTGGGCACCGGGTGGACAGTAGGAGGGAGGGAGGGAGCCCCGGCATAAGCACCAGTTGGATGTGGGAGAGGGAATGGCTTCAGGGTTCATGTCAGGGCAAGGCTAACGGGGCTGCTCAGGGGGCTCTGGTGGCTCCAGCCTCTTCAGCTGCACACTACAGCTCCATCACGAGCCAGTTGCTCCTTTCTAGGGGCTCAGAAAGAGACCCTCCTGCTGTGAGTTCTGCCAGGCTCCTGGGGCTGGCAAGGACCATCATCATGGGGTTTGTCCTTCATTCTTTTGGATCTCAGGGGCTTTCTGTTTGTCCCTCAACTGCCAAGGTCCTCAGGGCTCTCCCCAAGGTGATTTCTCCTTCACCATGCTGACAGTAGGGCAGGTGGAGGCTGCAGAGCTACGGGAACTACCTGGATCTGGGGGCTTCCCCCACCGAGGATGGCCAGAGCTCCTCATGAGGCATCTCCTGAGGGACAGGAGCCTCCAGGAGCCCACACTGGGGATGGCTCACCAGCCAGTGCCTTCTGCCTTAACCCAAGGAGCTCCCCACCTGCCCCTCGGTAGCAGGCTACCATCTGAAATTTCACAGATAAAAAATCACAGTGGTTTTTTTTAAAAAAAACACTAAATTCTAGCAGGGCTAAGAGGGAAACCTGGGCCTCCCGGATACCCCACCATCACATTAGCCAGTGGGACAGCTTTCCTCTTCAGGCCTTGGTTGTTAATAAAGAGTCAAAGGGAGCTGCAATCCGAGGAAAGCAGACATATCTCAGGTGCTCCCTCCCTTCTGATCTCCCAAACTACATTATGACCTCCACAGGAAATGTGCAGCCTTCCAAAAATTTAAAAAAAAAAGAAAAAAGACAGAAAAGCAGAAAAGAAAAAGAAATTGCGATGCACAGCTTGGAAACTGTGCTCCAGCAGGCAGGGGTTAAACCCTACCCTCCCAGCCAGGATCTCAGCTCCTGGAAGCTGAACAGCCAGCTAAGGCTGGGGCTGCCTGGGAAGGTGCTCAGCAGCCCAGGAGCAGGGAGGAGAGAGGAAAAAAAGAGAGGAGAGGAGAGGAGAGGAGAGGAGAGGAGAGAGGAGAGGGCTCCCCAGGCTGCTGCCCAGGCAAGGATGGCAGCGGTGGCTGCAGACAGCCCCTCTGCCCCAGAGGGCACCTTCACACAATGATTTCTCTGTTGTTGTCCCCCCCTTTTCCTCCCCAGCCTGAACTTTTTTTTTTTCCCCCCCCTCTCTCGTGAGTGTGTGAGCCCAAAGCACTTTAGCAACCGAACATGCCCCCCGCCACTTCTCCGCAGTGGCCCAGTGCAAACCGCAGCTGTCCCCACCAGGCTGCCACAAGCAATTAAGCCAGGGCAGGCGGAGCGAGGCAAATCAGATTAAATAGCTCAGGGGGTCGCTCGCACTGCAAGGAGATTAGAAAAAAAACAACCTCAGCTTCCCCGCAGAAGTCTTCTCAGGCCTGTGTCAGGGCAAGGAGCCATCTCCATCCCAAATGCAATCCCCCTCCTCAAGGCGGTACCAGGATGGGTCTAATCCTGACACACTCCACCAGCCCCACGGGGAGCAATAGGAGTCTAAGGCTTCGGCACCGGTTCAGCAAACAGTCGTTAGTGCCCTGACTTAATGAGTGTAATTAGCATCGCCCTCCCTGAACAGCTTTACCGGAGGGTGCAAGGGGGATTTCCCGCATAAGGGATGGGGACACGAGCCAAGGGCCTTTGGGCATGATGTGACCTGCTGGTGGGTCAACAGCGATGGGGACTAAAGCAGACCCTGCCGGTGCAGGCAGCACCCATGCCTGCTGTCCCCTCGGCACCGACCCAGTCCCCGGCTGTCCTGTAGCCATGAGAGGGGACCTGACACCATGGGCTAAAATGCCGAGCGAAGAAAAGCCCATGGTACCTGCATGTCCTCCTTGTTGGGTGGCTTGTACTGCTTGCACCACGGGTAGTCTCTCTTGTACAAACTCCTGTACATGTCTGGCGACACAGGCGGCTGAAATGAGAGGACGCAAGCTGCTAGGACTTGGGGTAACCCTTCAAAAGTGGTGATACAAACCCCAAATGCTCCCTCGGAGATCAGGAGAGGATGAGCTGCTCTTTCTGGCATAATCTCCATCCCCTGGGCCACCTGGGGCCAGTCCAACAGGGGTAACCCCTTGCTCAGCCGAGCTCCAAGCAGGGTGGCCAGGAAGGTCCTACGCTCTTTTGGCAATGGTTTCTGGGGCAATTCTTGTCCCAGGTGGTCCCTTGCAACAAATACCTTTCTCCTGCCTTTCTCAAGTCTCCTCTGACTGCTCAGATGCCCCTGGGCGCAGGACTAATACAAAGCTGCTGAAATACTTTGATCAGCTGCTGAGGTCCAGTGTCACTCAGGTTAAATCAGTGTGTGCTTCCATCTTCTATTTCAGTAATATTTCCCGTGTGCTTATCACATATTTAAAGCTAAGTGCTGGCTAATGTCAGTACTCATTCTGGAAATCGATTGGAGAAATTATGGAGGAAAACTCTGCCAAAGGATATTAAGCCAGTGACACCTGCCTTAACACTGAAAATCTCTACAGTGTAAACTTCTGGAGATGGGGAGAGGATTTTAGGGAAAAAGCACTACCTGTGTGTCTTCTCCCTCAGCATCCACCATGGGCATTGCTGGTGCCAGGAAATCGGGTGAGATGAGCCTTCAGGCTGACCCAAGAGAGCTGTTTTTATGCTAAAGCGTTAAATGTGCTAACTTGTCAATGCATGGCAGAGGGCTGGGGCAGATGAGCTCTTGTGCAGTAATTGAAGGTGTTACTGCACTCTCCGCTGCTATATGAACACATCCACCACGCAGGGGTGGCTTGGCCAGCCAAGTCATGGGTCTGCGCTCCCACGTCCGTGTGATAAAAAGGAACCGGTAACTGTACCAGCACACAGCACCTTAGGGAGGGCTCCTCGTGCCTTGCCAACAATGTCACCCATTATGGGCAAGAACATATCTTATATTCTCATCCCTTTTTTCTAACATTTTACTCTTTTCCCCCTCTGGGCTTCCCAGACCAGTGGCTGCCTTTGGCCAGGGCCCAGAACCTCGTTGTCACCAGCTCCTATTACCTTCCCAGCCTGGCAGACCCTGCAAACCCATTACCGAAAAACCAGTGAGGATGAGAGGCCCATGTGTACCTCACCTTCGAGTGCACCATTTTCCTCCTTGTGTCCACCTTGTTGAACCACGAACCTGGATCAGAAAAGTCACTCCGTTAACAACCAGCGGACCAGATCCTCTCCTCCACACCACCCCAAGGGATAAGGGATCTAGAGACCTGGAGTTGGATACTGGCAGGAGGAAGGGGATTCAGCTGGGGCTGTAAGACCCCTGTGCACCCCAAATTGGCAGTTAGAGTATGATTGCCTTCATCCAACTTCAGCAATGAAAAATATACTCATCCAGCAGGCAACCAGCACGTATGGAGCTGCACACCTCAAGGGACGCAGCCTCGTGGGACCCAGCAGGGAAGAGACGGCGGCACCCCACCACCAGCAGCCCCAGAGCCAACCAGTGGGTGAACACGGGTGTCCTCTCCGGGGACAGGGTACATGTGCGTTGGGATCCACCAGCGCTCTGGCCACAGTGTTGCCAGGGTCAAGGGAAAACACCAGCCCTTTGTGAGGCACCCGCACTCCGGAACCCTGGAGGCCTTGGTGGGAGGGGGGTGGCCCAGAAGGTGTGGGGTGAGGGCTTCTTGGAGGAGAAGCCACCCCACAGTCATAGCTGGGGAGCTGCTACCCACTCCTTCAGCTGTAGCCAGCCATGCTGGGGACGCGTGGCCAGGAGAGGGACAAAGCCTGCCCTTCATAAGCTCTTGAAGCATCCCCCAGCTCCTGCTAAAGATAAAGATGGGAGCAAAAGATGGGGAAACCGGGAAGGAAAGGACCTACTTTGTGGGTGCGTTGAGGGGAAGGAAACAGCGTCCTTACCTCACTGCATGGAAGGGTGGGAGACGTTGCAGAAGCAAGGCAGGCAGGAATTTCTGCTCGGTCTTGGAGGGCAGAGGAGCACACCTGAACTGTCCCATCCACATGCTGCTGTTCTCTTCCTCTGATGACCTGCAACCTAAGACAGCACGGAATACTCAGATTTAGTCTTCTGTCCCATGAACGGACAGGAACACCAGACCAGATTCACAAAGCAGTGTTTACTCTTTAAAAAATGTCAAGCGTTAACCAGGTTTGGATGCACCTCATCCAAGACTAATCTCACCTAATTTTAGATGTCCACAAAGAGGATGTCTCCCTCTGAGCTGATCCTTCCTGGCTTCCCGGCTCATTTAGCCCAATTCATGTGACCAATGTAGATATGTACTTGGGGATGAAATAAACTGCTTTCTCAGAAAGCCTGGGTTTGGTGAGCCGAATCTCATCCAAGAGTCCAATTTCTGTAGCTACACATAAACCTGGCTGTTGGTTCAGAAACAAGATTCTCTGGCACTACAGTAATGCAAATAAATAGCAGTAAATGCTGGTAATGAAGCAGGAGTCAGAAAGATGACATCTCAGCTCCAGGTTCCTCCACAGAGGAGAACCAGTCACGGACTTGTGTTCACAGGCACTGTTGGAATGAGCAAATTTCTAGAGTTATTTCTCTTTGCCCACTGTTAGACACCAGTGTATAACTGGAGCCCAAGGATGCTAATGCTCTGGCAAGGGTTGTGTGCTGCTAACAGCTCAGCACTGGAATCAGTCAGAAGGAGAAGCCCTTCGTCCTCACTGTATTTTATGCAAATTAATATTAGAATAAATGATGCAACAAGGAAAGAAATTATTTCCAGAAATGTGAAACTCTCGTGTTCTCCTGTGCTTATATTAAAGGGATTACACTCCATTTCCTTCTTAATACAGCTAATGCTCTATGGGAAGCCCTCAGGCCAGGGATTAAAGCACTTACTCAATTAATTAGGAACAAACTTCTGCCTTAAAGTCAAACACACAAATATCAGTAAGCTTTGAGAGTGTCTTCCTTCCAGGGCAGGGAAAATGGATCCTATTTCTGATGGAAATGAAACCAAGTCTGCACTCTAGAATCATCAGGAATAATATAAATTCAGAAGATTTACTTTTAAAATATCATGATTCTGTAAAGTAACACTGTAAAGGAGGGACAGTCCCATCATACTGAACTCAGCATCTGAACCCCCATCAGTTACAGGGGGAGCAGAATCAGGTTATACAAGACTAAGATAAATGAGATGCAATTTTAGGATGTAACATTGGTAACTAGCTCCAAGCTGCAGGCACCAGCAGTGTTTGGATATATTTGAAGTTAGGGGTGAAATCCTGGCCCTGCTAAACTCAAAAACCAAAATGCTTATTCAGTAGGATCCGAATTTCACCTAAGGTGTCTGATTCATTGCTGAGATAGAAGACAATTTCCAAAACCTGGCTCCAAATCCTAATCTTCCTTGATGATGGCTTGATCCTTCCGTCTTCTCGGAGGCGCAGCTCACATGAAATTAAAAGGCATTTTGCCAGGATAGTTCATGCAGGAGCAGCCCACTATTGCTGTTCAGCTTCCCATTTTTCTTCCCAAATACCAAATGATGGGGCTGATGATTGCCAACATAATCCCAATTAGAAGTGGGTAGGAACCAAACTCCCAGCTCTCATCTTCCTCTACCTCCAAGAGAGCTTATCTGCCTCCTCATTGCCAATTCAGATATGGAGAACACATAAACCAGCCACATGCCTCTTTTTTTAAAGTGTTTTTATACATACGGACTGTTTTTAAACTTCCTTCATAGATGCCTGTGGGCTGCAGTGCCATTCTCTCTCCTGCGATACCAACTCCCTGCAACGGTCCCAGATTTCTCTTGAGCCCCCTGATACATGGAAACTCAGCAGAATGATGTTCCTGCATGTCAGATCACTCCCCTGGCATCTCCGCACACAGCACGGGCTGCACAGGAGAAGCACCAGGAGGGAGACATCCAACTGGAGTCAGTGGAAATATTGTGTTGGCTTCACATAAGCTGGAATTGCCCCTTCCTTACAGCATTAACCGCTGCATAATCATTCAAACTCTGCTGGGCTATACAAAGCAGCACCGCGCACTTCAGTGTTACCTGTGAATCTCAGCCATGGGGTTGCTTTGTCAGCATTTTTTTTGACCAGGCAGCTTTTCCCGTGCCTTTTCATCCCCACCTTCCCGCAACTAAATACTTTCTATATGTTTTTCTAAAGTTTCCCTGCTCTAGGAGCAGTTTATTGAAGAGAGCTCACTCCACGGCTGCTGTCTGTGCAGCTTTCTGCGCAACTCTAAAACAGAAGTTAATACTGAAGACCAACACTGTGCTATAAACACCTGCAGGAGAAAATTGCTTTTAAATAACTGGTTTATTTTCACAATACTCCAGGGAGGCGATAGCTGAGATTCTGGGGGTCAGGAGCCTAAATCACCTACCTGAATGGAAGTGCCTCTCTTTGTCAAGGCAATGATCACCCCAGACATCCAGGGCAGTTTTCAGACGGTGCTGGTGCTTTTGACCTCTCCACATCATGCTATGTGCATGGATACAAGGAAATTACAAGCAGCCAGCTGGGACCAGATTGTAGAAAGCAGACAATTATGTGTTTTAGTAGCACCTTGGGAGAATTCTTCAATGGGCCCAAATGCATGATAGCTGAGTTCAGGTCCTTTAAAATCAGATGGGAAGAGTTTAAATTAAAATCGAGGACCTTAATTATAATGTAGAACAATGAGATTTGTGCACCTGATCTGTGCAGCTCCTTCCTGACATCCTGCTGGACATTTCCCTGTGCTTAGAGGTACCTATATACCTCTGGACAGTCAATATCATAGCCTCAGTGAGACTGCAGTAGCATATAGGACATGACACGGAGGTGAATTTCACATCAACTTGGCCCTAATTTCCCACATTTACTGTCTTTTTCTACTTGTGAAATGTGCTATCTAAGCCTGTATTGCTCTTGTGCAAGGCGCTGCACTGGGTACCGGCAGGGTTCAGGTGAACCATCTCAGCTATTAACAATTCAATGCAAGAAAACATGGCCAAGGAGGACATACCTCCCTGTCAACCCAGCTCTTGACAAGTGCTCTTTGGGCTAGGAATAAGATTCATTGCCCCTGTGAGGATGTTGAAAGAGGGAAGTGATCGGTAAGCAGGACCCCCATCGCATGAAAGAGGCAGGGTGTAATCTGTGAATCTCCATTTAGGTTATCATCACGAGGAGACAAAGCGCAAAGGGGAGACTCTTCTTCGAGGGAGGAGTGTTGACAGCCTGTTCTGTCAGCATGAGGTCAGTCATCCATTTGGGTCTAAAAACACGAACTTTCGTGGCAGTGTGGCAATCCAGCATGGGAAGGTTTCCCATGGAGTTATTTATTTCATGCTTCTCTCCAGTTTTCCTGATAAATTGGTGGGGGGCATTTATGGCATCATGCGATCAGAAATAAGCAGCGTCCTTCAGCCTAAATCTGAGGCACCTGTAGTTCTCTTCCAGCCATATAAATCACTTACAGGACCGAGCCGTCAAAGTCAAACTCCTTGTTACACAGACACTCCTCTCCGCAGAAGACAAGGGCAGCTGATGAACTCAGTGGTGGTGTCCCAAATCTTTGGGCAGTTCTGCTGTAACCTGCTGAAACAATCAGCTGTTTGCTCACGGTTCCCCCCAAAAAAGCATCCATCAGCAAAGGATGGCTGAAATCTCATCACTGTCTATGCATGTGCCCTGTGATACAAATCAATGCATATTTATGCACCTGTGTAAGGCAAATACATATATGTATTGTTGGAGAACCTAAATCTGCTCACTAATGCCGTTGTTTAAATAGCCCTTTAACCACATCACTTTTCTCCTCATTAGGTTAAGTCACTAGAGGTGAAAAAGTCCTTCCAAAACGGTTTTCACTCACTCACTCAGTCCAAAGTAAACATGCCTCCGGGACCATTATGTGTATCAGATATCCGAGGCTTTGTTAAGAGCTTGCCTGTTAGGTAAATTCTGCTTCTCTTTCTCCTTAGAAGGAGAAGGCTAAAATTAGAGATAGGCTCACACGAGTATGGCAGAACAGCACCTTGCTGTTTGGACAAATAAGAATAACAGATGAAATCCAGAGCAGTGCATGCAAGTGACCCAAGTCTCGGGGAGGCTTTTGATCTAACATAACCCTGGTTACAATATGACATTGGTTTGACTTATGCCTGTCACTTGCAGTCACATCCATCACAGATCTCACGGTGGCCAAGAGCCTGACATTTTCACCAGCAGCCAGTGGAGCCACCGTGTAGAGCTGAGGGCCCAGAACAACAAGCACGAGCCTTTGCTAGCCGTAAATATAGGGGAAATGTGCATCTATAGCGTATCATGGAAAATTCCTCGAGCCATATGCCCACATGTCTGGAGGCACGCATGGGTTTCAGCCGGCTGGACTTCCCTTAAGTCTCACCTTGCAATACAATCACATCTACTTCTTAAAGGCAAGTTTGGCAGGATAACAACCACTCCAGATCAGCTCGTCTACACCTCATCCACAACTAACTACAGTGAAGAGGAGCCTTTCCATTGACTGCACTGAGGTTTGGACTGGATATGCAACTGGGAGATTTTCCCACTGCAGCCATTAGCTGTTCAGCTGATCTAAACTTGTCGGGGAGAATAAAGCAACCACCTGCTTCCAGTGACAGGAAAAGTAAAGTGAGATCAAACGCTAGCAGGAGGAGAGAATTTAAGCAATGCGAGAGGTGGTTGCATGTCATTTCAGAAGTCACCTTTTGTCTTTGATCTGTGCTTAGGAAGTGGGCACCTCCTGGATCAGATGGTCATTAGAGAAGTGTGCCACCGAAGTCATCCCACCTTGAAGTCTCAAGTGTTTGCTTTCCCCAGGGATCCTCCTCCTACTTCCGCCACCATGTAAATCATCTGCCCTGAGATTTCCTTTAGAAAAGCCAATTAATACAGGTTAGGGAGCAGGGACCAGGACTTGTGTCCTCCTCTAATGCCAGGATCATTCACTGCGATGAAGCTGAGACTGCTCTTTTATAACTGTATTATACACGCACAGGTAGGTCCTCTAAAGATCAGGAGAGTTATTATAAAAGCTGTTATGCAAACAAAAAAGCCCTGGCCCTGAAGAGCTTACAGTCTAAACACACAAGACAGATAAAGGACTTTGACTTGAAGGATTTTAAAGACAAAGCACTCTGAGATAAAGCAAGCTACAGATCACACGGAAAATCTGTGGCAAAACTGTGGATAAATCCCACTTTGCTGAATCCTCACTTCTGCTCTTAACAGCTCCTTGGAGCGCTGCCTGGTTTTTGCTAACAAAGCATTTGTTTTAGCAGCACACTTTGAGGAAATAAAATACTGTGCAGTTTTAATGTGGCAAGCGCATGCAGCTACCTTCTAAAAGCAGAGATTTACAGCAGGCATGTATGCAGATATTTGCCAACCCTGGGCATGCAATAAAATAAACTCTTTGCATTTAGCTTGTTGATATCTTCGATGAGTGTTAACAAGAGGCAAAATCACGGGGAAGTAAGAGCCTGGTCTCAGGTTACCCCATAAATTGGTTAAGGCTGCGGAGAGGATTACAGTCCCAGAGCCATCCTAAGTACTGAGATGTCATTACAGCAAAATCAAAGGTAACCATGGGGCTTGGCAGGTAACTGTCAACAGCTACGGGAAAGAGCCAGCCGGGGAAGGAGCTCCGCGTCAGGATGAAATTCAGTCACCTTTATTTTCATTTCAGGTGAGGGGTCAAGCAGAAAAGCTATCCCCAGCGGCCTTTATTTACAGTTTTCAAGGGAGCGGCTGATGAAGCATTTAGAGGAAGAAGGATGAACCTGCTCGTCCCTCACTCAGGGAGACAAGCCTGATGACAGACAGAGGATGCTGTAATGGCACGAGAGCTGGGAAGACGCCTTTTATGAATGAAACAGCAGCGGTCTTAATGAAGTCGTTAACAAAACTCCCAGTGACTTGAACGGGGCCAGGACTTCACCTGTAATATTTGCAGCGAGACCAAGGAAAAGATCTTCCCATCAGGACACTGGCTTTCTGCAGCGTAGGAGCTCACTCCCAGCAGTGATAACAACAGCAATGCCCCATAAGCAGATTTCAAGGCATTTCTTCAACCTGAGTTTCCTTTTACATTTCTTCTCTTCATCCTCCTAGGCAACCAACCTGAATTTCTAGAAAACCACAACATGTTCATCTTTTGCTCCTAGTCACATTGACAACTTGCTATAAAAACCTTGCGAGGTTTTCGTGTTTCTCTGGATCTCCTGTTGATGAATGAAGAGGGAAACTATAAATGATTCTGTGTTGTCAAGTCAGAGTAGCTACATCCATGCTGGAAAAAATACCATGGACTGTTCTTTGGCCCCGAGCTCACATCCACACAGCCCAGCCAGCACTCCCCGTAGCAGACTGGCCCCATGGAAACTGCCTGCTGAGAAGTTTATAGCCTCTGAGCCATGCCTGGGCATGGGAGGGTACTGTTAACCCCAAAACATGCCTGGCCCATGCTAATAATTTAAAAACACGGACTACTGCAGGTCACCGGCTGGGCCCACAACCTGGTCCTGTTTAATGCAGCCGTGGAAATACAGCCAGTTTGCAGGTACCGGGCATCCAGTATTTTTCTGTGTTGCTATCAAGTAAATGGTAGATGACTTGCAAGGGAGATTTAAGACCTCACAGCTTCAAGCTGACCAGCACGGGGAAGCAGGGGGTGATGGCACCCGCACGGACACCGCAAGGCGCAGCTCCGGCTACTCCACGGACCGTGGGCTGCAGCAATGCAAGGAGCTGAGTGCCTCCTGCTGTGCCCAGAAATTCCCACCCAGGGCAAGAAACAGAAACCAAAAGGCGAAATTTCTCCTTTTCCACTCAGACATGGGAAACATTCCTTCACCCTCCCTTCTCTTTAAAGACCTAAAGCCTACCGGCAGCCAGTTTTGCAAGGGTTAACCAGCATGAAATGAATGTGGAGAGACAGTCCGGGACCGTAATCACTTATTATTTTCAGGTAATATGCTTTATCTCTGACTAATCTCCTCATCTGGAGAAACACTCACTGCAGACAAGAGTCACCGAGGTTATGTCTGATGATGGGGCTCTACGGACTACTGGCTGCGCGGGACCGAGGAAAGGCCAAGGAGAGGACTTCAATTATGGCCTGAACTATGCTCTGGTAGCTGAAAGGCCATTGTTTAATCTACTAGAAATCATCTATTTTAGCAGATAAAGGGATTACTTGGGTTTTCTTTTTCCCAAGAACAGCGTGTTATTCCAACTACTAATAGAACATTCAGTATTTAATTAAAGAAAAAGCACAGGGAGAAGCAACGCAGGCATCAACATCACTTCTGGGGAAATTCAAATTGATTGTCACCCTTTGATGCTGCTCAATCACCTCTATCTCACTCACGCTTCCTACAACCCAGATTAAATCATCTGTTTCTCTCCAACCTGCACATTTTATTTTATTTATTTATTTTTTTTAGGATCCCATCCAAAACTTCGGGACTACACAATGTGAATGCACCGCTCTGCAGAAACCTCTTGACTTGTAAAAAGCCAGATTACCCGTCAAGAGGAGAGTGTGGAAATTTGAGTTGGATGTTGCCTCTTCTTTTGCACACTTGGTGCTGGTTGCTGTCTGGCAGGGGTCTGCCTGCCTGGCCCATTAGACTGATCTGGTGTCATAGGTCCAGTGTTTGGAAACTCAAAGTGGCTTCGTTGCTCAAGGATGAACTTGAAGCTGCTGCATGCATAAATCTTCTGTTTGTCGCTTTTCCCTCTCAGTTCCCTTGTTCTTTGTTATCTCCATTTTCAGAGAGGTTTGCCCTTTATTTTTTTGTCCCACAGACTAATGACCATAAAGGACAGTTACAAGTCATTCTCAAGTGCTTCATTGTGTTCAGCAAATACAGACTCATTTTCTTATGTCATCCACCCCTTCGATCCACAGACTGCAAACCCAAAGGGTCTATGAAGGAAGATTAAGAAGTAGCAGCTTACAGAAGTAAGTGTAAATTCGGTACATAGGGGTCCACACCTCTGTTGAGAGAACTGTAAAACAAAAAAAGAAAAATCAAAATGAAAACCAATAATCTTGTTTCTCCTACAATCAGGATCTTAATCCTCTTCCCTTTACCAGAAAAAAAGAACAGGGTACCTTGAAAGTGATTATCCAGCCAGCCAGCAGCCAGTTTCCTCACACAGGTGACGGTCCCTTTTGTATATCGTACTGCTGACTGACTCATTTCTGACATGGTCTCACAATCTCCAACATTTCATTGCAAAGACCATCTGGCTTTTTTTGTTTTGCCTTCCTGACCATCCATTTCTTTGCACATAGAGCAAGGACAGGGACCTACCGAGTAGCCTGATTTTTACTTCCATGATTTGCCTGTGTCTTTTCATGACCATTTCAGATGATCTATGCCCACGTGCGCCAGCTACATCCTCCTTCAGATCTCTGTAGAGGGATCTGTTGCTGTCCTGCATGGTGAAATTTCTCAGATAAATGGGGCTGTCCATCTTGTCCACCCGGCTGCAGCCTGCCTGTGTAGTTCTCATCCTTTCTCCCTTTCCTCCTGGTCTTTGTCTGGTTCACACCAATGTTTGATCTGCGTCATTCATCGTGGGACAGAGCAACCTGACTTGGCGCATCTGATGAACTGGCACCACCACTGAAGATGTGATCATCCTCAAGCTTTTGATCTCCTTGTCTGACTTTGCCCAAAGTCTTTGGTGACTTTAACTCCATCCTTCACTTTCTACAGGTAGCTCCAGAAGTTACTGCGAATTATCAAGTCACCCTGTGTGCTACCAGTCATTGTGCTGAACCAGTTGTTCAGCTTGCTCTTGACCAGGACTGCTGACCTCACCTCTTCATAATGTTTTTCAGCAGCTTCTTACACATATCATATAGCCCTAGGACACTCCACACACCTATTACAACACACCGGGTCAAATGACTTTTTGAAATTGTGCAACTGAAGTTCTTGGTGTCTCTGAACTTGCCAGTGACCAGCCTCTTGCACTGGTTTTGCTATACTGTCCCTCTCGCTTTGTGAAAACTGAATCTACCTTCTGAATCCTCCAGCAAGGAACACAGTGAGGAATTTGCTTAGGTATCAGAAAATGCACAGAGTTTGGAAGGTCACCATTGTGGGAATTCACTTACTAGGATCCCCTTTTCCTTGTTGAGGGGATCTTTTCTTTCCTGGTAACATAGAGTTGCTTGGCTGGGTCAATGACCCATGCTACAACCCCATCGATCAATTCTCAGCCCCTCAGATTTCTTCAGTCTCCTGACCCTTCTTTTCAGCCTCTGCTAGCAAGATTCTTCTTGTCATCCTGCTCCTGAAGCGTTATAATCTCCAAAACACTGAGAATCTCTTCATCTCTTGATCGGTCATCTGTAAAAACTCGTAATTTCACCCATCTCCTCAGCCTGTCCTTTTCTCAAAGCAGGGAGCTCTCCTCAGCATTAATGTTGTGGAGGATACGCTAGTTCTTCCTTAGTGTCTATTATAAAAGACCATCTTGATTTGGACTTTCAGAAGAACATTTTAATGCTGCCTTGCTTTTTAAACCAATTCTTGACTGCCCATGCTATTTGAATTTTGCCCAGCTCTGGGTATGCCTGCTCAGGGTATGTCTTTTCACCTATGCATTCTGCTTAGCACTGGCCAGGTAGAGAATGTCTTCCAACACCCAGGCTCAGCGGCTGCTTGCTTTCATTCTCACCAAGCCACGTTAAATAAATGTTGTTGGGACAGATGATGAGGTTATGACTGCAGAAGACCACTGCTCCAGGGGATACCCAGTGCTTGCTCTTCCTCTACTTGCTAATTTTGGTCTTCCTAAATGCCAGTCAGAGCTTTTCAGCTCTGCTGCCTGTTTAGTTTCCACTTGCACCTCTTTTTGCCTATGTAGAGCCTCATGAAAGCCTGCAGGCACTTGCCATATTTGCTCCTGGTTAGTACTGTCTTTGCCAATCTTTGGCATGTGCCCATCAGTCACAAACATCGGTCACTGGGTATATGAATGGTTCACCCCCAAGGTATGGCTTAGGCATGCCTTGACTGGTAGCAAAATTGCCTGAAATTCTTCAAAGAAATCAAGGAAATTCTTCCTCAGTATCTATCATAGGACCCCATATGTCTATAAGCGCTGCAGAACCTGCTCCACAGCCCTAAACGGAAGGGCTGATTTCTGAACCTTGAGATGACCAGGGGTTTTTTTTTATTACTCTGATTCCTGCTGATGCCCCTCTTGTGTTTTGCATCACTGCCTTAAAACAAGGTTTTCCCACATGGCATCGCTACTTTGTCTGTCCACCTGATTTTCAAAAGGTGTACAGTATTACGCTGGTACATCTCTAACTTGCTCATTAGCAGTGAGATTTTACCCAAAGTGATCTCAGATTCCTGTTTCTGCTGGCCAAAGCTTCCATTAGCAGCAATCCTTTCGCTGGACCACTTCCCCTCATCAGACACTGACCTAGTTACAGATATCAGATAGCATCTACATGGCCAAGAAGACTGAACAGAGCTCAAAACGTTTCTTGCCAGTAGCCTTCATGGCAGACACGGCCCTGTGGGTCTCAGCACATGTTGCCCTGCACCTTTTGAGCACTTCTCGTGAGTGGGTTTTTGGCTTAGGTGATAACAAGGTGCTCAGCCCTTCTCAGAAGAGCCACACTTCCAAGAGAGAGCAATTCTTATTTAGGCATCACAGCAGTACCTACACTACCAAAATCACCTGCCCAGCTGGCCGACAAAGTCTGGACAGAAATACACTGAGCTTGTCTGTACTGGGCCGAATAAGCACAGTGCAAAGACAGCAAACCAACTGAGGAAAACTTTGAGTCTGGAGCTGGATTATGGTGCAATGTTCAAGGTAGGACTGCTGGTGGGGAAATGGGAACGTGGGAGATCACTGTGGATGACCCACATGCATGCAGAAGGATCCAGGCTAAGATTTCTCTTAGTAGGTGTCTTCTTTCAAGTATGTATTAGAAAAAAAAGTCCCATCTTGATTTTAAAATTGGTGGAGAATCCACAATAAGTCCTGGTAAGTTGTTCTAATAATTATGCACAATAGTAAAAATTGATACTTTGTACTTAATTCAGTTGCACACAGGGGTGTTCAGAGCTGTCTGAGGTTGCCTAGAACATCTGAGATGTCTGCAGTGCCTGACGTATTTGAAACAGCACCAGTGGGAGACCACTGGAGACTGCAAAGCACCTCAACTAGCCCCAGCTACCCCTGTGTGGGAAGCTAAATTGAGCCCCTTCTATCTGTCCTGCTTCAGTTCTGGCCCCTGATTCCTGTTCTGAGTTTGTCCTTTACCCTCATGCTTCTGCTCTTGCATAGATATTTATAGACTGAAAACAAGTCACCCATAATATTCCCTTCCCATAAGTAATTAGAGTTCCTTGAGAAGCTTCCAAGTCAGCTGCACATTGTGTGCAGTGGTTTCTTCTCAGGAACATGGTTCCTACCAGTTTTATTTGATGTCTCATAGCTCTTGTATTTGACTGGACAGTAAAAAACTTCATCCCTGTTACTTTATCCTGATACTTACAATTTTTATAGGTGCTATCATAATTTGATGCAGTGCCAATATGAAATTATTATAATTCCTTATTCCTATGCCTCATTCACCCCAAGATCACAACAAGGAACAGCTGATTATTCACAAGAACCAGAACAACTTTTTGAAAAATTATTAACTTCTGAGATGGACTCCATCACCTCAGCAATCTCAGATTTTTTTCCTAAACATGTCCTTTTTCTTTTCCATATTGAAATGCACCCTGCCCATTTGCTCCCAGTTCCCATGCAAAGATCAAGGTATCTCTGTCAGTGAATTGTCCTCTTCATTAAACCCTCCATAGCCCCAGTTTTAGACTCCTACACATTCAGTAGACAATGGTTCTTTATTTTCTCCCCAAATCAATGACAGAAACAGAATAATGAACCAGCTTCCACAGGATTTCCCTGCAAAGAGACTCAAGGATTAATTTTTCACAGTGACATTCTGAGATCTCTGTTTAAGCAGTTAGATCCACTTAATTTGCACCATGTTGATTTTATACCATTTTTTAAAAAAACACCTCCAAGATAGTATTAACCAAATACTTTCAGAAATCAGTTACATCAAGAGTTGCTCACTCTCACTGGAGAACAACAGCAAATTGATTTGACAAGGCCTATTTTCTATATAGGCACACTCATTTTCATCAGTTTCATTGCCTTCCTTTAAGAATTCATTAATCAAGTGATGTGCCCACTATTTCTTGCCTTTAACAGTCACATGCTGACAGTCTTAGCATTACCCAAATCATTTTCCCAATCCTTTTAAATAATGAGCCAGTATCAGCTTTCTCAGTCTTCTAAAATCTTTCTAGTGTCCCAAAATGAAAAATCAGCATTAATGGCCCACACGATACGTTCCTGGTTCCAAGAGTTCTGAAACTCTTGGCTGTGAATTACTGGGCCTGGCTGATCATAAAATATTTAATTTATGTTGTTGCTACTTAACATAATCCCTAGTTATTAATGGAGCCCAAAATGGTCTTTCACCAGCACCTGATACTAATACACCATCTGATTTTCTCCCCCAGACAAACATGGAAAAGAAATATTAATTTAATACTCCTCCGTTTACTTGTGGTGGTAGTAATGGCAGATACTGCGTTTATCTACTAATAGTTTTGATTATTTTTACCTTAGCTGACCATAAATTTATCTTTATGTTTTTCTACTTCCATTACTCATTCCAGGGCAGAGGTGGCCTATTCAGATGACTTAAGACCAAAAATACTGGCCTTTACCTTACTCAGTAGGAGTGATCACGGTAGGGCAACAAGCCCAGAACACCAAGCTCCATTTCAAATATCCCATTACATATCAAAAACAAGTAAAAAGCACAAAGATGTTGCTTTATTTCAGCCCAGGTCAGTTTCTAGCTTCAAGCAGGAGGGATGAAGCCCCCTGCTTAACACTCCTCTCAGAAAAGACACTATCCAGTAGCACTGAGTTAGTCACACCTCATTGTCAGGCAAACTTTTTTATTGTTGCAAAAATAAAATGAGGAAGGATTAAATTTGTGGGATCAGAGTGGGGATTTTTAAATACTTTTTATGAATCTTAAGCCCAAGGAGAGCCAGGAGGAATGCAGAGCAATGAGAGTGTCTGCAGACGTGTTTCCAAACACCTGGAGCGTGTGCTTAATCCACCGGCAAACAGTTGACTTCTTTCTGTCTCCCACCAGGCTCCTCTTTCCCCCCAAAACCAAAGTCAGGCTTCTTTCCCCTTTTTGGTAAAATCACTTCTGATACGCAGAGTTACTGAAGCCTGGCCACATCCCTTTGTCCCCCAAAACTCTGAAATTCCCACTCGCAACTGTCTCACTCCCAAGTTGTCTATTTAATCCCACTTTTATTAGGAGCACAGCTCCGGGTAGCTTACAGAGGTTACAAACAATGAAGCTTTTATCAAAACTTTGGCTAATCAGTCACTAACAAGCTCTCATTCGGGAAGGGGCTAGGCAGGCCCAGGCTAAAACTAACCTGAGGGGGTAAAAAAAAAAAGGAAAAAAAAAAAAAAAAGGATTGGGAAGAGGGTGTTCCTCTCTACCTGGATCAGTGCCCCAGTCCACAGCCACAGAAACACTTGTGCGAGCACAGCAGCCAGAAAAAGCAGCCAGGAGTGGACACAGAGCAGAACTGCTTCTTTCAGCAATGGTGTTCGCTCACAACAGCCTGAAGTGCTGGAGTAACTACAGCTTGTGATCAACTATGATTTATTCCTTGCTTTGTGGCAGAGTCCAGGGGCTCCATCACACTCAGCACCATATAAATGCACCAGGAAAACATTTGCTATTCCAAAATGCTAACCCCCAGTCTGCAGCCTGCAGTGTTTTTACAGAGGCTGTGAACTAGAAATAAAACCAAACCAAGCCTGTTGTCGGCAGCCTGAAAATCGTGGAATGAGGACATGTCCCCAGGAAATGTTGTAGGGTCTCAAAAATCAAGAATATTTGAAAACCTCTGATCATATCATAAGGTAAGTTGGCAAAATTTGATCACCAGAACTTCAGTCCAATAGATGACTAGATACAAGGAGGGAGGAATATACATTATTCTCCTTAGGTAAGGGATAAAAATTACTTCAACTTGTATACACGTACACAGAACACCCTTTCCAAATTCATGGCAGTGAAACATCTATTGCACACCATAAGATATTCTCTCTCTGTTACCCATCTACAGGACAAATCAGAGGGTGAGTGAAAAAAAGAGACTTACTTGGAGCAGATTAATAGGTGTAAAGCACACAGTCTAGGAAGGAATAGGCTTAGCTGTAAATAAGGGAGTGGTACTACAGTTTACATTTAATTTGAGCTGTTCTTAGTCAATTCCTTTATATTCTTGAGAGTGGAGCCACAGTCCTGGACCACTGCGAGAGAAAAGATCATTCTCCTGTCTTGTCCCTGAGGATGAACTCATTCCCAATTTCATTGATGACTCTGGAGAAAGATACCATCTGCACATGAAGAACTCTTTTATATGTGGGCCATCGAGTTACTGCCTTGCCGCTTGCCAGCCCTAGGGAGAAAGTGAGACATATTGCAAATGCAGCCAAAACAAACCAAACCTGTGGTTCCTGCTTCACTGCAGCAATTTGGAGCCATTGAAGGGATCCTGGTCTCTCTCTGCTACCGGTAAAGTCAATAGCAGCCAATATGGGCTATTAGGTCCTGATCCTCCAGCAGGTTCCCTGTACCTTGACCTCAGCATCCTCAGGAGACAGAGAAAGAGACCCAGTTGGGCACAGGTATCGGTTGCCGCTGCGAGGCTGGGTGCTCAGGTCTGAAGCATTTTCAGGTTTCCGTGTTCAGCTGTACACACCTGAGATTCACAACAGGAAAGTGAAGCCTGTACCTACATGTTCAGAGAAGCAGGGCCTTAGAGGCAAAGACAGTGTCTTCCTAGCAGGGGGAAAAGCGCTTGCCACATGCACGACAAGGACAAGCACAACACCAAAGCCAATGGTGTGGCTAGCACAAGGCAAGGATGGGGAGGATCTTGCTCTCCTGCAGCACTTTTCCTCGGGAAGCCTTGAAACACTTTCCAAGGCAGCTGGCTGGAGAGGTTTGCACGTAATCGCAGCTGGCTGGGGATACGGTTCAGCCCTGACTCCCAGGTGCCATGAGCTCCTCTACCCGGCAGAACTTACTGCCACATTTGTAATGCCAGCGCTAACAAATGTCCCAGCGTCTCGGTAATAACAGAGTAATTTCACAGCATTGCTCAAGCCCAACCCCGAATCTGCTCGCAATGATGGACAGTAGCCTCAGACTCTTACCTTGAAACTGATTACAGTTTTGCGTTTCGGCACTTCGCTTGCCAGCTTCTCGGTGCGTTTCTGAGAGGCAGACATCTCCCAGACCTCTCTGGAAAAAAAGCAGCATTTAGAAAGCAGAGGGGCAGAGTGCTGGATCTCTTCATGCTGCTCTCCTCGTGCCTTGGCAGAAGGGAACAGCAACAGGTTTGTACTGAGAGCTGACGATGTTTTGAGGCAACACGGCGTGCTACTTGCAGAATAAGAGCATTAAGAAAATTAAACATTTTTACAGCCGTCACACCATCAAAGCTTTATTCTCTCCACTCTTTAAATTAAGTGTTGGTTTGCATATCCGTGCCATCCCAACTATGTAATAACCTCTCTAAAGCTATTTTTGTTTCACTTTCCTTACTATTTGGTAAAGCAAGCTGGAGTTTTCCGAGGACACGCATTTTTATTAGAGCTAATGCAGCATTATTTTCTCACCCATTTCCTTTGTTGGAAGCAGAGAAATCAACTAAAGAAAACTCGAAGGCAGCATACCATGCCTCTGAGGGAAACTGCCTTCCCCGCCTCGTCATAGCCGGGCTGTTCCTCTAGATGGCTCTGCCTTTGCCCAAATACATCAAATCCCTGAAGCAATAAATCGCAATTTCGAGCGATATACGGTGATACCTCTCCCTCTTGCAAAGATCGTGGTTTTTTTAAGCAAACACATAAACACAGATTTGTTGTAATTTTAGAGAATAACTTTTTCGGCTTAGCTCTTCAAACACAGAGGGAAGTTGCTTTTTAAAAATCTGTTTCTTTTCCTTTAGATGTCCTTTCTAGCTGTGATTTCCCCACAAACTGCTTGTTTTAGATGCCTGTTGTCCAGTCAGACTTCAGATCAGCATTTTCCAGTGCGACCTTTCTCCAAAGAGATGCGGAGCTGTTAAAAATGATAAAGGCAAGGAAGCTGAGAAGGAGAAAAGCACCTTGCGAAACATAATGTAAATTTTTCTCCTGCTGTTCTGGCTATCCACATACACACGGTAAGCTCTTTCCCCAAAAGATGCAAAATAAAATCATCAGCAGCAACAGTGACAGAAACAAAATAACAACAGAAAAAAACCCCCCCCCCCCCAAAAACACCAAAAAACCCCCCAAACCAAACACATCCTCTTATGATTAAAGAAGGAAACCCAAAATTATAATTCTTTATCACACTCACTTTTAAATGATTGTCTCCAAACTGTCTGTCCACTTGTTTTAAAACGAAATATAATGGTGAAAATCCTCCAGTTATTACATCCGTGCTTAGATCACACGAGGGATGAAAATTTGGGGTTGGAGGTAGCCCGCGAAAGCTGCCCCGATCCGGCTTCACTGGTTTATGTGCGTGTTTATAACTATTTTATCGAAGACATAAAACGCAAAGACTTTTCCCAAACGTTCCTCTCTCCCCAAAATCCTGACGTCAAATCAAGACACCCGGGCGCTTGCAACCCTGGGGAGAGCGCTTGGCATCTGTACCTAGAAAGGGGATTTTTACGCATTTTCACCAGCAGAGAACGGAGTAACGACCCCGTTTAAGACACGGCGATTTACATCTTCTAAGCGACAGACAAAGACTCTAAATTCTCCCGCACCGTTGGCCGTCTTTTTCTTGTTATGCGGGTCCGACGGTGTGCTTCGCCCCGGACGAGAAGGATTTGCCGGAGCTGGTCCCCGTATAAACCGCGGGGTGTCGGGATCGTTAGGAATACCGCGAGTTTTTTCTCTGCAGGAGGATGCGCTTTCTATCCCTCGAGCTTCCCCCGAGGCACGAAGGGGAAAATCGACTTTTTATTCATTCAATCGCGCCCCGCGACTGCCAGCCCGTTCCTCCCGCAGTACCGAGCGAACACGCCGATGTTGTTTGTTTGTTTAATTTCGGGCAATTCCTTATCCCGAGCTAATTAACTGCCATCTCAGCCCCGGCTGTTGTGAGACGGGGCGGCAAAATTACACATAAATAACCCGAGTTTAAGCGAATTTCACCCTTCGCGCGCCCGTCGGGGCAACCGCAGCGATGCTAATCCCCCCCCCCCCCGCCCTCCCCGGACCTCAGTTTCGGGACCGAAGGGATCAGAAGGGATCGGGGACGATGGCATCCCTGGGAAAGGGGGATCGGATCCCTGAGCGCCGGGGCAAGGGCGGAGAGACCCCCGCGGCGGGGGCCCCAGCGTGGGGGGGGGGGGAGGTGCAGTCTCGGGGATGCTGCCCCCGCGCTGCCGGGAGCCAAATCCCTGGAGCCTCCCGCAGCTCCCCCCGCCCCGGTCCCTCCCCTATCGCCG
>NW_010973177.1:105680-152311 GCF_000737465.1 Haliaeetus leucocephalus | reverse complement strand
TCGTCCCCTCGGGGCGGGCGCTGTGAGGAGAGCGGGCTCCCTCGTCCCCTCTAGCCGGGCGCTGTGAGGAGAGCGGGCTCCCTCGTCCCCTCCAGCCGGGCGCTGTGAGGAGAGCGGCCCCCCTTCGCCCCCGTCTGGCCCGGCGCTGGCCCCCGCGGGAGGTGTAGGCGAGGGGCGGCTGGCCCCAGCCCTCACCCCCTCCCCGAGCAGGCCGGGAGTGCCGGTTGTGC
Source organism: Haliaeetus leucocephalus (assembly GCF_000737465.1). Lineage (NCBI taxonomy): Eukaryota > Metazoa > Chordata > Aves > Accipitriformes > Accipitridae > Haliaeetus > Haliaeetus leucocephalus. The sequence goes on along the minus strand of NW_010973177.1, from coordinate 152,081 downwards.
AAGGCCCGGCTCCTTCGGCCGTGATTCACGGCTCCCCTCCCTGCCCGCCCCTTCGCCGGCCCGGCCCCGGGGCACCGCCGGTGCCCGGGAGTGGGCGGAGGCGCGCCCGGGCAGCGCTGGTCTGGCCCGGCAGAGAGGGGACGAGCCGGTCTGGAGCCTCTGCGGGGGGACGTTGTGGGGTCACTGCTCCCCTCAGGCCCGGGCAAGAGGCGTGTGGGGACAGCTAATAGCACCACAGCCCCCTCGCACTAAGTCCTGGGCGTGGGGGCAGCTCGTCTGCAGCCCCCACGGCTCAGCGCTCCCCTCAGCCCGCCTTTCCACCAGCTCTTCTGAGAAAAGCCACGGCAGGGGCACCACCGTGTCACCCACTGCTGAGAAGGCTGCAAGTGCCCCTGCTTGCTGTGAGGCAGCCAAGAGCAAGGGGAGCCCGGCTTCGCATTCCCTTCGGCCAGGTCGGAGGCAGAGGCGCAGATCCTCCGGGGAGGTTTATGTTCTGTGGTGGGGAGGTTCTTCTCCTCCATGTGGCCCGTAAGGTTCACTTGGGCATCGGAGGGGTGGAGGTGATGATGTCGTGGAGCCAGGGTTCGGATCCTTGTACTGGACAACAGGCGGAGGAGGAGGAACAGGTGTAGGAGAGATGGCAGTTCTGTGCCGATCGGGCAAGACATGGATATTGCTTATCTGTCTGCGGTGGGGCTTGCTGTCACAGAAGTTGACTTTCTCTCTTGTTTCTCTTGTTTTCCACCAGGGAAGGGAAACTACTGGACCTTAGATCCCAACTGTGAGAAGATGTTTGACAACGGGAACTTCCGTCGCAAACGCAAACGGCGCTCTGAGCCCAACGCCCCCGCGACCGCCTCTGCGGCCTCCTCTCTGGGGGGCCTGAAAGCCGAGGAAGAGAGACCCATCCCAGCCGCAGGCAAACCGTGTGGAAACAGCCCACCCCCAGAGCTGGAGCCCTCGCCTTCTGCCAGGGACCATCCAAAAAGCTCCTCTCCCTCCGGTATCATTTCATCCACCCCTAGCTGCCTCAGCACCTTCTTCAGCGGCATGAGCTCCCTGAGCAGCGGAGGCAGCCGGCTGACGGGGGGTCTCGGCAGCGACCTGCATCACAGGAACTTCTCTGCTGGACAGCTGAGCAGTGGCACTTTCACCCCTTCCAGCAGCTCTTCTCAGGAGGTGCCTTCGCCAGACCAGCTGCAGCGGGTTGCGGGACCTTCCCCTGCATACTACAGCTCCTTCCATCCCAGCAGCAGCAGCCAGGGAGCCCAGTACAACCACTACTACAACTTCACGGTTAACAGCCTCATCTACACCCGGGATGGAACGGAGGTGTAGGATGCTGGGGCAGTCGGCCGGCGAGCGCTGCAAAGGGAATGGGAGTTGCAGGTGTATTTGGCAGCACGGAGGACCATATGCGTTTGCAAACAGCATTTCAATGTGGACACTTCCCAGGAGTTCTTCCAGGAGGACAGATCTTCTCACCTTTCAAAATAAGAACACCCCTTAAACACCAGCAGAAGGCAGATGCAAAGTCTTTTCCCCATCCTGGAAAATGTTAGGTGATTTAGATGGCTCGCCATCTAAATTCTGCAGATGAAAGCAAACTGAATTAATGTTTTCAGAGGTTTCTAATCCTGAATGTAGAATAAGAAGTTTGAAAACTATAACCATAAAGCGATACCAGCAAGAGCCAAGTGTAGACAGCCAGTGAGTCTTAGAAGAGAACAGGAAAAAAAAAAAATGAAGAGATTTCTTATGAAGTGCCTTGTACAATGTATTAAAAAACTGTTCTGCCAGCAATTGCCTCTGTAAGCCCTTGTTTTCTGCCCAGATCCTGCAATATGCGATGCACAGGGGGGATGCTTTGGGTAAACACCCACCCAAAACCTCCTCGAAACCCACGGAGGTTTGCTCTGGTCTTCTTGTGTATGGCATATTGTACAGCCAGGGCCGCGTCTTCTAAAACAATCTTTTTCCCGGAGCTTAGTACCAAAGATAACTCTAGCCATGCAGCTTTAGCACGAGAATAAACACTGGGGTATTTTTATACATATTTGTACGTAATGTAACTCTTCTGTACATATGTTTCTATGTGGTTTTATATTTGTAAATTATGCTCTGGAGCTGTACTTATTTATAATGTGTTTTAAACTTTGTTAAAGTTTATTTTACTTTGTTTCCCCTTTTTTGTTGTTTTATTTGTTTTGAATTTTTTGTTGGTTTTGTTTTTGTTTGTTAGTGTATTAATGAAACTTTTCAGGCTGAACAGCTGTTGGGAATAAAACGTTAACAATTGTTAGATTTTTGCCTGGTTGTTCCTCAGTATGTTTGAGGTATTTCAAAACTCTGTGGGAGACAGGTTTTGCTTTCACGTGGTTTGGGATAAAAGGTGCAAAGATTTATGAACAATTTCATCTGCGCAGTAAGACAGAAAAAGACTGCTCTGGGCCCAAAGGAGAAGCATCTGAGCTGACTTGCAGCCTCTCGTGGTCCCACTGTGCAGAGTGGGCATTCTGGGCTTTTTTGTTTGTTTGTTTTTGTCAACGGTCTGAATTACAACTGTCCTTTTTCAGCCTGGTTTATTAAAAAAAAAAAATAAAAGCTTTCAAAAGTAAAAGAAGCGGGGCTGGTTCCAGCGTGGTGCTAGCTAGCAGGAGGTACGAAGTCTGAGCTTGACTGTTGGCTCAATCGGTTTTGCAAATCTGTTTTTCGAGTAGAGTTGCACCTGCTTAAAATGACAGGCTAGTTGAGAAATCAGACCCATCGGCTAGCGGGCCAGGCGGGGTGTCTGCTGTCAACAGGCACTCCTGAGACTCCTTCCTGATTCATGCTGCTGGGAAAGAAGAATCGGTCCTAGAGCAGCCATTATGCAAAACGATCAACTCCCAATTCTTGCCTTTTGCATAAGCTGTTTGTGGGGCGCTGTGTGTGCGGGTAGAGCATAAATATAAATGTCTTCATGAGGAATGTAGCATCAATAATGAAGTTAAGCATGAAATTGCAGCTATTTAACATATATGCATCTGCTGTGATGTAAGGCCCTCCCTGCAGGCTATTCAGAAAACAAAATTGTTGGCAGCCCGGCGCAGCGCCTCTTCACTGGCTACCTGCATAACATACAGGGTAGTGATGCAAGACAAACCACTGGCCTGATCCAAAATACAATGAAGCCATGACAAAACGTCAGATGACTTCCATGTGCTTGGGATCGGGACCGAGTACTTGCCGCAGCACTGGCCAACCGCCATTTGTGCAATATCTGAGACCAGTGGGCGGGTGGCAACTCCCGCCTCATCCCCCTCTCGCTCACCCCTTCCCAGCACAGATACCATCTTCCTGGCTTTAGGGTTAATTCCTCCATGTCTTGATTTTTAATTGCGTCTCAGGTGATGCAGTGATAGTGATAATGGGAGGGAAAGGGCAGACTGCCACTAGCAAAAAAGACAAGGTGGTCAGCCTTGTCCTGCTGGGGTTCAGTCGCACCAGGTGTGGAATAGCTCTGTTTGGATTTTGGACTGCTGAGTTTGATCTAAAAGCAGTGGAGGGATTCCCAACACCTTCAAAAGATTTAGAGCCAGCCCTTGAGTAGCCCAGGAACTGCTTACTCATGTATCTAAGTGACCATTGCACCCCTCCCCAGCTCCACCAGCCTATTGCCAGACCTTAGCAAGCAGCAGGCCAGTGTGGGACACCTGCATGTGTCCAGCTCACGTTCTTCCACCCAGATTTGTGTCAGGATTTACCCTCTGCCACTTCCATCACCTCTGTGTTTCTGCAGACAGTACCCGTCAACGTTTGCTGCTGAAGATCCCGAATCTGCAAATTTGTGTTGCTCTGAGGTCTGCCTCTGGCAGTATGTCCTCAGCAAATACCCCATGGCTCAACAGACCTTCTCATGCACATCGTGGTGGCATAGCCAGAACCTGCCAGAGCAGAGCCAGGGAAGGATTCAGCCACCACGGTGCTCCAGCCCCGCTCGTGAGGGACGGTGGTGGGCTCTAGGGAGGTTTTGGCAGGTCTAACTGTCCCCAGTGCACCTTTCCTGCCAAGAGCACCAAATCCTGCTCCCTCCAGGGAAAGCGAGCCCTTAGCTGGAACCGGGTGGCTGTGGCCCTTCCTGCGGACACACCACCCCAAAGGCTGGTGTGCTCATGCTAAAGCAACCTGCCCAAGGGACACTTAAGAGTAGATTACAGCAAATAGACACCTAGTCTGCAGAGAGGAGCCAAGTGAATGAGCTAATGGCAGGCTTTTAGGTTTCCTTTTGTCATTAAAAGAGAATCTTCTTTTAGCAAATCTTGGGAGAGGGAGGGCAAGAGGATTGGGTTTAATGAAAGGCACTTAAAAGAAGCAGGGCTATTGTCATGGACTTTAGGGATTTACTGTGATTCCCCCACTGAAGGAGGGGGAAGACAAAGGCAATTAGCCTGCTGGTCCCACCCCTCCCAACTCCCCTCTAAGTGCCAAGGCCGTGCCTAGATGGGCAGTTCTCCATGACAATGAGCCTCTCCTCCGCCTGGGTCAGGCGTGTTAGCCCAGCAGCCCAGGGCATAGCCTGCTCCCAGAGAAGTCAGCGCAGAAATGTCCTTCCCTTGGAGAGAGGCTCACGCCTCCCTCCTCTCTGCTCTGGCAGCCGTAGGAATCACCCTGTAAAATGACTTCTTCTGGCTTTGAGGGAGCAGTGATCTCATGGGGGTTAGCTGGGAGCCCCCAGATCCTGGTTGCTGGACGCCAAAGCTAAGCATTGCAAGAAGTCTCATCTTTGCTTGGTTCCTCCACTCTTTCTAGGCACCTAGAAAGATGCCACCGCAACTGGGCAAGACTGATGCAGCGCAGCGGTACTCGATGTGGAGCCATGCTCGTGCTGATGACTGCAAGAACGACTGCCTGGTACCTCTGCCCTGCGCTGCCTGTACCCTCCGACACTCCCAGCCAAGGACTGTGGCTCTTCCAGCACACACAGCTAACAAAAAAAGGCAGTCCCTGCTTGAAAAGAAGTACAGTCCAAAGGCATTTCGAGAGATGGGTTGGATCAGTAACGCAGATGCATGCTGGCTCCTACGTGTGGCACTTCTCCAGCACGGGGTCGTTTAACTTTGCTCAGTGCTGGCCTTATCGACATGCCAACAAAGGTTCAGGCAGGCATCCACTGCAGGTCTGCACTTGAGCTACTCCACATTACAAAGGCTTTGCCGGTACAGCTGGATCAGCCCAGTCCCCTAGAGGAGACCCAGCTCCCATCAACAAAGGAAACCCTTGTGCCAGTAAAGTTAAAGCCCCCACCCCCAGCAACACCAACTATATTGCGGGGCGGTGGGAGGGGATTCAAGAGGCAGAACATAGCCATCCGCGCTGGGTTTCATCGCCCGCCAACTCTTTTGGAAGTAGAGCTTCAATTACTGCCACTGGCCATGGACTGTGGTTTGCATCTCCTCTGAAGGAGGAGGCTTTTGAGTTGTGCTGTCGCTCAAAAAGTCCGTGAAAGTTGGCCACAGTATGTTGTGCCTGTACAGAAGGTTTTATTGCCTTTTTTATGCTGATTGAGGGTGGTTTTTCCCTAAAATCTTTAGGAATAGTTCAAAAGATGTAGTAGTGTTCAAGGAAACTACAGGTATCCTGCCCTTGCCCTCTCTGTATTTCTAGCAATAGAAAACCTTCATCAGACTTCTTGAGATAAGGCCCCACAAGCCCTGCAGATCTCACCTGACTTTGAATGCGATGTACCTAAATTCTGCCCTGCTCCTTCATGGAAGGTTGTCCTGTCAGTCTCGTTCTGATAGCACACAAAGTAAGAGGGACAAAGCCTCATTTTGTAGCTTGACCCAAGAGAGGCAAGATGAGAATCAGGCCTGGCTGATGGTACGTGGATGGCTGATGCCTCAGCTAGAAATAGCTATGCCAGATGGACACCGCAATTGGTGGGAAATTGTTGTTTCTCCTTAGGCTTTGGCAAAAGAAAAAAAAAGACTAGTTTTATTGTCCTGTTCGAAAATCCCTCCAAAACAGATTTTTATTCCCAATGATTTTTTTTCTCTGATTGTTGAAAGAAATAAAACATGGATTTATCTTTTCTTTTTCCTTCTTTTTTGGCAGAAATCTCTATCAAGCTGAACTCCCCCCCCCAACATTTTCTATTAAAAAGAAGGTTGATGGAATGTTTTTGACCAAATTACTGAGCGCAATATTCACCTGGGTAAGGTGACGAGAATTTGCCCCTCAAGGAATAACTGAAGTGTAATGTAAAACATCAAAGGTGTTATTTTTTTTTTTTTACCTTATACCTGAGCTATCTCTGAATCATATCAAATAATCTTCTCGTTTCATAACACCATACAATGCAGGCTAAAAGTGTATGTGATCTGCTTTGTGTACTGCTGAATGGATGATTAAACTGTCTAACCTGAGGGATATTAATCCAGGGCCTGCCCCAAACACAGTGAAGTCAGGGGAAAGACTCCCACTGACTTCAGAGGGCTTTGGAGCAGACCCATAATCAGCCAGGCTCTAATATACTTCAGGTGGTGTCTACGAGACTGCCCGGGGACACGTAAAAGGAGCTAAAGATTGCACATTTGTGAATTAAACATCGTAGGCCTGATCCAGGTAATTGGCTGCCATAGGAGAGCTGAAGCCATCTCCCCCGTCCGCCTGGGCTCCTCGGATCATTTTCCCTTTCCTGCAGTCCATTGTGTCCGGGATTTATTGACAAAGCAAAGCTCTCGCCATGCAGCCGGTCCACGTTTGCAATAAACAGTGACAAATCAGGTCAGGACCGATGGTTAATCTGCCCTTGGACCCTTCGAGTGGTGCTGATTTTATATCTAATTAAAGTAAATAGCAGGGCTGAGCTGTGCCATTTCCCTCCCAGGCCAGCTGCAGAACCCACACCTCACCCTACCACTTTGGGACCACCACAAATAGGGATCCTGAAACATGCCTCAACCCCAAGGAGGCGGAGGGAGTCAAAGCTAACACGTAGCAGAACCAAGCCTGGACTTCCTTCAGCAAAGTGAAAGATACTCAAATGGGGCCAAATTATATTGTGAGGGGGGGGAAATTATATTTACACCCATGTAACTGCTCTTCTGGGCTAAACAATGGACATCTAGGGAAGCTGCCAGGCAACAGGTTCAAAGCAGACATGGGGAGGTGGAGGTATCCTGGGGATCTCCTTGCTTCAGGAGGATGGAAGCTTGTAGGGAGGCATGATGGGTTCACAGAAAGGAAACCCAGCAGGGGTTAGGAAATGCAAAGACCCCCACCTTTAGGCAGAAAGTTCCTGAACCGCAAAGTGTTGGAGCATGGGAATATATTTTGGGGTAAGTATGGGACAGCCCTCCCTAGGCAACCACCTTTTGGCACTGTGAGGCAGGACAGCGAGTTCAACAGTCTGATCCAACAGAACCATTTTATGTTCCTATATTTATAGTAGTGCAGTTGAAAGCATCATTTCGAGTTTCCGTCTTAGCACAGGCTGATGCAGAGCTCTAGCCAATCCTATTGATTTGCATGAGCACTGAAGACACTCAGCTTGCTGCAGCAGTTCTCACCCTAAAAAAAGCTGACTAAGTTAGGGCAGACAAGTTGGGCTCTGCAGGTGCCTATTTCTCTCCATCCAATGCAGAGGAAGCCTGGAGAGCTAATTTAGCCCAAGCTTTTAGACTCCCTCAGGGCAGGAATGCCTGGATATGTGCAGATAAGGGGCATCTGTCACACGTGGTCTCGTATCTGGTTACAAATAGTACCGTGGCCACCGGAGATGGAGGATTCCAAGGAGGTTTCAAAGCAAGACACAGCTGTAATCCATAGGTGAGCTTCCTTAGTCATGGTAGAGGTACGGGAGAAGAAAACACCTACGTAGTGTTTCCTTTTCCCACACAGCAGCATCTCAGCCTTGCTTTGGTTCATTCTGTTCTGGGGAGAGCCAGGGAATCTCTTCGAGATACTTATTGTATTCTTGTTCATGCACCGCCCTAATCAGTGTAGGCACCTACCAGCAGTGCAATGTGATCAATATGTCATGTGTATTCTCTCTTCCCTGCTACAAGAACTGCTCATGAAGTGTAAAGCTTTTGGTTTTTCAGGGGAATATTGTTTCCTACATGTCCAGTCTGCTCTGCATTTCTCATAGAAAAAGCTGTTTGCGAAGGGCAGCCTGGCTGGACACAGCAGGAGGCGAGAATTGTGGTGCACCGAGATTTGCAGCTCCACTGCACCCTAAGCTGTCCCCAGCAGCTGGGGCAGCAGTTTTGAAATCATAAGCCCAAATCATTATTTGATCAGTAGCATCAAAACCATTGGATGTCTCAGTGGCAGAAGGTTGTACAACCTTTGCTGGGCAACAGGAGAGCAACACTCATGAGAGAGCTATGGCAAGATGCCCTGGCCTTGTACTGGTGAAGTTTCATTAAGGCCCTTCGCTAGACCAGAGCTCATCTTCAAGTTCAGGGAAACTGAATGAGTGAGTGAGTTTGTGGCTTTCCTATAAGTTTGCAAGTGAAAATAAACCGTAGTCTCTGCAGACAGAGCTCTCAGCTCATGCAAAAGGTAGGGACCATTTTGTCCCTGCTTGCATGTAAACCCATGCGAGCTAATGGAGAACAGCTGGGTTTGGTAGCCAGGGCAGTGTGTGCCTAAATGTGGATATATGTTGTCAAAAGATAATAAGAACTGTCATACTTCAGTGGAGAAAAAATGACTGTCTTCTTCCTCTCCAACATTTGCAGCTTACCCTTGGCAGCACGGCAGGGAAGCAGGCCTGACAAGAAACCGACGAGACCCTTCAAAGAATCAGGGAATGCGTTTATTATAATTGAACAAGGGATTGTATTTATTTTCACTGTCCCTGGCAGGGAATATGTGAGCAGTTTGAAGACTAGAGCAATGAGCATGTCATGAATGTTAAGGTCATTTATCATAGCTCTGAATGCTGTTTCTTTCCAGACAGCAGCTGCTTGTCACAGCATGAAACCTCATTCTCCACCCCGGAAAGGTGACAATCCAAAGAGACAAGTATGACCAAGGAAGTGTTACTGGCCCCATTTTACTGCAAGAGGTCAAGGAACATCATGGGAAAGTGATTTGCTAAAGGTCACACAGTGCTATAGCAGAGTTAGGTGTTGAATCCATACTTCCCAATGCCTCCATCACAAAACTGTCCCTGCTGAGTCAGCCTGAAACACTCTGACATGGCTCCAAACTCATCCTTCCTTGGTGCTGTTACAGGAAAGCACAATGGTTCACAACATTTCTTGCCTAAATCTTACCTATAGCTGCTTTACACAGGAGCATAGGTCCTGCTGGGGGAACATTGCTCCTGCCTAGGGAATGCAGTAGCATTTAATCTTCCTCCCTCCAAACCCCACAAGTTGCCTGCACAGCTAGAGACTGGTTCTCTCCCAAGGGATTTTCATAGTATGTAAGACCTGTTCTTAACCACAGGACAACTGGAAATGTGTTAAACCTGCCAGAAATAATACCAGCAGCTGGGAGCCGCAGTAACCAGAAACTTGTAATCCATTTCCATGCATTACAAACCTGCTCAGGTTTTACAGTAGCAATATTTAGTTTGCACGCCACAGTCTTAGAAGAAAGGGTTAAAATGTGTTATGAGCTGAATCCTGCTCTGGAGATCTGATAATCTAATTACAGCAGTTCAGGTCCCTTCTCTACCCCCAGTGCAATCATGTTTGCATCCAGGAGTGATACGGATCTGATTCCACCCAGTTTAAGCTCTCTCCAAGCAGCAGCCTTGCTCCCCACGTAACACAAGCTGCTTGCACTTGTGCACCGCCAGGTAGCTGCTGCAATGCACTGAGAGCAGCTGCTCTCCCTGTTCCCAGGGGTGAGAGGAGGTTTTTTCCCCAGTTTTTGGTGGACAGATGAGCTCCTGAACGCTGGTTTGGTGAAATGCTTTGGATGCAGGAATGCTGCTTTCCCCCTTGCTACGGGCAATCTGTTTCCACTAGGAGAAAGTGATGCTTAGTGCCTCCGCAGGGAGAATGCTGGAAGCAGGAGGAGGGATGACTTCTGAACTGACCTCAGAAGCGGCCTTTGCCTGGCCAAGCCACCACGACTAGATCCTCAGCTATTAGGAGGTGTTGGTTCTGTAAGTCTAGGAAAACATGTCAATTTGCAGCAGAGGAATTGCCCCAGCTCACTTTACGTCAGACGTTTCACCGTGTGACTCACTCCCTTGGCTCCTCTGACTGTACAGAGCATATTTCCCCTGCTTCTTACAGGACTTGGACACCTCGCTCACTTATAGACACCCACCTGCAGACACATACGATTCAGTGTCTTACCTGCAAGCTGCATCCTGCCCTTCCTGCCCACCTACATGCCTGGCTCTCAGATCCTCACCAAAACTCCTCTTTCTAAGAGTGGGATTAGTTTCACCAACTTAAGGTGTTTCCAGCACAGATGTCGGCATCTGAGCTAATCACCCTTGTCTCCCTTCTGAGCTGAAGTAGAGAAGTGGGTGCGATGCACCTGCTTTGGGTTTTTTTGAGGTCTCCTTCAGGAATGGGTGAATGGGTCCCTAGATCTTTACTGCAAATGGAGGGGGCAGGTCTGCTTTAGTCGGGTCAGTTCCCTCCCCACAGTACTGCAAATAGCGTGAAAGCCAGCAAGGGCATAGAAGGCAGAGACCCAAATGAGTGCCTCCCCGAGGGAAACAGTTATAATTCAGCAGCCCTGGCCTTCAGACCATGCTGCTGTGTGCCCGGAGAGCGAGGTGGGAGATGTGGAGGTACAGAGGGGTTAAGCGAGATAAGACAAACCCATCAGGAACAATTCATTCGTTTCACTGCCCATGGAAGAGGTCTTTTTTCTTTCGCTCTAACACCTAGAGAAACCACTGTGTTTCTCTAATTGTTGAAGGAATGAGGCCAAGTCCCTCTTCTGATGTAAATCCCCCTGGATACATCCCGCTATTCACAGTACGGACAACTTCATTTGCTCTGAAAGCAGCACAGGGAGCCACGCTGGGCCCAGGTTGACTGACTGACACTGAGAAATAGAATTCAATAGCTCTGATTGTTAAATGCCGCTCAAGCAGTGAAGAGAAACAGCCCGCATGGGCTCTTCTAACCAGTGCGTTGCTCCAGTTGTGTTTCACTGGAAACACACAGGCGGGTTTATCTTCCAACCGATGCAGGCTTTCCACCAGCGTTGCTGCTTGGAGTCCTACGAGGTAAGGGGAAAATCTCCCTTTGTCCTTTCCAGAGGCCAGTGGAGGCAGAAGGTCCTCTGTGTTTTCCTCCCCTCTCCTCAAGGTTTTCAACGGAGGGGAGGAAGAGCCCCCAAACCATCCTTTCACATTGTGTTTCCAACACCTGGCTGGTCTAGAAAAATCAGGGCTGGGCACACCAAATCACATTCAGATTTAAATCCCTTCCAGGTTTATAAAGATTTTCCAAAGCTTAACTACATTTCTAATTGTCCCGCCACCTGTATTGAAATGTACTGTATGTGTTAATCTCAAATTCTTTTCTCTTTCCATAATCTTTTCAAGTTTTCCTGCACTCAGGCAGTAAATCCAATTAGGTCCATGGGTGTTAGTAGAGAGCCAAACTCACTTTTCAGCTCCAAACATTCTTTTCCCTCTTTTTCGTTTTCTTTTTCTTTCTCTTTTTTCTTTTTTCTTCATCTTCTTTTTCTTCATCTTCTTTTTCTTCTTTTTTCTTCATCTTCTTTTTCTTGTTCTTCTTCTTCTTGTCTTCTTCTCTTCCCCTTTTGCCCTTTCCTCTTTCCCCTTTCCCCTTTTCCCTTCCCTTCCCTTTTCCCTTTCCTTTTCCCTTTCTCTTTCTCTTTCCCTTTCTGTTCCCCTTTCCCTTTCCCTTTCCCTTTCCCATGCCATTCTCTCCTCTTCTCTTTCCTTTCTAAACCCTTCCAGAAGTTACACCAGTACTAGCACTCTGCTCCTCTGCACGTTCCCCTTTCTTGTGTAGGCTGAAACTGCTGGAGGTAGAGGTGTGGCAGTGATGTTTGATCTTATTTCACGTTAAAACTCTTCTACCAAGGGCTGATCCCCCCACGCACACCTTCATCTTGAACAGCATCCTACTCTACCAGTGCTCTGCGGGAATGAACAGGCAGAGTAAGGTAATACCCATTGTAAGTAGGGTTGGCAGGATCAGTCCTCAAGCAAGTTGCCATCCCCGCAGGGTATAAAATCTGTAGCCTCCTCCAAAATAAAGGTGAACATGATGGCACTGCTTTAAGACAGTTTGTGCAGTTCATGCCTCAAAGCATATTCTGGTTCCAGCTGAGGATAAAACCTCACCAGGGCCAGGATTTTGCCTGTGTCTTCCTCTGAGGAATATCTCAGGGCTGCCCGTGTTGTCCCTACTTTGTTCTTATGAGGGCAGAATTAGGCACTTAAGAGCATCCTAGTCTGCAGCCTTTTGACTTCCCAAATACAAATGAATGGAAATTATGCAGTGACTGATTATATAAAATAGAGAGGTACTTGGAGAAGGTGTGTGCATTAGGGACTAATAAGGAGGAATCAGAGGTGAGGAGCATGCACTCCCTGAGCTGGCAGGTAGGCTGCAGGATTGCCTTTGATGCACTTACTGGGATTTAAACAAGCCCTTCCTTTGTGTCACTGCAAAGCTTTTGTGTTACAAACACTGAATAGTTTCCTCCCAAAACGTTTTGACCTTCACTACGTGGAAGCAGCAGTTCAGACCTGTTTTCCGCTGCCCACCTCCACGCCCTGGGAAACACCTAGTCATTTTAATTCCCGCAGTGCTCAGCTTCAGGAGCTCGCAGGGACACCCCAGCCCACCCAGGCAAGCTGCCCCGTTGCAAGCATTTCCAGGGAAAGCACAACTCTCTTGCAGTTGGGTCACCCACAGGACTTCGAGGTAACGGCCCCATGATGAGGGAAGAGAGCAGCTCAGAGGAGGGCAGGCTGGGAGCATTAAGCAGCAAACTTGGGATACTATCTACATGGCATGTCCATGCTGGGGACAGATTTTAAGCTGAAGAGCAGAGAATTATAAGCCCCTGCCTGTGCGGACTTACTTTAGAGGCAGTATGCACAGCAGGGAAGGCAGGAAAGTCATGTCTGTCTCCAAGACATGGAGAAGTCACCCAGCCCCATCTGTGCACAGATCTGGGAGATGGAGCAACCAGTCTTAGGTCTGGTTCCTGTAGTGCCATCAAGCTTTTCCTTGAGAAGATGCACAGTGGAGGCCTCCTCCATGGTTTCCCTTTCATGGGTTGCACACCAGCCAGTGGAGGAACAATATTTTGGTTCCTGGGGCCACAGGTACTATCACCACCATTGGCAAACACCCAGAGGGCAGTGCTGCTTCTTCAGGCCCTCCTTCCCCAGCAGGTTGGACTGGGATACCTGGACATGGAAAAGACATGGACAGCTGTGAAAAAAATTCAGAGAAGGCCAACAAGAAAGGTAAGAGAGTGAGTGAGAGACAGAGGGAGTAATTCAGTGTGAATAGCATGGCAGACAAGCCAGAAACATGACCAATACCTGGAGGTATGAAGAGTCAAAGGACAGGGAGGAAATACAGAGGATTGTGTTAGTGGGTGTGAAACTAAATGCAGTCAGCTGAAGTACAACTGTTGTTCCCCAGCTCTTCCATCAGTATTTATGATAAATTTAAAGACAATATTTGCTAAAGACAAACTGGCCCACTGGGAGAACACTAAAGGTTTCTGAGGAGGAGTGGTTTCTGTACCTGCTCCTAGCTGACCTAATCATGAAGGCACTTGACATCATCTCAATGACAAACAGCCTGCAACGTCTCTCCAGCAGCTTTCTGAGGGTCCATGGCTGTGAAGACACACTGACTTCATTTCACCCACCTCTGTTGCACCCACACTAAGCACAGAGTCCTTACACCAGCAAATCAGTATGTCTTCAGAAGCCCTGATAATGTGCTTCACAAGTATCGATCTATTTGTCTCGCTAAGTGCTTTTCTGGCCTGCTGTATCGGGGCTTCAGACTACTGGAAAGGACAATCTTTTCCCTTCCTACATTACAGGGGGAAATTCTTGTGTAAGCAAGAAGGGCTTGCATCAAAATTACTGGCAGGGGCCATGTCAGGTGGTGCATTCAACAGGGGGCTGTTGTGAAGGTAGCGTTCTTTGGAGATATTTTTCCTCTTGCTGGCTCAAAGGGGATGACATTCCCTCTGCCTGCCCAATGCTGGATGTCAAAGGGGAAGACACTTTCCTTCTGAAATACGGTATGGAGCCTGGATGTCACCTCACCTGAAAGCACACAGCCTGATCTTTGGCCAGCTGCAGCAAGAGGTAAGTGCCTTGCCACTTACCTGGACCTTTTTCTGGAGGCTCTCCAGACAACCCCAAGGCTTCATGCTGACTGCATGCTGCACTATGAATCCCCTCCTTGAAGTGGATCTAGGAAAGGCAAATTTCTCAGCACACCCTCAAAGCACTAGTGGTGCCGGGAGGATCTCACTTGAGCTTGGCCAATGATGCTGTGCTTGCAAGTCCCAGAAATTTGGACCTGGGCCTGGCACAGGTGGCTGCCAACCCAGCAGGGTTGTACAGATGCCAAATAGCAAGAGGAAGGACTCTGAGCATCCTGAGATCCCCACAGGTAGGATGGGTTAGGAACATAGTTATTGCCTTGCTGGGATCAGACCAGGGTCCACCTCCTGTTTATTATGTGCTCCTTTATGAGAGGAGGATTTCAGTCCTCCTCCTTGCCCTCAGCCGGTTTTAATTTGGCGTATTCTTGTGAGCATAGAAATAGCCAACACCCTTTTAAAATCCTCTAAGCTCTGGACAAGAGAGACGTCTAACAGAGCAGGGTCTGATAGCCCAGCGGCACCTGTGTGGAAAGACTTTTCCTTCCCTTGGGTTCAAAAGTCTTCCCTCTGAATTTGTGATAACACTCCTCTGCCCCTGCATTATAAGAGTTGGTGAGATACAAACCTACCTGGTTTCACCCACTTGCATGGCTGCTTTTATGAAAGCCCTTCCATTTAACATCACAAGAACATACGGTCTATGCCTATGGTTGGCCTGAGAAGAGGAACCAGAGCTATTTCAAGATGTTTCAAATGCTCCTAAAGTGCGATGTAGTGAGGAAGGGATGCCAGGTGTTTGCAGAGTCTCCTTCCCCAGGAGAATACGAGTGGCTCCACCAGCACTGTCTTTGAGTGAGCCAGTGATGAGCTTGTGTTGAACCACTCCTGGAGGGACATTGCTCCACCAGTGCATGACACCTCCGCACTGCACTCATGGTCATTCACGGTGGTTAGTAATAGAGGCTCCTGGTTTCATTCACTTTCTACTAAAATGGCTGCCTTTCTGCAACCACAAGAGGAGATGGTTCATTAGATGAACCACTGCTACCTCAAGACCCAATCTGAATTTAACTGAGATTCATCTTGGACATTTCTTTTTCGTGAGTTACCTCAAGGGTTACTCTGTCCAATTCATATTAGGCGTAGTCCTAACTGTGTTGTATACCAGTTAGCTCTGGCCCTGAGGTCACGTCAAGGTGGCAGTGCTGTGCCATCAGCATCCAAAATGTCCTGTGGTTGGACAACGTCTGGCCACTGTCAAATCACACAAGGGCATGTGACATAACCTGGACATAACCCGAACATGCGCCATGATGGCTGGGTACCCACATATTCCCCTGCTCCCATGTCCTGCCACCGTAAACACAGATAATCCCCAGCTCATGCTCAATCGGTCCTTCTGAAACCACTTCATGGGCTTGAATTTAAGCTCTGCTTTATGACCAAGGGAGCACAATCCTTGCAAAGCCCCAGTAATCATAATACGTGGAGGCAGAATTGATACATGTGGGCTTTTTCTGTCACTCAATTAAATGGTTAGTTTATGCAACATGCCGTCTTCTTGAATCAAAGCTGGGTCACTGTTAGGCTGAGGTAACATTAATTATTTTTCCGCTTGTCGGATCCCATGAAAAGGATGTGAAAATGGCCTGTTTATGAAAGAGTGCGGGCAAAGGCTGTGAGCTGATTATGTCAAACATATTCAAAGCTTCCTCTGCAAAAGGGATTGTGATCAACAAAGCATAGCCCACACCTGCACCCATTTCACAATGAAAGCTGTTAGAGCCATGAAGCTATTGGGGGAAAAGAGAGGTTGCTTTAACCCTTTTGGGGAATGGGATCCTCCACTGTAAGATTTACACACACACAAAGTTGCTTTTCTCATTCCCTCAAGTCGATCCCAAGAGCATTACCCCGGGAGCAAAACCAGTCTTTTCCATATAACTTTTTTTCATGCATGGGCTTCTCTAAGCTGGGTGAAAACATCGGACTGGTGCATTCCCTCCTGCTCTTTGCTGATGTCCAAGGGAAGTTGCAGAGAAGAGCTATCTGTGCTGGAAGAGCAGGAAGGCAGTGCAAGCTCAGACCCCAGTCCCAAAAGAAGTTCTGTTCAGGGCGATCCCAGCACCCTCAGGGTAACTGCCTATCACACGGAGCACACTGCTGGAGCCAGGCCATCTCCTTGATAAAAAGTGTAGCTGCTTGGAAAGCAGGAAGAAGAAGAGATGTGCTCTCAGAGAAAGTTCAACTGCATCCTAACTGCAGGGTACCTATCCTATTTTCTTGCAGCCCTGTTGGTTATACTACAACTGGATAAGATGGTCTGAATTCAGTATTGAGCCTGGTTGGAGCAGGAGGTTGGACCAGATACGTCCCGCAGTCCCTTGCAACCCAATCTGCTGTGATACGCAGAGCTGTGTCCTCAGGAATCCCCACCAGATTCATGAGGCTGAGGGCAACCTTGCATCTGCTGCTCTACCAGGGAATACAGGACAGAGCAATGTGCCATCATGCCTCTCTACAGTCTTAGTATCTGTTCTTCCTTCTCTGATTTGGGTGGCAATGCTAAGGGAAATGGAGTTACAGCAAGTGTGACCTCCCTTGCCAGCCTGCGGTGAACCCCAGCCAGGTCACTGCAAGCTCAAAAGGCAAAGCAGGACTATTCACCCGGCATTTTCCTGCAGTACCCCAGGAATTGTGCCAGGGGAGAGCTGAATGCTCAACTTCTGCACACAGAACCCCAACATCTGCTCTGAAATCCTCTTTGGAGCTCCTAGAAGGTCACAATCCCACCTGTGTGTGAATTTTCAATTCACACTGTTAGCTAACGCAATGAGCTCTCCATGAGCAGACGAGCCCTGTGACGAACACCCTTGAAGTCAACTGAAGTCAACCATTGCACAAGGGAGATAAAGTCCACCACAGGATAAAGATGATGCTAAAACTTCAAGTTTCTGTTCATGCTTCCTGTGGTTCAACAGATTTTGCTGGCTCTGTCCTCTAAATCCTTTCTGGCTCCTGTGCCAAGTCAGTATTGTTTTATGGGAAGACCTGGGACAATCCTTTAATTCAGCAAAACTTCTATGGATTAATGTAAGAATTCTGCCTTAATAAGGGTGCTATAGACTAATTACATTTAGTCTAATTAACACTCCTGAGGGGAGATCTAGAAATGCCCTGCTAAGCATCACGTAATAGAAAACCAAATTAAGGAAAATCTCCACCAGACTCTTTTCAAGGTTGAAGCTTTCCCTGATTCATTGCATATCATGATGGCAAAAAGATGTTCCTCTTGTAAGTATTAAGAAACTTCCAGAATGATTTTCCCATATGTGTTCATTTAAAATACTGTTGATATAGTTCTATCCCGAGTATGGAGCAAAAGTAATTACACATCACAATAAACCTCTAAAACTCTGATATTTTAATATCTTCAGGATGGTCTTTAGAGTCTTTAAAGATGGAATGCTACAAAAAGCATTGGCTAAATGCTTTGACTGGGCTGTAGTCTTTGGTTGGGTTGTAGTCTAACCTCTGGGCCATGTTAATTGGAAATGAGTAAGAAAGTAAGGCGTGTTGCAAAGACGTATCAGTGACTTCAGGAAAGGCAGTGAGGAGGTAATTTTCCATTATCAAATGTTCTAAAAGATACTTTAACCTTGTTTGGAAACAAACAGTCAAACAAAACCTCCAAATACATAATCTAGCAATCCTCATAATTAGCATGGAGCAAGGAAAAGTGAGTTTGGTAAACATAAACTCAACTAAGAAACTATTCTTGATTAGTATGCACAGCAGTTGTCAGAGTAATTGTTTTCTTTCAAAAATAATTCTTTTTTCTGTTTATAATTTAAATCCCTTCCCTCAGGAGTTTAAAATAGCTTCAAATATTTAAAAGGAACAGAGAGTGTGAGCACCTTAGTTTAACAAATGCTACGAGCTCTTTTGACAGTGTAATGAAAGCCATGTTATAAATGATGGAGAACAGACATTATTTGATTATAATTATGTATAAATACGCTAGATCTCTCAATAGTATTTGTGAGGGTCATTACACAAATCAGACTATGGCTTTCTGCACAATAGTTGATTCAGTCATGAAGACACCCCTTCAGAAAACCAGAATTTCCCTCTTCCAGGAAATTCTCTTATTTCAATTATTTATTTCTAAAACTGGAATTAAAAGCCAAGATACCATCATTTTCCTGGAAATAATACCCTGCAAAATGTTCATAAAGTGTCAACATGCGGACATATTTTCAGTATATTTTTCCAAAATCTCAGTGTTTTAATGCTCTAAATAGTAATTCAAGCCAAAACATTTTGTTTTGATTTTGATTTTTTTTTCCTTAGGAAAAAAATGAAAAATATTTTTTAAACTGATAATTACACATGACAATTATGAAGGGAGAAAACAGGAAGATAGGACCAAACCAGCTTCAAATGGGACTTAGAAATGATTGTGGAAAAAATGTAAAAATGAACCCCATCTGTAGAAAAGTTTCTGGTTTCAGGATCTGCCATTTAAAAGCAAACCCTTGCTCTGGCTGACAGCAGATGCTAATGCCAATGGTCGTGCTGGTCCCTAGCAGCTGCTGCAGCTTCTTTCCCTCCAGTCTCTCCTGCAGGTTGGACTTGGGAAGCTCCAGACACTGTCAGATTGAGCCGGTGCTGCACGGGCTGGTTTGGACACTATTGCAACATTGCTATCAAGAATTCTTGAGCAGCCCTCTGCTACACCTGGAGACTCGTTTTTTCTGAAGAATATTTCTGCTGCTGGAGTACCTACTGAGGTGCAGCATGCTTAGGGGCCAAATAGGTGAGGCTCATCTGATCAGAGGTAGGTGTCTGCCCAGCCCACTCCTCCATCTGAGCTAGCCCCCAGGCTTCTTTTCTCATCAAGGGAGAGAAACTGGATTTCTCAGAGCCTGACTCCATCGCCCTTTAATTCAACATCTGCATCTGACTGATGAAACATGCCCTACTTTGCTTTGTTGACTACGGAGGTATAAAGGTGGGGTGGACAGCTCAGAAGTAGACATCTACAATACAGACATCTGCAATTAGGCAAGACGAGTCCTGACTCTCTATCCACAACTTATTTGACTATTCCTCTTCCTTTTCCTTGGAAAACCACTGAAACGCCAGCCAACTAGGCCAGGAGCAGGAAAGCTCCTCAGGCACGGCCCATCACATATACCCCCTTGGACATCTGGGACATCAGCACTGTGAGCTACCTTTCCTCAAGCTATTTCCCTTCCAACGTGGAACTGAAGTGAGGACTCAAACCCTGTAATAGCAAAGATATAGAAACTCTGGTGTGTATACAACTCCAGCTAAATTCTATAGGGGCCACTAACAGCATCTCTTTTTATGGGTTTGACATATATACCCTGTATTATTCATCCCCATGTGCATACTACACCCTTGAGGAACACCAGGGACCCCTCGCAGCCTGGCCCAGAAAGCCCAGTGACCCTACGCAGGTCATGTCCAGAAATCCCATCCTCAGTCTGGGGATGGACCACTCTGACGTCCCAGCACAACTGTGAAGCAGGAATGGAGTTCCGTGGTCATCTGCAGATTGCTTGGCCACCAAGATAGCACCAACATCTCAGAGGGAAGGAGAGGATGGACAATTATCTGTAACCTCTTCCTCCTGGGCATCCCCCCGTCCTCCTCACTGATGGTGTTTTTTCATGCCATGGGTTTTGTTGTTGTTGTTGGAGTTGAGTCCCAAACAGATAGGGAATGGAGTAAAAAGGTAACTGCTTGCTTATCTTTGGATTTTAAGCTGGAGGTGTAGCTTCTCCACCTTATTTGTATTTCTCCTTTTTCCACGCCTTTGTCCAACATCTCAAGTGGCAGATTGTTCAAAGGAAAGGCCAGCAGGTCATTTAATGACTTTCCCTCTCCTCCAAGGGTTTGACTCTTAATTACACATGGAAAGATACACAAGAGATTATAGCAAGAGGAATAGCAGGCAGCCAAATCCAAACTGATTTATGTATGGTGTGTGACATATGGCAACATAAGACAAGATCTCTGGCTTATGGGCATTTTGGCAAGACATAAGGTGGATCCTATGGCAACACCTTGTGTTTGCACAGCTCCCATTTCTGCTGTTCTGTCCTGTTTTTCTTTTCATGTCTCATCAGTATGCCTTCAATGAAAGGTCCCCAATCTTCCTTGGCCAGTTGTGACTTAGACATTGCTTAGACATATTCTCACAGCTGAGAGCCACACTACTTCAAGCTGTTCAAGGGATAAAGCATCTCAGAGAACATTTTTGTCCCGTTTTCAGACTGTAAATGGAGATAGCGATACTTACCTCCTTCATCCACCTCAAAGCTTAGCGTGAGGGCCAGAGAGTGTTTTAAAGCACCATTTAGTTGTTGAGTATTTTTCTTATCGTCAGGAAAAGGAAGAACATAAGAGCAGCCAGTCTGGCTCAGACCACCCCTCTGCGTGGACCAGTCATCTGTCTCCAACAGGGCCAAAAGCAGGATCTTGGGGAAGGGGTATCAGGATAAGGCAAGACCCTTGTCTTTACCTTTATGCAGGCTTCACTTGTTTCCCACTAAGCTGAAATAATAATAAGGGATTGATTATTCCCTTAACTGCCATTCCTTTCCTTTCTTCATCCCCAGCTCCCTGGAAATGAGTCACCATGTGAGACGGGGAAGGCAGGAGACATTTGCTATCAAAGGGAAGAGCAGCTCTTAGTCAAAGGCAGTGGGGCAAACCTGCTTCCTACAACCAGGAAGGGAGTGGAAATTTCCATGGGGCTGGTGCTCATGAGCCCCACCAGTCTTGCCTGCAAACCCTCTACCTTTGATTCCAGGGTCTCCACACAATGGACTTTTTATGTATCGTTCCACCTTTGATGACTACTGCCAGGTTATTTTTCTTATCATCTGACTTACGAAAGATCTAACAGGATCAGTTAGCTAGCTCCAGGGTAGGTTCTTTGAAAAGCAATGATTTAACAGGGCTTTCTCTTACCTGCTCTTGGGGTTCTCCAAACTTTCTGGTTTATCCAGCTCTCTGAGACACAGCGCTGCCCTCAGCGATGCCCGGCCAGGCTTGGTTTTGGCGCAGGCACAGCCTGACCCATGGCTGTAATTCCTCCCTCGGTGGGGCCACGCAGTTGCCGATCCTCGCTGCGGAGAGCATCTCCAAACACAGCCCAAAGGCAAGGGGAAGCCTCTTTGGGGAGCATGGAGGTCCGTGATGCTTGGAGTTAGCAAGGGGGTAAGCAATGAGTTAATTTGCACTAAAAAGGGCTGCCAGAAAGCTCTGGCTGTGCATGCATCTGTCCTTTTGGCCTTCTGTGATAGTGGAGGGAAAAATGATGTCGGCTCAGCCGGAGCTGAATGCCGATAAACACTCCAATGCTCAGCTGGCTTAAGTTGGTCCTGAAGTTGCACAGTTTACTGGGATGGAGGGGAGATCAGCAGCCATTATGATTATGTGATTATGAACCAGGTCCCCGCAATGAGAAGGACAGCTGTGACCCTCCTAGGAGAATCAGAGGGACAGAAGCCCGCAAGGTCTCGGCAAACATCAGGCACCTGGGTCTCCTCCATGGGAACCGCAGCCGCGCGGGGCACGCCGGCCAGCGAGAGGTCTAGCTGGAGAAGCTGTGATGTGAAACCGGTGGTTTGCGGCACTGTCAAAAACAGAGTGGCTCACGAAGGGGTTGCATGCTTGAGCAGACCCGAGCAATTCACAGTCAGAGCTATCAAAGCAATGACCCAGCTCCTTTAACACGCTGTCTAAAATCATGTTCAGAAACTTTAACACAAAATTTTAATGCTCCGTTGTAGCGTTACAGACAGGCCAACAATGATGTTTTACGTTTACTCGTCACCTTCCACACCAGAGACTCCCATTGGGAAGGTCTGGAGGGAGTTCAGGCGACTTTGGGGACTAACGGCATTATGTAAAATGTACATACAGGCACACAGCAGCTTGATGAAGTAAAACCCCATTTTCCTTCCAAAGCTGGAAAAGTTTTAATGGGGGAGGATATGATTTCACCCACTATGGACACACAGAGGGGTTTGGATTCACCAAATCTGTTGTCTGTGCCTAAGCTAGTGCTCTCCCTGTAGCCCCATAGAGTAAGGGGGAGGCAGAGGCATCCTGCCCACCCCAGCAAGACCTCACACCCTCCTTGGGCTCCCACTCTTCTCCTTCACCCTCAGAGGAGACCAAAGAAACTGGTCCACAGCAGAGCCTGGACCTTCAGGTGGCTGAAGGTGGGGAACATAAATCCTGTTCACATGTGCCCATATGCAGGCAGCACCACTGAAATGCACCTTCATGTGTTCATAGGGACTTCTAGCCAGGGTATTCGTGATCTTCACAGGCTTTCTTTTCCTCGCCATCCACTGAGAGGCAGTCAGATATTAACATCTTTGAAAATATGTCAGTGCCTCAATTCTATTCGAGCACCTAATTCCCCTTAAAATCAATTTCTATTGAAATTTAGGTGCCTAAATGCCTATTCCTGATATGCTCAAGGTGATGTAAGAGGCCCACGACAGAGCAGAAGGAGTCACAAGGATATCCTTCCCCTCAGCTCTGACCAGTCTGGCGTGGGGTTGGACAAGATCAGACGAGAGGTGGAAGAACTGTGAAGTTCAACACAAGTTCCATCCCTCATGCCCCATGTCCTCATTTCATTGCTGTGAGGAGATAGGATGAGAGTTTTAAAAGTTTTGCAGTGTTAGCTGGTGTGGCAGAGCTGTCTGGTTCCAGGTACCATGGTACAGAGGTCCTTATAGATGGCACTGATAGATGGAAAATGGAAATCCACTGAAAGAAGTGGATTTTAGGGCATGGACTGGGAAACCAACAGGGAGTCAGTTGTGTAAGCAGAACCGCTCATTGGAAAACTTCACTTACCCTGAGAATCACAGATGTAAGTCTCAAGACAGACCTGTAGCTGGTGTGAGTTCTTATAACCACCCTGGGCCGTGGAGAATAGCTGAGGATCCCTGTGGTGCTGGGGGCAAGGGAGCAACCTCTCCTACTGAAGAAGATACTGTGGTGGTGGATCTTTGTGAAAGGGAAGGTGGCTTTTTTTTGTCCTCAGGCTGCTTCCAGACCTCGACCCAATCTGGCCCGTCTATCTTCCCAAAGAACTCCCGCTTTAGTGATTAATTCTCCTTGCTCTCGTAGTGTCCTGCATTGCTCATGGCTCCAAAGGGCTGGAAACCGATTGCCTGCTGTGCCTCTAGACCTCTGCTGAGCAAACCCTAACAGTGGCTTAAATTTATATCAGACCTGCCTACACTCTTGCTGAATGACAGCCAGGGAGCCTTGAACATGGCCAGAGAAGTCACCATCCAAACCAGGGGAAGGCGATGGACAAGACCGTTGTTCAGCTGGAAGAAGGTGGAGGGGAACTCCAGCGCCAGGACGGCTGGAAAGCCCTTCATGGCAGAAAGGGAGTCCAGGCAGGAGAGAGGAATGAAGATGTGGAGGGGAGAGGGGGCTGTAGGAACAGCACAGGGCTCGCAGAGATGGGGCTGCCTGTCTGCTGCTCACTGGGATGCTTGCCATTTGTCCAGATTAGAGCTAGTGATACAGCAAAGTTCTTTCTCTCTTTATTTTTTTTTTGTTATTCAGACAGATAGCGTGTTTCTTTGGTTGCCATATAGAATTCATTTCAGATCTGATGCCAGAGGATATTCGATACGAGATCTAAACAATGCTATGTGTAAATTCATAATGCTGTCTGTGCCGGAACATGTTGTATGACTTTGAATCTTACTGTATGTTAGTGCCATCAGATATACCTTAATACAATCCAATGTAACACACCCAGCTGAAGAAAAGATGTGACACCTTTGCTGTAAAGCTAACAGAAAACTAGCCAAAAGGGAACAAAACCCAATTTGGCAAAGCCTCAATCACCTCAGAGGAAACTCAACATTCGTAGTGTGTAAGTACTCACAGTACCCAACGCAGAGGGTAAGGAGACACTTCTCAGAGCAGAAAGGGAAAGGAGGCTTTGGCAGCAAGGTACATTAGATAACATTGCTCCTGAGCTTGCCTGAGATTCCCATTCTACTCCAAGGCTGGGAACATCTCTCCTGGATTCACCTGTCTGGATAAAGAGACTCCTGCCTCCAGCTCTCCATTGCCTCCCTTCCTGCCCAGGGAGTTGCATTGTAATTCCCACTCTTTAAACCTTTTCCTTAATAGGATATATATGGGGAAGCTTGCAGAAAATGTACTCATAGTTAGGGAGGACTGCTCACTGCCAGGAGAGTCGGTGTGCCTCCCATGCACGTGTACCTCCAATATGGGTTGTGTGCACACATAGCTAAACTGGATCCCACATCTATGGCGATGAGAAAATTCTCTGCCATTGCAGATGCTGGAACCCTAAAGTGTTTCAAAATATGTGTAGTTACCCAAGTTTCTTCTCACGCAGATATCTGCCTTCCCTGTGTGTGTTTGGCTGTTGTTGGAAGGGAAAGCTTCTGTAGATTACATACGGAAATCTGCTCATGCAGAAATTAAGGTATTCAAAATTCCCTGCAGTTTCTAGATCACTCCAGTTTCCTTCCCGTCCTTTTCCAAGCATGCTTTCATTTGGCTGTCCATCCCAGAATGGGATGTATCACATCCCCTGCAAAGGTCTTGTGGTGTGTTGACGGAGCAGGGTGCCTTCAAGCAGGTTCTTGATTAGACAGCAAAATGGGGGTCATGTATTAAAAGGTAATTGCTTTTGCATGGTTTCCTGCACTTTTTAAGTGTGCACAAAATGGACTAGATACCCTTAGTATATTTTCCTGTTCATGTTCGGCATCTTCCAGGTGATCATCGAGTGCACAGAATGTGAAAATATGTAGGGGAGAGACTCTGAAACATGCCCAGTGAATGTGAGCACACAGCCAACATTCTGCAGTAGTTTGGTGATCTTCTTCATACAAGTACAGCACTCCCTGTCATTCACTTACTTGGGGAAGCCCATGGTCATTTTTCATACCTGGCCCTATAAAATTAACTCAAGTGGTTGTGATCGTGTCACACCTGAACAGCCTGCAACTTGCAAAAAAATTTTTTTTTTTAATGAACTATAGAATTGTTTCATCCATCATGGTGGAAAACTGGATTTCTGGCATCTGTTTTCACATTTAGATATTCAAGAGATTTGTCTTGCCATGAGTATGGATTTCTGCTTTATGACTGAGCATCAGCCTTGTCATGGTATCCTTTAGCCAAATAGTTTGACATCTTTTACTGCAAAAGTAGCTCTCCAAGTCTCCTACAGCTACCTTCCCAGCCTGCAGACATTTCTTTTTATCAGGCAAATGAGAGTTTGACCGTTTTCTCTGCTGCTTCACCATTATGGGAGCTTTCACAGCCAGAGCAATTTTGTAGTCAGAGCACTCAGCTGGTAAGCAGAAAATTAAGTTAAGTCTAGTTTTGGAATAGATACCTATGTGCCTGTGAGCCAGCTCCCCATCTAGAAAATGAAGATATTGATACTTTGTTATTCCTGTTGATTGTCTTCCATGTTTATCCCTGACAATCTCTGTCAGGATGGCCTCTGGCTGTAGGGTTGTTGCCAGGAGAACTCCGAATTTTGTCAGCTCCTGTGGCCAAAGCTGTGCCCCTTCCCTCCCTCCGCACCAGCTCTCACAGCCCAGCAGGTCGATACCTCTGCAACCTGACAATAAGAATTACATGTTCCCCCAGACGTGGCCCAAAGACCCTAAGTCAGCATTTTGTTATTGGGAGGTGACTACCTATAATGGATGCTTCTGCTGTGAGACAGAGCTTCTGACCAGTCCAGAAGTATACTTCTGTTTCATTTGTCAATTGTTAAAATACGTTGGGTTGCTAAAAATGGAAAGATTTTTTCAGTGCAGGGCACAAGGCAGGGACAAGGGGCCAACCACGGTGGTGACCAGGTGTTTAGAGTGTGAAAGCCCCTATGCATAGAAGAGGAGGGATTTTTTTCTCTATAAGACGTGAGCTCATGTATGTTCAATACACACAACAGACAGTCGATAGCTCACCTTGAGAAACAAATAGCTTCCCTTCCCAGAAACTTCTCTGAGACAGTAAGATGACTCTGCCTATAATTTTAGTAAACACTACAGATATTCTTTCACATGCAAATTGGCATATGTTGCAAGAGTTACTCTGCCCGTCCTGTTCTTCACGATTTTTGTTAATGATTCAGTACAAAATGTACGTGCAGGGTACAATGAAATCAACAGGGAGAGCAAGGCAAAATCCAAACGCAGGTAACAATTAACTGTGGGTGAAGAGCCATTATGGTCACCATCTAATGACTTGCAGAGACCACACTCTATTCAATAACTGCTTATTTCCCTCTTCAACTGATCCCACTTTAGGTCCCCTGACGCTTTTTGCAGCTTTTACAAATAACAGAGGAGTAAATCTCAACTCTAAGAGGTGGAATCTGAAAAGACTCACCTGTGTGTCTTTCCTGTCTTCTTTGTATGCTGGAGGAAGCTCTAATTACAAGTCTGAGTACAGGCAGAGAGGAATGAGCAGATGCATTTCAGAACTCAGCCTTGGATTTTGGAGGTTGGAAGATCTTTGGGCAAAGTCAGTACTTCCTTCAAAAATAAATAGGCTTGGATGCTCTTGAGGGTGAGGTTAAATGGCTCAGTCAAGCAGCAGAGACATGCTAGGAAGGATTCAGTACTGCAGACCATTCTGCAAGCAAAGCAGTTGGCTTCAGGGGAACGTTCTTCGATCATAAGGACAGCAGGTTGCAGAAAAGACTGAGACTGTGCATGGAGCAGAAAACTGGTATTAGCTCACCAGAAGAGTGACTTTTAGTTCACATCCAGGTTTTCAGAAGTATCTGCTCTCCCTTCAACACAGGGGGTGATGTGCCAAGCCATTGTCATGGAAAGCCAGCACTGAGGATCAAGTGTGAGGGAACACCAGCACATTGGAGGAAAGGGACTCGGAATGAGCTTGCCAAGTCAACGATTTAGGCTGGAGAAAACAAAATGTTGTTAGTTCAATTGCACAGATATACAATGCCTGGTTGGGTAGTAGTCTTCATGACAGGACCTGGGGATTAGGCTGCTTGAAGAGTTGAAGTCATCACATTGTGAAAGCAGCAATCACCATCCTGGGATGTGTAAACACCAGCCTCTTGAAGCAATCCTTCGGTCCTTTCAACACCAGTGGGGCTTTGCTGGAATAGTATTTCAGTTTCTCAGCATAACCTTTCAAAGAAGATGTGGGCCATTGGAGAGGTTCTAAAAGTTGTTAACAGAAAATGTCTATATCAGTCATAACCTACACGGAAAGATTGGACAAACTGGGATTGCTTAGCCTAAGGAGGAGAAGACAGGGCAGGAATAGGCTGATGGCCTTCAAATATGTAAAAGGCTGCTGTGAAGAAGAAGGGAATGGTCTGTTCTCCATGTCCATAGAGCAGCACAAGCAGTAATGGTCTCTGAATTAATTTTAGGGGTTAGGAAACCTTTCCAGCAGTAAGGTCAGGAAGCAGTGGGGTAGTTTTGGTGAGCAGGCTGGGATGCCTGCATCACTGGCCACCTTCAGAAAGCATACCCAATGTGTGGAACAGCCTTGAGGTGTGGAGATAGACTTTTTGAAGTCCCTTCCAGTCCAATGATGATGCCAAAAACTGAGGCATTGGTTAGAGAATTGGATTTCTAATATCTCTGCACTTTTTTTCCCCAGAGTTTTTAAATGGGAGATGGTAGAATTCATGCCCCTGCATTGACAATTTTAGTCAGAGGAGAAGCAAAATAATGGCATCAGGATTACCTGTACACCACCATTTGCCAGACCAGGATATAAAAGACATAATTTATAAAATCATGACATAAACCCAAAAGTTCCCGAATCTGAGGAGGAGCTGAAGCCCTCCATTAAGTCCTTGTATTATCAAAACGGTGAACAAGAATATAATCCTGCAGTTCAGTAAGCCTTCAGCACGTGTGTGTATTTAGTCGTCTACTATGAATGTATGTGTGTTTGTATATGCTCTCATTTTCAGACTTTTTTACTGATGGTAATGGTGTAGTACTGAGTACAGAGTGGAATCTCTGTTTTCCAACAAATATTCTCATTCAAAAGCGAATGTTTATTTATCCATCCTCAGGATGATGCAGGCTCCATTCAGAATAGATATGTAAACACGTTTTAGTAGCATGACTCATCAATGAACTTTTAACTATATACATTTTTAATTGTGACTATGTTAAGATTAGAGACAAATTATATGCTATTTCTTCTGTTTTTTGAGATACCGGCAAATTTAACAATCATTTACATATATACATTCACTACATTTCTGCATACACAAGGTTAAAACTGCACGACCTAGACAGGTATGATGTAGCGTATATGGTGAACTGTATATTTTTAAAACCTTCCATAGACAGGAAGAATGCAGATCAATGATTACTAGCTACAAAAATTCGCAGGTCTTTTGAAGTTGTAAACATTAAAATTTCACAGGCTGTTGAGTGACAGCATATGAACATTACAACCACAACAAGGACAGCTTGATGACAAATAACATTTCTTATTAAAATATCACAGCTTGGTATCGCTGCCTGTGAATTACTTACTTTTCATCTGCTCGGGTGGTTTTAGAAGTCTCAATACTATTATGTCATTAGGAAGATGACATTACTGTACTGCTTCTACTTCTGTTGCCACTAATGCTACTTAAGGACATGCGGGCCAACCAAGAATGGGTTTCTATGGTCCTTAACGAAGGACATTTACTGAGCAATAGGCAGAATCTGCTCCATATAAAAAATTGTTATAGATTAGAAGACAGTGGCAGCAGTAACCACTTGTGATCACATCCACTGAGTAGGTAAACTAAACTGTGTTTTGTGCAGTTAACATCTAAACATCCCTGGGGAGGGGGATTCCTCTTGGGAGTCGATTTTGTAATGGAGAAGATTGATAACCTTCTCTCCCTTGGGAGTTTATACTATTTCGATTTTGCTCTTTCTGCAGTTCCCATGGCAAAGTACAAATGTTTTCTGCTGAAATAATTCAATCCATGAATTGCATTTGCTTGTACCTATGCAAGAAATTCCTTAGCATCCTTCAGATATCAGCTGAAGGTGTTCCTACCTTCCACTCATGGACTTCGTCAGCACCTGGCAAGCCGGACACATTCACCTCTTTCCATCTTTCCCCCTAACACAGCCTTCGCAAGGACTTTATACACACAAACTGTCCTCTGATGTCTGGGTGTCTGATGTCCCAAATCCACTGAAGTCTCCTCGTCCCAGGGAGCTGTTCCCTGCAAGTTAAATTGATTTCGGCATGCCTAAAAATCAGCTTTATGATTTAAGAGATTAAACACTGATTCTAGACTTCTAAGCTTGAAAATTGTGCCCTGAATGGTCCTCTCTCCTTTTTCACAAGGTGTTGGCCAGACGTAACTCTGCCAACACAGCGGAGTTACACCAGTGCGTATCCTCAGAGCAAGGAGGAAGCACCACAAGACATCAATGCCCTTGGATGTGACTTTTGCATGATGATGACGTACCGTGTGCCCGGGCTGTTCTGTTATCCTGAGAAGCAGAGCCTGGATGCCAGGTGTTGGCCCAAGTTCAGGTGCACAGAGGCCCACAGAGCCCTGGTCTCTACCAGCACTGCAACCACAACCCTGGGAGCCGCAGAGGTGGCTAGTGGAGGTTTGTGCTATATGGGGAAAGGTAGAGCTCGAAGGGAACGGAGCTCACCAGAAACCTGAAAGGAAGGACAAGTGTAAGGACTGTCTGAATCTTGGGATTACTATTCTTTTGCTAATGTGCTCTGCACTGTTCTCTTTATAAATTACTGAATTATCCTTAGGAACAAAAGGTATTAGGGTCCTGCAAGCTTCTCCCAGTTTGTGGTAGGACTAATTCATTAATGTGGCTCCAACAGGAATGTGTGCAATGT
Source organism: Haliaeetus leucocephalus (assembly GCF_000737465.1). NCBI lineage: Eukaryota > Metazoa > Chordata > Aves > Accipitriformes > Accipitridae > Haliaeetus > Haliaeetus leucocephalus. The sequence goes on along the minus strand of NW_010973177.1, from coordinate 121,814 downwards.
TCTTTCTAATTGGACATGACTGGTCAAGAATGACTCGGCCTTCATCCAGATCACACTGTCACTTATGCTGTATAATAAGCTACTACTACTGGCCCATGAATCAATTTTTAAACAATCTCCAGTAATGAACTTGGACGGCCCATTGTTGTTGACAAAGAAATGCACAGTCCTGCTATTGTCAAGGGGCTCAATTATGGGTTCTTGCTGATAAAATAGAGGAGGGGGGATAAGGGGGGGGCAGTCTACGGACAGTAGTGACAGACTGAAAGAAGTGTTTCATCTCTGGGGTCCTTACAGAGACTGACAAGCCAAAAGGTCAGTTTCATAGAGGTTTAACTCGAAATGTCTGAGGACAAAAAAGGCATCTGGAATCATTAGGAAATGTGAAGTTTGACTTGCACCATTGGAAACCCTTAACTTATTATTTTAACTGTAGGTCTGACAAACTCTTTGCCCACTGGGTGGGAAAGAGAGGTTAAGGGAAGTAAAAGCTTTATATTCCTCCAGTGGGGGGAATAAAAAGGTTAATTTTAGTAACTCTGGGAAGAGTCTGTGGGGAAACTGTCAATGTTTCAGCCCATTTGCCATTGTCCTGAGCCAGCAGAGTCAACACGGGTAGCAGGAGAGGCTGCTGCCGGCACTGGCTGCTGGACGCCAGGCTCCCAACGCTTTCCCCTCAAATAACCTCACCAGTCATCGAAATGTCAGGGCTCTGCCCAGTTCCTCCTGCCTGAACCAGCCTCGTCAGCATGGCGATGCTGCCTTTGTGGTTCACACTTTGTTCAGGATTACTCGCACGTTACCGGGATTCCTTGAGCCCGCCGGCATAAAGAAAATAATAAATATATCTGAAGTGGTTCTAGCAAGCTGGGTCTGGAGTGGAAGAGCACATGTTTGCAATATTCTTCCCAGTTGACCAACGCCTTACAAAGCGAGCTCGTTGTCATGCCCATGTGGGGCCATGGTTGCCAACTCCTATTTTAAAGCTTTAAAAATACCATGCAAAGTCAGGGAATTGGTTCCAGATTTCTTCCAGCGGTAGAGTACGCTGCTGTGAACCCATGGGAGAATGCACACCCAAATGAACAAAAAAAACAAGCCGGGTGTAAATTTGCAAATGAACGTGTCCACTGGGCCCGTGGGTAAAAACCTTCTCCCTTTCCTGGTGATTTCACCACAGAGCTGGAGGAGAAGGGCAGAAGGCAGCCTGCACTGGGCGACTCCGCCACATATTTCCCAGGAGGATGAATCACTTCTCCATCTGGATAAGACACCTCGTCTCCGTTCCTTAGCCATGAAGCAGGACAACCTCAGTGCATTTGGAAGGCTAGCCTTGAGCAAGAACAGTGGGTGGGATGTAATGAGGAGGGGTCCAGCAAGGAAGTGGGGAATCGAGGGCACACCGAGACTTTGCCAGAGCAGGAGTCAATCTGGACGTGCATGGCTAAAGCCTGTCCGAAGGTGGAGTCCGAGCCACACCTGCCGCTGTGAAGGCTGCTGGGGCTTGTCTAGCAGATCAGCTCATCTCCCAGGATAGTCCTTCCAAATGCCCTTCGGAAGAAAGGGAAGGGAAGGTCACCGTGATTAGCACACCCCAATGCCAGCTTGAGTCAGGGCTAGATGCTCCAGGACCTCATGTGGCAGAACACAGGGACCTGGCGAAGCACATTGTGTAGGCGCTTCATGAGACAGTGGTGAAAAAGCCCACGTGGAAGCATGTAGCTTGGCATTGTTGGCTTTCTGTTACTGCCCAGACCAGCATACGGTAAAAAGCCTCCTGGGGAGCACTGGGACAAGTCTGGGGAGACCCTCAGCAGAGGAAAATGCTGGGTGGTGAGCTGTAAGGTCTTTGCAAACACAAGCTGTCACTGTTGGGATATATCCTTAGGACAAGGTCCAGTCTGGTGGCACTCCCTTGCTGAACTCCCAAAATGGTCAGCTTGCATGTGTCTCCCAAGTTTCTCAGAGGAAAAAAGGAAAGCTTCCCCTCCCCGTTCTCCCAACTGGCAAGAAACCCTTTTTTTCTTCCCTAGAATGTGCCCTCCTGTGAATATACCTGGACCTGTGGTGCTAATGGTTTGTGATTCACTGGACAGGAATGCATCTCTACGTCCAAGTACTGGGCTCTGGTTTTTCCACTGCTCCCTGGGGTGGAGGAACAAGCAAAAGGAAGGAACTTGAGCACAACCAGAGAGAGGGGGGCTGTGGGGTGAAGAGCAGCAGGCACGGGGAGTGACGGCTGGCTTTCCACCCAGCACATCCACCCACCGCTCGTTGCGGTCATCAGAGAGCTGAAGACAGTCCTTGGACCTACCGGCAGCATTTTGAGACCTCTCATGCCCTGGGCAAGTCGTACTGCAGCAACCCTGGACCATGGGACACAGCCAGATGTCCCGGTGGAGGTGATTCCCACATCAGCTAAGGTCTCCGTAGGGGCTGAGTGGAGGAGAAGGGTCTTGGGAGCTGGAGCTATTTGGACACTGGCTGAAAACCCTCTACTCACACAGCCAGAGACTGCAGGGGCCGTATTCAGTGCCTGTCTCAAGTCTGGGCGACCCCGTCTGTTCCCATTAGGAGGCCCAGGCGGTAAATTGGGCCCTGAATATATAATTAAGCAAAGGGCACCATCCTGAAGCCAAGGTTCACACTGATTTGTTGTGGCTGGGGTGGGAACAGCCCTTTGCAAATCAGTCGCAGGATGTTGCTCCTAGTCAGCTGGAAACTTGGTAGCTCAACTCCATAAAAGCTGGATCTAACGCTTCAGCTCCCCAGCTGGTTTCGGCATCCTGACCAGCACGCAATCCTGTGGCTTGCTGTTCTGCACGACAGTCTGGAAACCTTCCTTGAGAGCCTCTTGTTTGCTGGCTGCCAGGATTTGCCATGCAGATTCTTGCCAAAGGGATAATATAAACAAAGCATAATGTCAAGTTTCCCACACAAGTAAGATGATCTATTAGCACTGCACTTTGTACTAATTATTGCACAGTGGGTGGGGGCTTGTGAAAGGAGATTTATGCATTCAGCTAGCCTCACTTTTATTATTTGTAAGTACTTTTTGGCAAGGAATGAGCGAGATATGTATTTTATTGTTACGCTGTTGCAAACATCCTAATCTTCCGCACTCATTAAAACCTCATAACAAATAGTAAGAATGATATATTGCAGCCACAGCGAGCGTCTCATTCATCCCCAGGTGGGGGGAGGGGGGCGAGACACAAGGGAGAGGGAGGACAGGGGAAATGGGAATGTGGTTTTTTGGGCCATGGTCACATATGCAGCACATGGAGGGCCCAGGTACCCAAAGGGTGGAAATAAGGCGATGGATGAGGAAAGGCTACTGGGATGCCAGGGTGGATGGGGAGCTCTGTGGTAAGGTCTCAGCATGGAAGAAGGATGCTGCTGCCCCAAAGTGTGAATCAGCGCTCCCAGAAAGCGAGAACCCATCTACGCCCTCCCTGGTATGAAGCAGTGAAAGAGTACATCTGCTCTGGGGGGGTAAGTTCACATCACTACCCATGGAGCAGCCCAGCTTGCAAGGCTTGTGCCCCTGTGTCAGGACCTGGCATGAGGAAGAGCTCAGGGCACCTCGGGAAGGTGTCCCAGGGTATTTCTGCACTGCCTGGACAAGCAGAAAAGATCCCAGAGGTTGCCTGATGGGTCAGTTTGTCCTTGGGTAATACACTGCTGGGTGACGAAGGCTGGATGTCACATTGATGCAGCTGGGCCAGAGTGAACTGACTGTTGTGATCATCGCTGTGATAATCCCTGGTCGTGAGTTAACTTTGCCAGCGCAGCGCTTGGCTGGTGACCCAGGACGGAATGGAGTGAGCCCAGAGCCCGGTCCGGGAGAGACGCAGGTGACCACTGACGTGGGGACGGTTCTGCTGCCACAGCTCCCTTTGCAATGCTCTGCCTTCGCTGCCCACACTGACAGCCTCCAAACTGCCTTAGTAAAGCACTGGACGAAGGCGGACATGCCCCAGATATCTGCCTCGTGTGAGCAACTCAGGAGAAGGGCAGGAGCAGGGGTGCTACCAGGCGCGATGGGGTGATACTCAGAGCCTTGTTTTCCAAACCAAAGTTCAGGACACCCTGCTCCCTGCTTTCCTCCTCATGACAGCAAGGCAAGTTCAAAGAAGTGTACCCTTTGGGTCTTGTACCCATTGGGTAAAAGCTAAAACATTGGCCAAAATTAAATTGGCCAAAAGCCAGACAGACCAACTTTGACTGTCTGTTGTTTTGGGGGAACAAAGTTCAGTGGAAAACCTTGTCACAAGTTGAAGGGGTCTGATGGTACTTCCAGGGCATCACAACAGTTGTAGGGCATGTTTTTACTCAGAATTCCCAGGGAAAGTTCAGAAAAGACGACCTGGACTCATGCGTACACTCTTGAAGCATTGGAAAAGATTGCAGGAGGAGGTGAACGGAGGGGTGGCAGGAACCCCAGTGAGACACGGTCCCACATGCTCCCACCCAGGTCTGCACACCACAGCTCTCAGAGCCCTCTCCAACCCTGACTCATGCTTACCTGGGATGGGGCAAGAGCTGAGGTGCTCTTATTCATAGCTGGTGGGGTTTCTCAGCATTTCCCACCTAATCAGAGGCCTTCTTACTCCACTGTTGAGCCATCTGTAGGGGTTAGGGTAAAAGAAGGACTTTAATCCTCTTCTTCCATCATTCCTCCCACCCTGAACATTGTATTTCAAACATCATAGGCAGGGCTTGCCCTGAGCCCCAGGCTGCTGCCAGCCCAGGACCCTTCCCCTGGTCAGACCTTGTTCAGGTGTCCTTTTTTCTCTTCACCTGCTTCTTCCAAAATATCACTTTTTTTCTCTCTCTTTCTAGCCTGCAATAAGTTACATCACTGAACTGACCTCTGGACACAAAGGAGTGTCTGACTGTCAGCACTAGCCTGGGGCAGGGTCAGCGTGGAGCAGAGCTGGGCAGAAAGTCTCAGACACCCTGTTTCCAGCACAGCTTCGGACTGACCAAATGTGTCAGGCAGCCAACTCAACCCTTCATTAGATACCTCCAGGAGGGTACTGACTTTTCATCCCTCCAAGCTCAAAAGTCTTGGCATCATCTTTCTTTTTCAGTTTCAGGCAAATAAAATTTTGGGACTGGTTAAAAAACTATGACCCAAAAGTTTTGAAATATTTGGGAAATACCTCCTGCATTGTCTTCTTCCCCAAGTCTTTATGAGTTTTCCAGCTGGTATTGGGTTAGGCCTGGAATGTCACTAGGGAAAAAAAAAAGAAAAAAAACCACAGGTAAGTTGGAGAGGGAGAGAAAGGGTTGAATTTAGGAGGCGATAGATATTGGCTGGACCTTCAGCCCATGGCAATTGTAGAAGGAAAGAACATTTCACAGAGATCCTTTTGGGGTTTTTTTTTTTGAGATGCCACTTCTAATTCTAAATGTTTCACCCCCCATTCCTCCGGCTAAGCCCTGTTACTGCAATGGCACTATGCTCCTGGGGGACCAAGGAGGGCAAGTCCCCATGTGGGAACAGAATAACCACATGCCCTTGGCCTATGCCCTCACCCAGATATAGGAGGTGGAAGGGTGGCCTACTCTGCTCCACCATCTGGAAGCACGGACAGATTGTTCTTTACACTGAAGTCATGACATGGCTAATATAAATGCAGGGTTTAGGTCAGGTCTTCCATCTGTGTTGGACGCTCAGCTGGAAGAGCAGCACCAGGTGGAGAGGCTGGTTCCCAGTCCTGCCATCAGCATGTCCAAAGTGGGACGTTGTGGAGATAGTTTCTGGAGAAAGAGTGGCTCCTCTCTGGGGCAGGAACCAGAAGTGTAAGGGGGAGAAACCTGGCATCCGAGACGAGAAAAAGGAGAAAGGATTAGGAAAGTTGCCGGCATGAGGTAACTCGTCTCTCAGGCTTAAGAAAGTGTTAAGTTGCCAAAACAGAGATCACAGAAATACACCCAGCAAGGAAGGGTTTGATACTGTCTTGGGAACCACTGGTGTGAACTCAAAATTGCTCCATTAAGGTCCTGAATTGCAGGCCCACGCTACTGAAGGAGGGACTGTCGAGGCTGCTACTGCTGTTGGTGGCAGTGGACCATCAGCTAGTCTGCTTCACCACCCCACCGAGGTGTGAAACCCAGCTGAACAACCTCACTTCACTCCTTCCCATCACCGACAGCCCCTGCTGCGGCTAAACCCTGCCTCATGCCTGTCCAGCCATGTGCCCATTCTTATTTGATTTTTTTCATCCTTTCAGACCCTACCCTGGTCATCCATAAACTTCAGCCAGAACTGGGAAACTCCCTCGTTCAGCCAGTGCCTGTTGTAGTCTGGTATTATTTTTATTCCCACCTTCCTCCCCAGTCATCTCCATCGCAACGCAGACTGTCGTCCCATCCCTTCTCCTGTCTCCCCCCGTGCACCGCGCTCACTCTCCCTCCGCACAGGCTCACCCTGAACAAACCTCTTTTGTCGGGCCACCCCACACAACAAGAAAATTAGCATTATTCGGGCATGTTGAGGCCACCACAGCAGCTACAAGCCACGATTATGGTGCATGTGGTTAGCACAGCCTGCAACATCAAACAGCATGTTTACAACAGATGTAATCCATAATGATATAACAGGTGTATAACAGTCAATACCAGCATTGTAGCGATCAAATAACTTTGTGGCACGTTCACATTGATCCAGTATTAATCCAACTCCCTCGGGGTTTTGGTCTGTGATTTATATGACTCACTGGGAGGTTTCGGCACCTATTTGGCACAGCACCAAACTCCAGGCAGGGATCAGTATATAATTTACCTTTGCAGTGAGAGCTTTTTAAATCCACGCTCTTAGCAAGCCAGGTTTGTCAATGGCACTTTGAAAAGAAGGGCTTGTCGGAGCACGCAGAGACACGTTTCTTTCAAAGGGTGATTCATGTGCTGCAGCTTCGGCGACTGTCCTGGTTCTACATGCTCGAATGCTGATGAATTAAAGCAGCAACAGAAGCGTAGCCCGCGTCAGCTCTCACAGGCTCCTGCCTGCGCTATGAATTTCCTCTGCCATCCCTTTATATGTTAGCCCAAATCATTTACCTGAGCGAGGAGGCATACGGGAGAGGATGGGCTAAAAGCATACCGAGGGAAGGAGGATGGGGAGTTTCTGAATGGGAATCAAAGCAAAATCCCAAGGTGGCACATCCAAAAAAAATGCGGGAAATACTTTTCCACCCAGGCCTTGGTTAACTTGTCAAAAATTTGAGACCAAAAAATGGGTGGGATTCAAAAAGATGACGACCGTTCAGAGGGATAATGAGAATGTCTGCAGCCACCTAAGATACGGGATGCTCGGCCCGGGGCAAGTGTCAGAGCCTGGCTCGTGGCTTAGCTCGTGCCCAACAGGAGTCAGCCCGCTTTTGTCTAGTCAAGGGTCCTCATTTAGAAACTCATCACGCACCTAATTTTAGTTCACACCTCTACGGGCAATTTGCAGGCAAAACACCGGCGATCAAACATGTGTGGCAAATTAGGAGCTGCCTTTTAATAACGAGGGCAAAATGCGTTGCTGAAGGAGCATGGAAAGGAAGCTGGTGTTGTGCATGCTGCAATCTAACAAACGAGCTTCGCTTGCAGTGGTGGCAAGCTGGTAACTTTCATGAGTATTAAAAGCAATTAAAGAAACAAACACTCTCCATCATTCCCCAGAGTGAGAGATATTATCAGTTGTGGCTTTGTATTTTTACATAATCACAGTTTAAAGGAACATTTTTCCATATGTGGAAATTCCCTGTTTTCTCCTCCAAACACTAACAAAATCCTTGCCGCTGGCTGGCTCCACTCTCTTCATGGCTCCCTGTTATGGCACTCCTGCTTGCCCCAAGGCCCTGGGGAGAAGAGATGGGCCCAAAACAAACGCCAGAGGTGAACGTGCTGGAGATCCAGTCCTACACCCAAACAGCACACGTTCTCTCCGCTCGGGGTGTTTTTTGAAAATTCCCCTCTCCCAATGTTGAAAAGGCTTTTGTGATCTCAGAGCCCTCCTCTATCAGGGCTTCCCGCCCTTGCGACGTGATCGGGAGGCACGTCCCACCCATCGCTGCGTGCCCCTCGCCCCAAAACCGGCCTTCCTCCAGGGGTAAAGTAGTACGAAGGGCACAGCAACCCCGGGGAGCTCCACGCGGTTTGGCCCGATTGAGTCAAACCTGCCCGTACCGCTGGGTGGACACCTTGGGATCTGGCTAACGAGAACGGCTTCCTCCTCTGATGCAATTAAGACTGTTGAGGGCAGCCTCGCTCCAAGACGAAACGGGTCGCACACAGAGCTTTGACTTGGAGCTCAGCTGCTCCGTGGTAGCTTCACGCTCTTCACTCTTCAACCCAATGGCCAAATTATTTGCCGCCTTTCCAGGGAGCGTGGCCAGGTACAGCAGGCTTGGAGGAAGGATCGTGCCAAGGGTGCGCTGCTCAGGACGCCCATATCTTGCACGAACATGTTTGCACGCCCAAGCTGTCTCGCACGCCCATCTAGAAGTGTCCACATGCGGTTGTCCACGCGTCCGTCTCCGGCCCATTTCACTCCAGCTGCAATCGCTTTTCCCTGTAGACAAGGCAGATGCCCTTCTCTCACGTCTTCAAACCATTGGCCCAAGCACCCTTTGCACCAAGCGGTGATTTCTGGCTTGCTCGCGTGGCCTTTGCTCGACTTGTTTGTTTGTTTGCCATGCGCGCTGTTTGTGTGCAGCTTGCCTGCTGAGCTTTTCTCTGCCTGCATTCAGTACGTGGGCTGGCCTGCTCCACTCTTGGATGTCATCTGGCTTTGTTGCAAGCCTGCAGAAGCTGCCTGGCTCTCCTGGCCTCCACCACTCAGCCCATGAGCAAGCCCCCAGCATGACCAGGACCACTCCTAGGCAGTGACGTGAGGGTCTTGGGGCGTCCTAAGCTCTCCCACCACCTCACTGCAGCTCCTGGAGAGTTTCTCTACAAGCTGTAAACCTGATCACCAAACCTTGAAACAACAAAAGTCTGCTTTTCTGGTGGCAGCAGGAGAAAGTCTAATGGCATCAGCACACAGTGAGTGGAGGCACTTTGTTACGGTGACCTGCTTATGGATGTTGCCTAAGGAGACCTAAATCCACATGGAAATCATCCAGGAAAGTCTACTGATACTGAGTCCCTCTCAGGAGACACTTAACTCGGGACTGGACTTTAAAACCTGTAGCCATTGGATGATCCAGACAGATCATCTCAAGTCATGGGACACCAGCCATGTGTCCAGGATCACTTAATAAAAGAGGGCAAGAGTGAGGAACAGTCCCACCATCTCCCTGCCAAGCCATGCTGTGCTATACATGAAATTCCTGAGGAAGGGACTAAGCTCTGTGGTATACTGATCCATACTGTGTTTTCACACTCTCCTGCGTGCACATTCCCAATTTTGCATGAGACAAACAAGAAGACACCAAGGCTTTGAAGTTTTTCTTAGACTGAGGCAGTTATTGCTGTTATTTTCCATCTGGCAAGGCTTTGAGAACCTATGGCTATTTCTAAATATGTTTTCTGGGAACGTTACTGTATTAGAAAACATTAAGATATAAACCATCACTGCTTATGGGAAAATCTTGTTAAGATGGAGCCACCGGCAGGAGCTCTCATTAAAAATTCCTTTCTGCTTGATAAGGGCTTTCCTTATCTAAATAGTGGTTTGGTTTCCTCACCCCCATAGGCTGGTGGTGTGTCATGGAGTCCGGGAAGGCTCTTCTTTGCACGCAGAAGAGGAAAGCCTGGATGAGCTGCCTTTCATGCCATTGTTTCAGTGGCTACAGCCTGTGGCATTTGAGTTCGTTATCACTGCCAGGGGAACTGCCTGGACGTCGCTGCTTGATGCGGTGCCGAGGGCATCGAGAACCGGTCACCTTCGGAAAAATAAGGATGGACACACATCACAGGCAGATCGCGGGTTGGATGTGTAATTGGTGTAGTCTATTGCATTGCAGAGTTGAGGAAGGACAGGTCTACCAGGGAGATGAACCCTTGGGGTATCCTGAATCCCTTCAGGGGCACGTGCAGCACAAGCTCTGTCTAACCCAAGGCTCTGCTCCGGTACTGGACCCACTGGCCATGCACCTACCTATGTCCTGGAAGCAGAATCAACCCCTCCCTGGGCAATCTGGTAACCAAACTTGGGAACACCTCTTCCCCTGTTTCCCTCCTCTTCTTCTGCCAAAATTAAACCATCCTGGATACTGATCATCTCTGATGCTCAGGCTTGTTCAGCCACACAGGGCTATGCATAGCTGCTGTTATTCAATTTTATTTCTAATCTGTTGTCATTTTTTTGACCATAACTCCTTAAGCCCCTTTTAAATAGCTCAGGGACCATCAAGAGCTGTTTCCCAGCTTTGTTTCTCCCTGTGCTCAGTCTTTTTCAAGCACCTTTAAATCCTTGCCCAATTTTACCTTTTCTGTTCCTGTCAAGTCTAACCAGCATATTGTCTACAGGAAAAGCTTGGCTCCTTTCGACTCTGATGGGCATCTCTGCAGACTAAGGTTTTCCCTGGTGGCTACTACATGAACTTGATGCTCCACCACCTCTAGCTGCAGGAGCTTTAGCAAGGATGACCATTTTCTTGAGCAGCTCCCAGCTTTCCATGTGAACTGGAGATTTCAGGGTTTGCAGGCTGTGACGTGAGCTGGTACCCTCCTGGGGGAGCCCAGGAGATGCCACAAACCCAGGGAGAGCTGCCGGACCCAGATGTCCAAGGTTCCCCAAACCCACGTCAGGTTATGCAGGATCCTAAGAGCCCATCCCAGAATGTCTGGATCTCAAGCTCAAGCCTGGAGCTGGAGGTCTGGTAGCTTCCAAGGGAAGTAACTTTGTGGGGTGCAAGAGGGGGGTCCCAGGGCTTTTTGGGTCTTGGCTTGCAACAGGGAGGCTGAAAGCGTAGAGTTAGGTTTACCTCTCCACCTTCAACCTACATGCCTAGGCTTCTGCTTCTGGTCCAGGAAAGCTTGCTTCCCTTGCAGAGGGAATATCTGAGGATAAGCAATTTGGCATGTTTCTACAGTGTGCCACTTGCAGTGTCCTGTGGCTGCGGCCGTTGCGATCCTGAGCTGGAGGCTGGAGGAACCAAATTAACCTGGCTCCCCTGCATGCACCTATGTAGTGTCCACCCTGGCAGGGACCTCCAGGAGCTGAGTCCGAGACCCTCACCCAACCCACCCCATATGAACCGTTGCTGTTTGGAAACCTCAGTGCATGGGCACGGCAGCTCCCACTGAATCCAGCTTGCCCATGGCTTGGGAATATCTGCAGCCTGCACCCCAGTCTTGATCACTGCTGTATTTTTCTAAGCCTTTCTCACTCCTCCTCTTCCTCGGTCTCGCTGAGCTGCAAGGTGAGTCCCAGCGATAGCTGAAGGATTCACTGCAGAGCGTTGTTTGCATTTTTGATTATGCAGTTCAGAGCCCTTGAAAGAGCCCTGCAGCCACTTAGCTCATGATGACGACTGATACCAAACACCGTTTCCTCTTATTGCAAGCAAGTAAAAATAAACAACATCCTACTGTACCTGCCTCTATCCAGGAAAGCACAGTAACTGGTATTTATAGATAAACAGAGATACATTGCCTGCTGGGGTCTGCTGCAATGAATTTAGACCTTAAGATTGAAAATCCAATTGTGTTTATAAATCAGCTGTGACATGCCAGTGTCATGTCATCAGCGGAAGGCAAAGGGCATGTTTACTACAAGCAAAGGCACACGCTACAGTCATATGCATAAGCAAGTCTCTGCGCAGACAGGTTATTTTTTGCATAGTGGTTTTTTGATTTTTACATGACTTAAGGATAATGCTCTAGGAGCCTTCTTTTTTTCTTTGTGCAATTTTTTTTTATAGTAATGTTGTTTTTTCCCCTTTTGTGATTGACTGGAGGTTTTGTTAGGTTTTGGTTTTTTAATGTTCTTAAGAATGTTTGTGCTTTTTTTGGCATCTTATTACATACCTCAGAAAACCTGACTAAAACCCTGGTTGCTTCTAAAGCTCCTGCCAAAAGGAATTCATGCTCCTCTAAATTTGCTCTTCACATTTCTCCTTCCAACTGATATTTTTAATAATAAATATGGTTACTAAGAATAGCTGTTTACCACCTCCGTCAGCCCCAGTCTTTTATTTGGACTCAGATCTCATCCTTGGGTTAACCGTTTGTCTTGAACAAAAATCAGCACCATATAAAGACTCCGTGGGGACCCTCCCAGCAAGTTGTCTGGTGTCCTTAGGATGTGCAGCAAGGAGCCAGCCTGGGTGCTGGTGTGCTGCAGCCTCCTACCCGCCTGGCAGCTCGGAGGGGCAGTGATTTACACGGCTAAGCCCGGGCTTTCCCAGTCCTCAGTCCCTCTCCATGAATGACTTTGTTTTCCCTGATGCAGCTTGTCTCCAGCTCCACAGCCAGGTTTCCACATCCATCTCCTTCCATCATGCTAGCCAGCCAGGTTTTTTTAGCTACTTTTTTTTTGCTTTTTTTTTTTTATCCTTTAGACCAGGCCCACTTATTAGATATGCCCTTTTCACTGACCCTGAATTATTGCTACCCATGGTCTTAGAAGAACAGTGCTGTTTGTTAGTCTAAGAGCACATGTGACAACCCTCTTCCTGGCCAACACCAGAGGTTGCACCAGAGATTTCCAGGCCAAAACCCAGGCATTTCAGCAAAAGCTAGAGGCTCTGAATGTGATCTGCGGGGTCAGAAGAGGACAAGGGAATCATCATCTATTTGGGGACCTGCCGAAAGACACTAATCAGAAAGACGTGCACAAATTTAGTCCAGAGCATGCAAGAGTTTCCCCGGGCTTGAATCTAACCTCCGTCGGTGGCAAACATCCCATTCCCACTGCAACGGGGGCTGCCAGCAGGAGCTGGTATTTTAATGCCCGGGAGTTTTACTACAGCCCGTCTGGAGCGAGCGGTGCCTGACCGAGCCTGCCTGGCGGCGGCGGGGAACGGAACGTTAATGGGGAAGGGCATCCCGGTCCATAGGGGTCTGGGTTGAAGGAAGGTTCCCAGCTCCGCGGCTCTTTAGGGTTTGCAACAATTTGCAGATTAGTGTTGGCACTTCCAAGGCTGGGCTGGCAGCGAGACCCTTAACCAAGACAGACAGATTCCCTGCTGTGGCACTGTTCAGCGGGTTTAAATGGAATAACAACGTCTCTCCAGCTTGGGTGATATTGGGTCAATCTTTTTCTGTTTCACTGTGTTTCCACCACCCCCATCCTCCCCCCGCTGCAGGTCACCGCCGCAGCCTGGGCTGTCGGGAGGGCTGCGGACGGCCGCTCTTCTGCCTTTGTGCTTTGGGAGGTGGCGGGGCCGGGGGGGGATCATTTTTATAACTCTTTGTACCAACGCAAGCAGAGCTAATGGTAAAAGGCAATCAAATCTTCTGCTCCAAGGCATAAGCTGGTTGCCTGCAGGGTCAGGGAGGAATTTCGCCCTCCCTCCCCTCCTGGGCTCGGAAGCTGCTCAGCATCAGCACAGTTTGAGCCTCACCCCAAAAAACTCTCTTGTTCTTACAACTCTTCTGTTTTTTTTGCCACATTGCATACCTATGAAAAATTACAGAGGGAATGATAGGTGCCTATGGGGTCCCTGAGGAACATCCCCATTAGCACCTGCAGCGAGCGAGGCTGGGGGAGCTGCTCATGGCTCTGCTGGACCTTGGGACAAAGCCCTGCACCAGCATCAGGCTGCCTTTTCTCTCAGGGTTTTTGGCTGCCTCCGTCTGATCTCCCGTTCTCCCTCCATGGCATGGTGGGAGTTTTCTGCCTTTAGGTCCTTCCTTTTCAACTCCAGATCCCTACGGGTGCTGGATTCACCCAGATTAAACCTTTACGTGTGCCTGAAGGGTGGAAGCCTTGGGGTGGGAGATGCTCCCACCACCACCCCATCGTCCAGACCCCAGCCCCTTCCCCGGGGAACAGCTCGCTTTAGCTTGGTCAAGGCGTACCGGCAAGACCCACGGCAAAAATGCAAGCAGGCACAAGCAGAGAAACAACCGTTGGGAAGGCAGGAGTTCAGAGGTAAGCCAGCTGTCCTCGGGTAACAAACTCCGGGCCACCCACATCAGAGCACCAACCTCAGCTCCCTCCCAGCAGAAATGACCAGGGGCAAATCTCAAAGGCAAAGCCGACACGCGAGACACGCACACCTATCGGTACGGTCTCGCGGGGGAAGAGCAGGCATCAAAGGCATCGCGGCCTCTTCTCCCGAATCCGGCTGCGCCGCAGCCCTGGGACGCTGTGCCGGGCAGAATGGAAGCACGGGGCAGCTTCGCCCCGGCTCTCGGCACCCCAATTCTCCAGCCGGACCCATGGAGGAGTGAACCCGCTGCAGCTGCCTCCCACGAGAAAGAAAACACGCACACACCGAAAAAAAAGGGCTGGAATTTTTTTTTTTTCTGTTGCGTTCTGAAACCAATAATTAAATTTAAAAAATAACCCAACAACAATTAAAGCAAATTAAGTGTGAGGTCTAAGCTACCGGCAGAAGTTTGATTTGAAAACAGCAAAGCAAGCACTTCTGGTTGGGAGCCCTGATAGTTTGTCTCGTACAGATGGTCAGAAAGAGTGAGGGAGGGAGGGAAAGCGGGTGAGAAACCACGGCTAACGCAGGGTATGATCTGCAGATGGCATGGGACCCTCTGGACTTGGCATGTGGGTTACGGCAGCACTTTCCCCCTCTCAGTTTGCACCAAAGGAGCATTTGAGTGGCTGTGGCTGAGCGGCACTGGCTCCACTCCACCATCACCAGCATCCACAAGGTTGCTCAAAACCTTGCCCGAAATAAGGCAACTTTGCCCCCAAATGAGAGAGCTCTCAGACCTAGAGGAGCAGGGAGACATGCTTCAGAGATGCTGTGTTCATGGGTGCAGTTGCATCACCCGTCCCCGCTAAAGATATTTTTGGGGCATCCTCTTCTCCAGGGATAAAATCCCACTGTCCCTCCCTGTTCCTGCCCATCTGCCCTCCTCATCTGTTGCGGAAAGTTTGGTGCCTTTTTGGTCCCGGCCACCAAGTCAGCCCAAACCAAAGGTCCTGCCAACATACAGCCGTGTCTTTCTGCGCTGCAGCCACCAGCTCATCCCTTTGGCACGGGTGAACTCCCATGTCACACTAGGCACATCTGTGTCCCTCTGAAGGGGTGGACAGAGGGGCGTGCTCTGCCAGCCCTCAAAATGCATTGCTGGGCTCCAGACCTTCTCCCAGGGGACAAAACCCCCCAGCCTGTCCCTGAGGCTGGCCTTGCTCACCCACCACAACTATCACCTGATAGCGTGTAAGCTGTGCTGCTCAACCAATTTAAAAAATCCCTAATTTTTTTTAATTTTTTTTTTTAGCTGGGTCTCTCTGTCCATCCCAAATCCTGGCCTGTCTGAGGAGACGGAGGAGTGGAACGTGCCCTTTTCCCTCCTGGCCAACCCCCTTGGGCATCTCTCACTGGACACTCATAGGACCACGGTGTCCAGTCTCTTGGGGTTTCAGCTCTTGGGGGTGACCCTAAAGAGGCGACCGGGTATTTTGGACCAACCTGGGGGTGGCAAACCCATGGGCTCAGGGGAACGGCTGCTGGCTGCTTCCCCCCACCACCCCCCTGCCCTCTGCAGCCCCCTCCCCACGTCCCCCACCCACGGCCCCTTCGCCGGGGGAGCCGCCGCGCGGCGCAGCCTGCCCAGGGCTGGCAGGTCTGCGCCTTGCGAGAGACATCAAAGTCTCGCCTTGGAATGTGTGTGGCTCTGCCGGGCTGCGAGAGATACGGAGCCAGGGATCATGAAAGAGATACTGCGATGGTTATCGCCCTCATCAAATCAAGGGGAAGCTGAGCGTCAGGCTTGCCAACAATACCTGTTATTGTTCCTCCCCTGTGCGGCGCTTTATTAAGCGCTATAATCGTTTTAATATTCATGCATCTCCGCAGCCATTCCACCCCCCTCCCCTTCACCTCCTCTTTGCTTTTCAACATATTCCATGTTGGAAAGTGCCTTTCTTGCATTTCCTGGGAACTCGCTTTCCCTCCGGGCAGCAGGTGTTTCGGTCTGCAGCACCCAGGCAACGTCCTCTCTGCATCGAGAAAAGGGGATTTTCTCTTGGTCTTTTGCTTCGCTCCCCAGCCCCCC
>NW_010973177.1:10486-105670 GCF_000737465.1 Haliaeetus leucocephalus | reverse complement strand
CCCCACCTCCTTCCATCCACCACCACCCCCTTTTCCTTCAAGTAAAAGCTAGTTAAACACCACCCTGCTCAAATGATGGCATTGTTTCACTCTCGATGCAAGGCTGAAGCTGGAAGCCTCGGCCACGGAGTGCTCCCACTCTGGTGGGGAGTGTGATCCCAGGACATCCCCTCCATCTCCGGATGGCTCAAGAGTAATCCGAGGGTGTCCCTGCACCGATGCTGTAAGGCAGATGCTTTCCAGCAGCTGTGCGTGGGATTGGGATTTGCACCAGCCAGCCTTGGGACGAGCAATTGAGGCACAACGGTTTGCACCACCTCGGTGGTGCAAGGATGGGGAATTTCCTTTGCCCATCCTTCGCAGGCTCTCCAGACTTCATCCCTCAACTCAAAGATAAAACTGTTTGCGGGGTGGGTCTAAGTGTGGGTACCCCAGAAATCATGGCACCGCTTCCCTAACCTCCCTAACCTGGTGGCACCGCTCCTCGGCACCAGGACAGGTCAAACCCCAGCCAAACCATCAGCCTCAAAACAGCCAAAAAGCCGTGCTCGTCACCTCCACCCTCCTGCTCCATCCCTGGACCGGTGGCAGCTTGTCACGGCATTTTTGCTGGGGATGCTGACCATCACGCAGCACACAACAGGTTCAAGTGGCAGGATGTTTATTCAGGGATTACAACCCTAAGAAATACCTGTGACATGGAGATTTATTTTGTGGCGTCTCATCCATTCTGGGCTGGGCAGTGTTTTCCCAGGGGAGGAGGTGCGCCTGTCACCGGATCCCTGGGAGCAGCGGCATGATCCGGCAGCTGTAAGTCACTGAGAAAACAGCAAATTTGAGAGTTGTTTCATGGGCAAATACCACAAAAATCTTCAAATGCCTGTTTATGGGATTAGCTGCAGATAAGGGAGGAGAAGTGTTGCAGCTGGCAGGCCCTTGCAGCAAAGGCTGCTGCTGAGGATACTGGGGGTAATCTGGAGAAGAAGCTCCAAGCCTGATGCTGTGCTGCTTCATACCTTGCCTGGATGCTCACAGTGTTGCTTTCCTCCCGCTTGACCCACTTGTGATCCCCCCTCCAAAAAATGGGGCCACAGATTCATGTGCGTCCCCCAGAGATCCAACCAGGCCTGATGTCAGGGTGAGGGACACTTCAGCCAAAAGCAAAGCCCAGCAGCAGCACCTCCACCTGGCTTCCAGCTCCACCCAGAGCCTGTTGCTCATCCCAAAGTTTACTTTCATTTTGAGGCACCTAAACCCATTTTCAAACTCCTTCCTCGGTTCAGTCACTGAGCATTTTCACTTGGAAATGAGATGGGAAAAGAGTACCCCTGAAATCATTAGAGTGAAATTAAAATTTTTAAAAAGGCATGGTGGGATAATTGCCCAAATTCCCCCAAGTAGCTTGGGATCTCTCCCAAACCCCAGCTTTCTGATTACCATATTTGAGTAAAACCTTCCCGTTTGGCGTATTCGGAGCACCTGCGTGGAAGGGAACCAGGTGCTTTCAGAGTCCGATGGCAACGATGGAGGCATGGAAAGGGACGAGTGAGCTGCCAGGGGACAGGACAGCAGAGCCCCATCCTGCCCAGAGGAAGGTGTTGGCCATGCCCCACGCTCCAGGACCAGCCTTCCCATCACCAGCAGCTCAGGGTAACCCACCCCAAAACAAGACAGGACTTCGAGGCGGGTACGTTATTGACCTAGGGAAGGTGCCTTTCTCTTGCCTGTCCAGCGAAAACCCCCTTTCCAGCAGCAGGTCCGAAAGCCGGGTGTTGGGCTCATCCCGGCTTGGCGCAGGGGTGCAGGATGCGGCCCCGCGCGCCTTCAGCTGCGGCTGAGGTATGCACAGCTGGGGCTCGCTGGCAGGGCTCTGCGCCGCCGCGGAGTTCCCCCGAGTTCAAAGCTCTGCTGCTGACTTTGTACCCCGCTGGAAGACACTTCCCCTCGCCGCCTTCCGGGTGAGATTTCATAGCTGCGGGAGAGAGGGCTTTTCATCATTCAGCCTCAGCTTTTTTTCCTCTTTTTTTTTTTTTTCATTCTTCCCGCCCACCCCCCTTTTTCTTTTTTTGGTAACAATATCCTATCCAGAAAGGAAACAAACAAATTAACCGCTCGGTCTCCGGGCTGAGGCAGCCTCACCCACATGCAGCCGCCGTCGCCCTTGATCCCCAAAACACTACATCCCCTGCACCGTCCCATGGGCACAGCAGCAGAGGAGCCGATGGGGACAGTGGGGGGGGGGTTCAGCTGCGTGGAGCCCCGTGGGCAGAGCCCAAGGTCAGGAGGGGTCTGCTTTGCTGGGGCAGCCAGAGTTCAACCCAGGGCTTGGCATCAAGGGTCGGGGATTTGCAAGGCTGGTGTGCGAACGTGCCTCTACTTCGGTCTCTTTCTCCTGCAGGGTTTCTCCTGTGAGCACAGAAATTATCATCGGGTCTTTTTCCCTGGAATGGAGCGTAAGCAATGCTGGGGTGCATCAGCGTAACTCTTTCTGTAATACTTACACCGAAGGCTTAAGGGAGACCAATGAGTGCTTGGTGCCTTGTATCCTCCTGCCCACGCCATGCATCAGCTTAACGGCAACCTGTGAGGCACAAGCCTCCACCAGTGCCACCTGCATCACTGCGTCCCTCCAGACAGGTCTCTTGCAACTGTCCCTAAAACCAGGCATGGCCACCAAGGAGAGGAGAGACACTCAGGAGCCCTCGCACCCCCAGTGGAGGTCACGCATGGGGCTGCAGGAGAGGTCCTTGGAGGTCCATCAGCAGGGATGTTCCATAAGGCACCGTAAAGGGCTTGAGTTGGGGTGTAACTGGGAGCTTGGCAGGCAAAGATGATGTCTTGGGACAGGCAAAGCTACAGGAGAGGGATGACCTGCCCCAGACATGCCTCTCTGATGCAAAGCACCCAATGATTCCCACTGGTGCTCCTGTCCCTCCATGCTCAGCACCCCGTGGGTGGGTGGGCTCAGTTGGGATGAGGTCCTGCCTAGCAGGACTCAGCTGTGCGGGGACACTGCAGCTGTCCTAGACACAGCAAAAGCCTCACAGGTGACAGTGGAGGCATGGGGGAGAGAAGGATCCATGTGCACAATGGACCTGGGATTTGGGAATATACCCATTTTTCTTCTTGATCAGCTGGTAAACAGCCGCTGTCTATCTTAAAGCCTTTAGCATGGCAGAAAAAGCAACTCAACTCTTGAGAAGGTGGGTAGAGTGGAGATGTTTGAGCCTGTATGAAGCAGTGTAGGACCCTGGACCATGACCCCTAGGCCATTTTAAGGGCAAAAATGAAGCAGTGCCACTGGTGTGCTGAGCACCTAGCAAGGTAAAAACCATTTCAGGACCAAGTCTCCTTGGAGCACAGTTGTATTGATGCCAAATATTTCAAGACACAAGACCAAATTTTGGTAATTGCTGGATGACCTAAATCCCATTCCTAATTTCGAAGTGATGTAAATCTAGTATTTAACCAACGGAATGAAGTAGCCTAAGTTTATTATGGGGCACAGGGTCATACTCATAGCTTATAGTAAATAGGTAAGTCAGGCAACTTAGCGGATAACAATCACGTTCAAGGGTTAGTGTATTGTTAAGAGCTGTTTTGCTAAGATAAGATTTCTGACATCCATCATTGCTTCTGTCAAACCCGAGAGGTTGTGAGCATGATAAGAAGTTGTCGTGGTTTCACTTTGTTAGAAGGCTTTCTTGAGTTTAGCAAGGAGATTCTAGCAAAGATTGATTTTGCAGTGGTGATAATTCCCTGCAAATGGGTACTATGCCCTATAGCATCTTAATTAACTCTTGCACGACTATTTTGGGAGACAATTCTGGGAGGTATTTAAGTATTTTTGTCTATTATCTAACCGTTTATCTTTTTATCTATCTATTTTTATCTATTTTATCCAAAACCAGCACTCGGTCCAGGCAGGTATCTATTTCTGCTGCTGTAGTTCAGCTGAGTTTGATGGGAGCCACGACTTCCCGAGAGTCACTTTAAGGCTCGTGGTCAACAGCCTAATGAGGATTTACCAAATTAACCGCTCGTTAGCAGAGCTGCATTGGGTTACCATAAACAGGGTAGTTCAGCCCAAACCTCCCTCGCTGAAGGCTTTACCCCTCACTGGGGCTCTACATCACTCCGGGCCCCCCCATCCTCTCTGGGATGGAGGCAAAAGAGCAAAGCTCCCTCTCTGAAGGGTTCAGATCACGTGGGAAAACCGCACAGAGAGTGGAGGTATCTCAGTGTACAAATGTGCGGCGCCTCTTCAAAGCTCCAGCACAGAAGCTGTTTACACTGTAAATAAACAGACACAAGTAGCGGGTGCAATCCTTTTCCTCACGCTCCACTCTTCTGGGAAAGAATGGCAGCTCCAGAGGTGCCGTGCCCAAGCTCAACGCCAGCAAAATCCTCCTTTTTTTGTTTTGGGGGGGGGTGGTGGAAGGGATCCTCTGAAATAAACTGAGCAAAAATGGGCTGAGGAGACTGGAAACAGTGAAATAGCAGGACCTCATTTTCAACAGCAGGTTTTCAGACAAGGTGATGGTGGATTTGCTCTGGCCATCCTGTGCCCGGGCACGTCCAGCTCCTCTGCCAGCACGGCCAGCGCTGAGGAGTGCTGGGAAAACGGGGGCAATTCAGGGCTGGCTGGCACCGTCCATCCTTCCCGAAGCACTGGTTTCCAGGAGGGGAAAAGCAAACTTCAGATGAGCAACAAGTGAATCATTTACTCCTGTCTGATTACTAAAAGAAAATCTGGACTGGGATGACAGGTTTAGTGAGTATGAGAGTTATTGCTGCAGGTACCAGGCTGCAGCTCCCTCACACGGGTACAGCGTTTAACCAGGCTGCTGGGCGTCCTGCATGCAGGACCCCAAAAAGCAGCCCTGAGCAAGCTGCAGTGGGGAGGGAGAAAAATTTTTCCCCAGATTGGGTGGGGAGAGGAGGAAGGAAGGGGAGAAAAAGGTCGTGCCTTAGTGATGGGGAATGTGGAGCAGGGCAGAGCAGCATCTGTCCCTGGAGAGGGCAAATGGGTGCCCACCCAGTGCCCTGAGCACCCAGCAGGTGAGAAAGTCAAGGACAGGAGCACTGCAGGCTGCTGTCTGAGCAGCTGCTCAGCAAAGGTGCTCAGCAAAGAAGATCTCCCGTGGGTGACCCTTTCAGCCACGGGAAAGCTCTGCTACATTTCTCAGAGCTTTCAGACCTACCAGTCCCTTTGGCTGGGCCACCCAGCACCCTGGTGTCAGGCGTTGGAGGAGGGAAGCAGAGCATGCCTGACCATGAAAGCAGCATGAGACCTTCATACGATCAGGGATGCACAGCAGCCATCGGAGCTGTGTGCCCGGAGCAAGGTGTGGAGCAGCTCTGAGGGGTCCGGCAGCACCGGGTGGGTTGGGTGGCACTGGCTGGATGGGCGGCTTTGCAGCAATGCTTGGCTTTTGGCCACCAAATGCACTTTCTCCTTGTGTCCAGCCCCGTGGGGTTAAACTTTCCTCTGCCAGGTGCTCTGTGGTTGCGGCAGGGCTTGGAGAAGCTGGGTGGTGGTGGGCGAGAGCGTTAAAATAACCCAGGGTGTGGACACCTCTCTGGCAGTCACGTTATAAAAGGGCCTGGCTTGCCCAAACAGGTATGTGCCATGTGTCCTCTGCCCTCAGTGGTGGGTACCTTTGCGGTGGTGGAGTCAGCTGGAGGTGCCCTCAGAGGCTCGTGAAGGACCAACACTCTCCCATGGTGCCTGGCAAAGCCATCCTTTCCATGTCTCCAGACAGCAAGGCTTTGGGTCAGGCTGCCCCGGGGCTTTCTGCCAAGCCTTGGAGAGCTGAAGTTGGACTAGACGACCTCCAGAGGTCCCTTTCCACCTGAATTATCCCACGATCTGAGGAATTTCCCTACGACTGCAGGAGAAACTAGATGCACATCACATGCTGCTCTGTAATGAAGCTGTATCCAAAACTCCTCCAGACAGGGCTTGGGTCATACTGTCTCTTGATATAATGACACTACCATCCCAACCAGTGCAACAGGATCCTGTCGTAAAACAAACGTTACGTGATAGAAGTATGGGACAGTTAATGCCCAGGTCCATGGACAGGCTTTCACCAGAAGTCAGGCACCATTGTGTCTCCAGGCATAAGAACCTGGTCCTGCTATACCCTGAGGGTGCATGGTCAAGCCAGGACACCACACAGGTCTTCCTGCAGCCTGCCCATGCAGTACCCATCCTCCAAACCAGGCTCCAGCCATGGCCATCCCCAAATTTGGGTGTTTATTTCCACCTTGTCTGGTGTCATCTAATTCTCTCGCTCTTGCCCCAAACCATTTCTATCATGGGGCTGGTTCACAGCATCTCAGCTGGGCAACCAAAACTGGTCGGAGGATGAGGTGGGTTGATTCCTGCTATGGGAAGAGGGGAGACAGGGCAGGACGACAGCAGTACAGCTGGGAAAGTGGAGGTGGCTGCTCCTGCTGCTTCTGGATGGATGAGAGGCATAGGGATGGGCAGAGAGAGCTCCCGATGGAGGAGGGGATCCCCAGCCCGCGGCTCCCACCTGCCGTCAGCACAGCACCATGGACCCCGCAGCTGCGAGTTGGGGGCTTTTCACCTGAGCACCCAACTGCTCACATTGCTGAGGCTTCTCTGCCGCCCAGTGCCATCCCCAAAGCTGCCTTCCCCACCGACAAGGGAGCGCTAGTGACGAGATCCCATGTGTATTTATTTTTGCTAGCTTTGCCGAGATAATTGCCAGCAAACACTGTAGCTTGATAAGCAAAACATTGGCAAGCTGCAATTTCTAAAGCATCTTTAGCTAAATTTGTAGCGGTTGTCTCCAATTTGCAGTCCTGTTTGTGTCTGTGAAGAAGACGCACACTTTCTCAGCTCCCTTCTCATGTTCCCACTTGCCTTGCACAGCCATGGAGGTAGAAGGAGGATTCCCCTCGCTTTATGCAGCTTGGCTTTGACTGAATAGCTTCCAGTTACCTTGAAACCTAATCTTCTTTTGAACTCTTTTTAAGTCAGTTGCATTCTTGGAAGGAGATGAGCCTGCGAACTTGTATCATCTGATGAGAGAGATAACAGCTCTGCAGAACCTACGCCCGGTGGCAGGCACAAGCCAGAAAACATCTGCACCTGCTCACATGGAAAAAGCACCCAGGTATTAGAGGAGGCAATTTGCCTTTCATGAGTTTGGGGATGTTTATTCCATCAGGGAGCTTCTCAGAGATGTCCCGGTTGCCTGCTTTGGGACAACCGCCCATTGGTCCTGTGCGAGCTCTGGGACATTGCTGCAAGACAAACTGGTACGTGAATGTCTCCACATGAAGACTATCTTCGTAATTTGCGTTTCGGGGTGGTCTAGTGCTGGTTCACAGCTGGTAAAAGGGGCTTATGGAAAGAAGCTGAGAGCCCTGCCCCTCCTTAGATCCAGAATTCCCAAGCTTTGCTATTCCTCTTGCCCTAAAATAGCGACTGAGCAACAAGATGTGCTCAAAATTAAGCTCTGTCTTCCTTGCCAGTCCAGTTCCCAGTGTCAGCAGCTACCCGTGGCCACCAGTGACCATGGAGGGAGCCCAAGGATCACATAATTTCTAAAGATCACATGCTGGTCACACCTTTTCTAGGGAGGTCTATAGAGCTCTTCCCATTGTTGTCCCCATACCCTAGTCATTGGGTTAAGGTCTGACTTTGAGTAGTCTGTCTGGTTTCCTGGCATTGATGTACATCCCTATAGGGTCCAAGTGTCTCTGAGGAGTGTCTGAGCTTCCACCTGAACGATCCGACGGTTTGGTGTTCAGCTCTTCTCCTCCACACAGAACCAGCCTGGAGCAGCCTCATTCTGCTGTTAGCCTTGCATTAGTAAAGTTATTACTGTTAAGAAATGAACCTGAGGAAGCAAGCAAGGCGAGGCAGGGACTACGTGAGAGAAGCAACCAGATCTGTTTGCTCTCGCCCATTCCTTCACCCAAACTGGCTCAAGACAAAATGGTGGCCACCACCATGGAGCAGAGGAGCATCAAAAGAGAGGAGGGCTGGAGAGAGGGACAAAAGCCATTGCATGTAACATCAAGAGGCAGGGCTGGATGCTGAACATGAAGCAACCAACCTACCCAAGGGCGAAGATTTGGGCCGCCGGGACTCCTGCAGGGAGCTGGGATGACGCCACCTTTTTCATGTACCTTCTGCGCTCCTCCATGGCTCCTTGGATCCTCAGCTTCAAACACAGCTGCTTATCTTCCTGCATTACTCAGTGTTTCCCTACATGTGCTCTAATGCATCTTCAAAGCACAGCGCTCACCACAGTGAACAGACCGGTTGATTAAATTAGAGTGACTTCTAATTGTCAATGGTAGTGACTGCAAGGGCTGGGGAGACGTTTTGGGGTAGCTGGGAATAAAATTGCCCTAAAATTGCTCATTGTCAGAGTCATCCGAGGCAATACCTCTAACAACTCAGGAGCCTTCTGTAAGGTCTCACCCTTACGGGAGCAGAGGAGCCTCTGCAAGAGCAGACGTGTACTAATGGGTTTTCCTTTTTTAGTAGTGTTATTCCCACTGGGATATTAAAGAACTACCCCAGAGCATCTGGGCAAACAGCTAATTCCCCCGAAACCCAGGGCGGTTCATCAGCCCAATCCATTCACCCTGAGTTGTTCTCAACACTTTGAATGCCAGATGCAGGTTTCAAATTGTAACAGTGAGGGTGAGCGAGAGGAAGCAACCAGCCCTTTTTCCCCTCGGAATTCCTTTGTTCATTAAAAAAAATGGCAAAAAAGTGGTGAAAATCTAAATTGCAGTTCCACAAGGTGTGTGCAAGCTCTCAGCCGGAGCAAAAGGGGGCTCTTGACAAAAGCAGGCTCTTGGTGCTGGGCACCTCCTGGCCACTGCTGGTGGTCAGGAAGGATTTTTTTTTCATTATATACATTTTTTGAGCCATGGCATCCCTGGTTTTGGCGTCCTCCAAGACAGCGGTGCCTGACCTCTTGGCCATGGTGGGATGGCATCAGGGCCCCCCGATGGCTGGAGAGAAGCCTCTTTGTCAAGTAACCCAATTGGAGTCCTCCCAGTACGTGATGGTCACATGATGGTTGTGGGGCTATGGGAAAGGAGGCGAGTGGGAGTGGGACCGCCGGCTGCCAGAACAGTTCATACAGCCCACAGCGTGCTCCTGCCCACATCTGAGGAGCTGTCGGGAAGGCGAGCGAGAAGGAGGGAGCTGCGGACCAGATGCATTGCTCTGGTGGGCCGTCTCCAGCCTGCAGGCCATCGGGAAGGCACGCCTGCACCAACGCTCCCGGCGGTTGCTCTTTGATAGGTGCCGTGGAGCGAGATCGTGCATCGGAGAGAGAGTGGTGGGGTGATCCAGTCCGGGAAGTCGTGTCTATCTTTGTTCTCCTCCTACCTGATTGTGGGATGACTCATCCCCTTCAAACCAGTGAGGCTATTTCTGACACGAGGTGCTACTTGGCGTGAGTAAAGATGGAAAAGCCTGCCCCATAACTTGGATGATAAAAAGGATAATAATTATGCTTTATATAGCAGACTTACAAATAATGGCTTGCTTCTTTGGCTGTTCAAGACCACACACGCTTTTTTTTTTTTCAGGGGGAGAGGTGTGGGGGGTTAATTTGGGACTTTTTTAGCTGGAACAGGAGATCTGTGTGGTCCCGTAGGCTCCTGTATAATAATTCTTTTAGCTTAGTATCTTTTGATCTCCTCTAAGTTATTCATCAGCCCTGAATAACACACTGCTTGACAGTCAGAACTTTTTATTGGTGAAACCGTGCTTCATTTTGCCTTCAAACAAAAGCAGGCTCGATGCTGCACTTCCCCAGTTACTGCAGGAACCCATGGGCAGGTGTCGGGTACGTTAGGAGAAATGGGATACTAAGTAGAGACAGGAAGGAAGGGGAGGAAGAAAAAGGAAAGAGGTCAACAAAGAAAGGTACAACCTAAAGGAACAAAAAAGAAAAAAACAACCAAAAAAAAAAAGACTGGTGCTGGAAAGGTAACAACAAGTAACAGTTTTGGGGTTTTTTTACCCATTTAAATAAAAATAAGAAGGGAAAGAAGGGTTGAAGTGAGGGACAGGTAAAGGGCAGCTAGTTCAAGTCATCCCGAGGCATCCAGTGACTCTCTGCTCCGTGTCCACAAGGAGCAGACGTCGGGCATGGGGGAAAGGGAGTCTGGAGCAGAAAGTGGCCACAGCTGAGGAAGTGGGTTGAGGCGCTCAAGTCCAGGGAACCAGATTGTCTCATCCTGCAAAAGCTGTCAAGTTGGGGAAGGCACAAGTGAAGACCACTAAGTCCTCTGGCCTGGGATCAACAGCACGGTGAGTGCCAGAACATCTCCCAAACACCAGGAGGGACAGTACATTTTTACAGCGTCAATGTTTTGGAGACTTGGAAAATGCTGTAAGGCTTTGGAGTGGACACAGAGCATGGCAAGTTCCTCTGGAGGAGCTGGGTGCTGCCATGAGCTGGAGGGAAGGGGGACTCAGCTGAAAGCAAGTGAGCAGTGACCAGGGTAGGAAAAGATCCACTGCAGGGAAAGGAGATCATTAACGGGGCTCCCTAAGGATCAGAGTTGGAAATCATCTCACCTCCTCCCTGGTGACTTCAGCACAAAAAGCAACAGCTTGTTGATAAATCAGCTGATCTCAAAAAATGGGGGAAGAAGGAAAGGCATAACCAGTCTGGAAAAAGACAGGAATAGCAGTCCAGAAAAACTGTCTAATTAATTCCAATCTCAGGGACACCAGGAGTGTGGTGGCACTGAATAGCACAGAAGGCAAGCTGACACATTTAGGGTGGCATTCATCTGACCTTGCATCGGCCATCTGAAAGTAGTTCAAATGTACTCTACAGCCAGTGCAGAGAGAAAGGCAGGTCCAGAGGGTAGTTTTCTCCACCTAAGATGTGAGTATGATTTTTCCATGGCTAAAATTCATGGCAGAAATTAAGCTTTCCAGTAGGAAGCAGCAATAATAGCTGTTGCTGTACATACACTATGTATGAGAGCATCATGCAAGCCAGTATAGAACAAAAAACCTGATGCTTGCTCTAATATGTGGTTTTCCCTATGGAAAGGCACAGGAGATGCAGGACAGGCCACATGGCAGGGTGCAATCACAAAGATGTGGAGCCCTGAGGACATTGCCAGCATCTCTACAACATCTGCTTTAGGAAGAGGTGGTCACACAACAGTGCTTGCCAGCACCAGGACATGGAAGTACGGGAGACCACAGCAATACAGCAAGGAGCTGGCTAACCCAGGTGGTGGCAGGAGATGGCTAACCAGCTTGGAGTTGGCTGCTGGCACAACCCCAGCTCATGGCAGTAGAGACTTTGAGTTTCATCATCGAGTCTAGTTGGAACAGAGTGGTGATAATCCATCCTTGGGACTCCTACCAGTGCTGCTGTAATGTCTGAGGAACATTTATTCCCTGGCAAATCTGGAAGAGGGAATGACTCTTCCAAGGCCTCTGCACCTCATGTAATACTGTAGCCCCTACTTCATCTGTCCCGGCCAGGAAGGATTTCAACCCCATTAATAGCCGAAGGATGACATTTCCCTTCCTTCCCTCTGGGTGCCAATGTTTATCTTGTGGGGTACAAAGACATCAAAGGAAAGTGAAGTGAAGGCCATCTCAAGGCATCTGTGACAGGGTCACCTTGGTTCTGACCTGGGGGACCTGCTGCTGCCGGGCTGGAGATGCCCCCTCGTGAGAGCAGAGACTTTGGGAGAGACCTCTGCAGCTTGGTGTCCACCACATGTGTCTGTCCATGCTGAGACCTATCTCCAAGGAGAGTCTTGGGCTAACAGCAGAAAACAGCAAGCCATTTCTCACGTCTGGGAGGCAAGGGAATAGATGCAGAGGTCAGAAATACAGTCCCAGTGAACTGTGGCCACCATTGGCGAGCTACCCAAATCAGAGTTTCTCTCTCCAGGTTTTAACTCCATCCATGCAGCACAGTAGACAGGTCAAAGCCTGCTTTGAAGCGAAACCCAGGCTGTAACCTATATGCCTGGGCAGGCACATGGCCAGGTTCACACCGTGCATTAACCCTGGCTCTCAGGGCTTGTGTGTGGACAGTCTGGGTGAAAGCTTTGGTGGAAGAGTCAAAGCTGCGTGGGAAGCGTGCTCCTCAGGAAAGGGGCCAGCGGTGCAAAGGCTGCGGTGTAGCCAGGTGGCAAACCCTGGCGAGCAAACTGACGGGACCAAAAGCGGTCTAGCACTGGCGAGTGGGGCCGGCGGGCAGGAACCGGGACTGAGATCCTGCACGGGGATGGCTGTGAGGACACTCGCTCCAGCCAAGCCCCTGTGTTGCACCCCCCAGATGTGGTGCTTTGCCAACACCAACCCGTGATGACACTGGGACAAACCCAATGGCGAGCAAGACAGTTGCAGCATCCAGACACCAGCAAGAGCCGGGCCGTGCTCTGCTCGCTGCCCCGGGGGGGGCTTTGCAATCCAGCCTCATGCTGCACACACTGCCCCATCCCAGAGCTACCTGGGAGCAAAGTCTTTATGAAAGTGCTAGAAGGGGGAAGGCAGAAAGGCAGAGCTGCTAATGCACCGTCTGGATCTGGGAAACCTGCAAGGTTATTGGTATTAATATTTTGGTTTGGGCTGGAAAATTAAAGACAAAGAGCAAAGCGTGATTTTTAGGTGTGGGTTAGAAAGGAACAGTAAATAATGGGCAAGAATGTAGCCAGGAACTGGATGATTTACTACGGCAAATGACAAAGGCAGCTGAAGGCAGGAGAGAGCCATGGGTCTGGGTCTGAGCAGCAGAAGGAGGGATGCAAAGTAAAGCCAGGGCTGAGCGTGCATGCTGGAAAACGTGTTTGTGCCCTTCAAAAGCAACAAGCTACAGCCAGGATCCTGGTGCTGGTTTTCTATGGGGAGCTTGAGAGTGGTGTTGAGGTGTGGGAGCTTGAACTGCACCTGTAAGGATTGAAGATAAACCGAGCGATGGGCTCAGTTTCAGGGACAGTCCTGGCTCAGCATCCCTAAGACTCTGCTCTGAAAGTGGTAGAAACTCACACAAGGAAAATTGAAGTTACAGCTAAAATCTGCCCCTCCTGTCATCATCAGGGACTACAGAAAATTATTTTTAACCTCAGCTGAGAAGCAGACTCTTTGGCTAAAAATCTGTTGCCTTAAGAGAGGTGTTGAGATGCACTCAAGTATCCCCTCCAGCCCCCAGCTGCTGCTCCAGAAGAGCATCAGTCTCCTGTGGACACATAAGCCAGCCCTTGAGGATGTCTCAGACAGCCCAGCACCTCTCAAATGGCCTCAGGTGCCACATGTGGTTGACAAAATTTGGCCCTCAGAGTCTGTAGAGATGCTAGAGAGAGCTCACATTATATTATAGACTCTATCATAGAAACGTCCCCAAATTTACGGATTTATGCCTCAATTCTGAGTCCAAATTGGTTCAGACTAACTCCACACTCCAACTGGGGAATCTTTTTCCTGCTCATTACTGAGCTGCAAGCTTTCTCAGCCATAACGGTGGCTGCTAGCAACTGTTTCTTGCACAAGCAAGACACAAGGCTCTTAAGCAAAGCAAAATTCATATATGCAACACTGATAAATCCTCACAAGACAACAATGGAGTCGATGGGTCAGACAGGTCACATTTCCATATGGCGTAAATCAGCTTCACTACATTCAGGTGAAGGCAGTCACACCAATTTACACCTGCTGGAGAAGTGGACCCAACAAACTTGATAGGAAAGCTATTTCATCTGTCATGACTTCATTTTGCAAAGCAGGTCGTAAGGCAGTTTATTGAGTGCAATGTTCAGATGCAATATGATAAGGCACTTCCATGCCTGGAAGAAACACCTGTCTAGAGAGATTTTAATAATGACTGCCTTGCAAAAGGGTCTTACTGTTGGACAGCAAATGTCCTCATTCAGTCTGTGAAGAAGATCTGCATTTAATCCTGGTGCACCAGTTTTCCTGTTAAACCAGACTCCTAGGAAAGACTAATGCGGAAGAAGATGCAATCAATGCAAGCTGGTGGAAAGATAACCCATCAATTACCCAGCGGCTTGGGATATTCCTTCAAAGGCCCATTCAATTAGACATCTGATTTGCATGTCTTTCCCATTTGCTGTAGGTACTCATTAGGGGCATTTAAATACAACCCTGACTGCAGCCCCACAAAGCCTTGGGTGGATGCTTTTGAGAACCTCATTTTAGTTTATCAGGGTTGTCAGAAGTTGCAATTACTGTAGAGCAAGAAACAAGAAGTGCTTTATCGACCCTTTAAATCTGCTGGGATTAACATCTCCCCCTTGCAAAAATAAGTGTCTTTGCAGTCTTTAAAGATCCCAAAGATCAAGATCTCTTAACTCCTGTCAGAAAGACAAGCACAGTGACCCCCAAACACCAGACTGATGTGTGGCTTAGCTCAACAGCACCATTTCCCCCTTTTTAAAATAGATTTATGCCCAAGTAATTGGTTGCTACCCCGGTCCATGTTGACTCATACTACAGTTCAGACTAAGCCAGGGACAACTGTTCTCCCTTCAGCAAGAGACCAGGGCTGGGTCCTGCCTTTCCTTGGCTGCAGTATCTCGTTTTTTTGGCAGCGGAGAGAGGACCGCCCTGCAGTCCCCACGCAACAGGTCTGTCCTGTCCTCCTGTCCTCCCTCCCTGACCTTTGCTGCTCTGTCCGAGCCTTCAGCTCTCCCTCCCGGCTTTTTAGGCTGAGCTGCTATTTCAACATCATCTGAGCTGAATTAGGACCAGAGTGACACATGGACCCTCATCCAGCTGTGTTCAGATGCTCAGCTGAGAGTTTGGATTCTCGGATAGGCAGCACAACCCCACCAAGCTTGGCCTGTGGTTGGGACACTCACGCTGTCCTCACTCCTATGTGGGCGCTGATCTCTACTGATGCCAAATCTACCTGGAAACTGCCCAGGAGCCTATTTTCATATAAGATGTATGAAATGAATGTCCTCAAGTCTGCCTTCCCCCCTGAAAATTTGCCTGAAGTTGGCCCAAGGCTTCAAAGATTGCTGTGGAAGGAGACGGTTGAGAGCTGATAGATCCTTGAGGAAAACAGCTAAAAAAAAATCACCCCTCCCTTTCTCCTTCCCCCCTTTGGCAGAGCAACACAAGCAGACGTGGTGTAGACACAGCTGTACCCGCACGCAAGGGCTTTGGTCAGCATAGCATGTGTTATCGTGGGAGGTGGTGCAGCGAAACACGCTCCGGCAGGAGAAATCCTTGCAGCATTGGCCCAGCCTCGGTCAATATTTGTCCTGAGTTTGCACAAAGACAGCTCGGAGGTTGGCGAGGATGATTTCATGTCCCTGTGCATGCCAGGCTAGGAGACCCGGGCAGGCACAAGGGCTGTGCATCTCCTCCAAACGCAGCAGAACCCTGTCCCCAGCAAGGCAGGATGGGTGCTGGAGGAGGCACGAGAGAGAAACCAGGGGTGACCCCAAAACCCCGTCCAGCCTGGCCCCACCAAAGCCTTCGTGCCCCCCTTGAGCACCAGCACGTCAAACACAAGCAAGAAGGCAGACGGTGTTTTAAAAGAAGAAAACCATGTTAGCCTTATCCCAGCCTTTGATTTCTGCTTGGATGTTCTTGTACAAAGTATAAAGGTAGTGTTTCTAATGAGATTACATATTATAGTCAGTGAGGAGCTGTTAAAGGGCTGTTTCTAATGGGATTAAAATGTATAGCACCCAGTTATAGCTGTAATTGCATTACACCCCTAAGGAGAGCCTGTAGTGTAAACTGAAGGCAGGTCAGGGATTCGGTGCACGCTGCTTCGCTTCAGTATCTCCTGAGCTGCTTCCCTGTTTTTCCTTTTTTCCCCTGTCTTGGATGAAGAACAAAGAGGGAGAAGATTTAGCAGAGTGTCAGGAAGTGACTGGAGGCTAATCCCTCCGCTGACACTCCCCAGCACCAGGGGGAAGTAACTGAGATCAGCCAAATTGGCATATCAAAAGCCTTCTAATTATGTCACTGGTGGCTTGAGCCAATTCCTAACATTCTTATTCATGGAGTTTCCAGCACAAGAAAACCCTTCTTAATCTGAGCTGCTGTTGTGCAGAAGGTAATGTCATGGATGGGTTTCTCTTTGTTGGTGCTGGGGACGCCAGGACGGCTCCCCACTCGCGGGAGCGAGGCTGGACATAGCAGGGCATCTCCCAGTTGCTTTTGTGCAGCAGAGTTTTGTCAGTGTAAATGTATCATCCAAAAAATACAATCAAATCCCTCCTCCCCATGCACTTGTACTTCGGCCATGGAGAGCTGTGGTAAGCTCGGCCCAGCTTTTCTGAAAAAAAATGATGGTGTGGCCGGAGACATCCTGCCTCCCTGCATGTCCACCCGAGGCTGTGCTGCTCAACCCAAACCCCCATGCCACCAAACCCCACTTGCACACCGTGCAATGACCTTCTGGTGTTAAACCCACCGGGGCCAGTGTTGAAGTAGCTTGTTCAGCTCCGGCTCACGATCTAGCTCTTAAAAAGATGCTCTTCAGCAGCTCCCTGCCCCAGGTTTGCGTTCCTCGCTGCCACCCCAGTGCTAGCAATGGCGAGGGTCCACGCTGGATGGCATGCGGGATGTCAGTGGTGACGAGCCAAGGACCCAGGGCATGCTGGCAGCCCGTGTCTGTCCTACCTGTTTGGCCACACGCCTGCCTTTAAGCAGGGACAGCCAGCTGGCTCAAAGGGTGTGAGTTTAAAGCAGTAATAATACTCAGTCCATAGGTAGCACTTTTCATCTGCAGCCTCAAATCTCTTGACAAATATTGCTCGCAGTAGCAGAGATCTGAAAAGAACAAAGGAATTGGGTCTGTGCCCATCTTGCTCCTTTGTAATATGCAAAGAGGGCCAGAAATCACTTTGTTCATGTTAGATTTTTTTTTCCTAAGGTATTAGAAATGCAGATCTTCATGACTCAAGAGAAAACAGTACATCCATATCATGGAGCAGATACTGAGCAGGTGACACTCGAGCAAACAGGGAAGTGATTTGTTCTCAAGCTACTTAAATCACCACCTTTTGTACCTTTCTGTTGTTATTGTTGTTACAACTCAAGAGCCTGCAAAACACTTGGGAGCAAAGAGACTTCTGGTAAGTCCTCAGCACAGCACCGGCACCACTCGGTAGAGCTGAGATGCTCCGACCCCAGCTGAGATTTTGGAGCTGCTGTGCCCAGCAGTGCCTGGCACACGTGGGTTGTGCAGGGTATCCAGCCAGGGCACAGGGACACCAGGGCTTTGAAAATCTTTCAGTGCCCTTTACCTTTGGCACCTCAGCGAGGCTGGGGTTCGAGTCTGTGTTTGAAAGTAGCACACAGTGGCTTCAAGTTTATTGTTCTGGAAAGAACTTTTTTTAACTCTTTTTTAAGGATGCAGGAAAGCGTCAGCCCGTGGGGGACCAGCACCCAGCCCTCCCAGCTCCTTGACCAGTATCTGCCCTCATCAGCAGGCTCTCCTGCCTCCAAACCCACCCTCCTTTAACCCTCCTGAGACACATCCCTGGGAAACACCTCTCCCTGGCTCCAGCGTTCCCAGCACAACATGGGACCACCAGTGCAGCCGGGGAAGGGGTGATGATCCACGTGCTGAGGGTCTGTTAGACCCACAGCCGGCCGGCCAGGGTGCCCAGTAGACCCGGAGATGCAGGTGGTGTCTCCAGGCTCCCTCTGCCCTCCCTGGGCCCCGAACGGGAAGGTGAAGCTCTCCCAACCTACGCAAGGCAGGGCAAAAATCTGGCACCCGCTTACTGCCCCGCAGCGCTCGATCAAAGGGGCTCGGTCCAGGGAAACGTGCGGAGCAGAGCGTAATCCCGAGGTGGCTCTTGGGGAGCATGGGAGTGAAACGAGGGGTGCCGGCCATCAGCGGGGCGTCTGGGCTGAGCGGGTCCCTGCTAATGTTGGGCAGAGGCGAGCTCCGTCTTCCTTGGTGGCAGGAGCAGGGATGGAGAGGCGATTGACTGCACTTGTCCTGGGAAGCCAGGAGTGGGGACAGGTCTCCTGAAGCCACCAGGAAGGTGGCCAGACCAGGGTCCTGGCACATGGTTTTAGCAGAAGACAGCATGGACCATGGCTCAGCCACGTCCCATTTTTTTTTCCAATTAATGTTGGCTGTTTTTCTAGCCCGGGTGCTTGGGATTATGGGGTAAATGAGTAACATATCCCCTCTTGCATTGCACAGCTGGTGAGACGAGAGGATATAAGCTCCTGCCTGCCCCAAATCCCATCACTGCTTCACTACAGGGACATTACGGCCAGGAGCGGGGCTCATGACAGTGGGGACATGTGGAGCCCTTTTCCCAAGAACCTCCTGGCTAATAAGGCAAGACAGGGATGGGAGAGGAAAACAGACTTCAGAAACAGGAGGCAGAGACACCTGACGCTGAGCACGGAGCCACACTGTTGGCCCCATCCATCCATTTGTCTGCCTGACCTCCTGACAGCGGTGACCATCCTGGGGTGAGCTGGCAGGGGGGACACCTCCTTCCCAGCCCGGAGTCCCAGCACAAGCCCTCCCTCCTCGACTGGAGCCCTGCACCAGAGCTCAAGCTGGAGATGCTTGGGGTAGGGGGGGACCCATTTCCACCCCTTCCCCCTGGGTAAGCTGGAGCAGAAAGGAACCTCCCTGGCTTCCAAGAGCCAGATCCCTCGAGATGCCGACGGGCAGAGCCGGGAGCCCGGCCAGGGGCTGCGTGCGCCAGATGCACGCTCCATCCCCTACCCCAGGCTCCGTGTCCGACTCGCCTCCCCCAGCTACAGCATCACCTGCCTGTTTATACGGGAGATTTGAAAGCTGTTACCTCCAACTCTTTTTATACCTTGGTCTAATCTAGATACTGTTAATGATATTTACTTTCAAGACGCTCACCTTAGATTGGCTTTTCAACATCTAAATTAAGCGTTCCATCCCAGTCTTTGATATCATGACGGCACTTCAGCTACCTTTGATCATATCTACTAAGTATTCTCATTAGTAATCAACATTACTTACTTAAAATAAACACATGTTTTCTTGAAGCTTTGTGGTTACACTTAATCAGCCGCAAAAATTCCCCTTAAGATGGTTTGTATCGTTCAAGGGCATTTGCGTCCATAACCCTGTAAATAGTTGTTGTTTTCCGTGTGCTCTCCAAAATGCCGTCTGCCGAGATCTGACTTTCCATTAAAAGGATTTGATGTCCGTAACAGCCCCCACCCCCACCCCCCCCGACCAAACCGCTGTTTGATACTGCCGTGTAAACTGAATCACGGGGGAAATCGCTGTCAGCAAACTCCCATCTTTCTCATCCTGGACCATCGCCTTCAGCGGATGGCAGAAAACGGCTCCCATGGTGCTGAGCCTGACCCCTGACTTCCCAGCAGCAGCGAAACCACCCAAGCCATCCCAGCGCTTGTAAAAAAGATAACTGGTGGTGCTTTAAATGGGAGGCAGGTACTGCCGGGTTTGTACAGTGCCTGTGCCCTCAGACCACGCCGTATGATTGAGGCAATACAGTTCCTTACAATAGATGTCCCTCTGACATGAAGAAAACGGTGAGAAATTTTTACGTTTTGGATATGCTGTGTGTGAATCAGCTGCTATCGCTGCACCCTGGGCAAATAAACCCTGCCTAGCTCAGGGTCCTGCATCCAACACACTTCACACTGCTAATGAGTAGCTTCGTGCTCGAGCAGCCCTGACTCACCCCTGCCTGCATCTCAGGAAGCCTCCAGGGGAGGCAAATAGCTGCCTCCCTTCTTCCCCCAGCTCTGAATGTGTCCCTGTGTCCCCTTCCACCTCCTCCCTCTGCTACCCCTCTTGTTCCCCCCGCCGTGTTCCTTGCCTCCCTCCTTGGGAGTCCCATCCTGGTGTCCCAGGTCTTGGGGTGGCCCCAGAACCCCCAAAT
Source organism: Haliaeetus leucocephalus (assembly GCF_000737465.1). Classification (NCBI taxonomy): domain Eukaryota; kingdom Metazoa; phylum Chordata; class Aves; order Accipitriformes; family Accipitridae; genus Haliaeetus; species Haliaeetus leucocephalus. The sequence continues at coordinate 85,771 of NW_010973177.1, read as the reverse complement.
CCATCAGCAGCCACTCATGGTGGGGGATAGCAGAGGAGGTGGACCCCAGGAGACAGGGACGGTGATGCTGGGCTCCCACCAGGATTTCTCCAGCCTGCCTGTCTCCAGTGGGAGAGGACCACGCCGCCTCCCTGCCTGCCGGGCACAGAGGGATTAGGGACACAAACCCCCCTGCTAGGGGGGGGATTTTGCAGGGTCTAAATCTTTCCTGCTGCTGATAACACTTCCTCCGGCTTCACCCCATCCCCTCCGCCCTTTGATGTCAACTGGAGGCACCAGGTCTAAAACAGCCACTGCTGTTGATTAGACCTAATTAGTCCCTAATGCCCTCTTAAATCCCATTTTAAAAGGGAGCCATTCAGCACATCCAGGGCTGAGACAGCCCTGGCTGAAGGCAACGGTTAAGGGGTCCACGATCAAAAGGAGGGAGAGTGCTCGCCAGGTAATTCAAGACGGCTGGGGTGCTGGGCAGGTACCAGGTCTCACGACATAGGCACACGCAGGCTGGGCAGGAGGGCAGGCAGCATCCCCCTGCAGCTGGGGGCACCCCAAACCCATGGCTTCTTCTCCACAGAGGAATCTCTGGTGTTGGGGACTGATCGTTTCTCCACTGAGAGGAGACGCTGATTTCTGATGGGGGTGGGAGCCACCAGCGAGGCAAGGAGGAGGAAAGGGGATGAAGGCTCCAGCGGTCCAGGACTAGCGCGTCTGGTTTGACTCTCAAATAGCAAAGTTTTTCTAACCAGATGGTTCTTCAGATGTCTGTTGAATCAATCTGTTGAATCAATACCCCTTGGGGGTCATCCCTTGGTTGGGGAAAGGAGACCATTGCCCCCTTCACCCACTCCTCTCCCACCAGCACAAGAGGTATGAAGACAGCCAGGCCTGAGCAATTAGGGCTTTGGTTTAGGAAGACACAGTGGGGATGAGTCCCATTTATGACATGCTCCAGTGACACTAACCTCCGCGGCTCCTTGCCGCTCCATCCCCATCCCATCTCCTCCGTGAGGCTCAAGAGCTGGGAACGAGATATTCCCCAGCCTGGGCCTTTGCCTCAGCCACACGACCAACCTCCCGCCTTTAGGTCCAACTTTCTCTAGAAACCAGGCCCGTGTCCAAATTAATTTTCTGTATGTGTTGTTGGAGCGATTAGATCTGCAAATCAACATAGCCACAAACTGAATAATGCACCAGCGCCTAGCGCTGTCGGGGCAAAGCCCCAAGTTCCTTGTCAAGTTCAGTCCTGCAGAGCCTGTAACTAATGATTTTTCTCACTTGGCCGGGAGTCAGCACTCTGTCTCTCGCATGCACACACAAACATTGTACGTGTGCCTCGTTAGCATAGCGCGATCTGCAGATAAAGGGAGGGAGAGCAGCCCATCGGCGCTGGGACACTCGCATCACACCTCACCCTCAGCGCCCAGCGGGAGGTGCTGAGACCAGGAGAGGTGGCGGGGTGTTGGGAGAAGCATCCCACCACCCGGTTCTGGTCGTGTTGTGCCGCTCGTCCTTCTCCCTTGCTGGGATGTTCTGCAGGTCTCTTTTTTATCTTGTTATTGGGGCTGGCCCAAAGCCTGCGGATGTCAACGAAAGCCAAGGATGAGTTCAGTGGTCTGGCAGGTCCCAGGCCTGGACACCACCACCCCGGCCACATGGGCATGGAAGTAGAGGGTGATGGTAGCTCCCATAAACTCCCCAAGTGTCACCTGGTTGGATCCAAGGAGAAGAAACATGAGGGAGAACCAGCTACGAGATGCCTTCTCCTACAAGCGTGTGCTGGTCCCCAAGGTTTCTTTATTGGAGATGTTGGACCCTGACACGGCCCCCTCCCAACAAGTTAGGGTTTCCATCCACGTTCATACCCTTCTCCAAGCCACAAGCTTCATCTCTTCAGGTAGGCTTTCCCATGGCCCCCAGCCTTTCAGGCCAGAGACGTAGCCCCGTTTGGGACACACCAGGCGTGCTGGTGGGGCACAGGAATGCCCTGCAGTGGGGAAGCCAGCACACAGGTCTGGGCTGCTCTGCCCTGCAGTCATCCTCTTGCAGCCATAGTGGTGACCCCACACTCACGAGCTCTCCAGCAGCCTGGTGGGAGGCAGCGAGATTAGACTAAAGGAAGAGAGGATGCTCATCTCCTAACTTACCTCCTAGAAGCTACCTGTAGCACATCTACAGTCCACAGCAAGAGACAGGATGCCCCAGAGGACCATCCTGCTCCATCTTCTGAGACGTGTCTAGGGCAGGTAGGCTGAGTTTCCCTGTGGACATGGGTATTTTGCTCTACTCGCTACTGAAGGACCCCAGGCAGCCAAGTGGGACCGGGGCGGTGTTCACATCACTCACCAGTCAGTCTCTGCAGCATTGACTTCTGGAGCCGAGCGGGTATCTCAGCTCCCTTTGTAGTCACCAAAGGCCCTCTGGAGGTGCGATTCACCCAGCCTGCTAGCAACTGCTTTAAGACAAGATGAACTGCACCCTAAATTCCCCTGGCTGTGCAGATTAGATCTCCATCAACTATAAAGGGAGCATAGCGAGACCTCTAGGCCTTTTACCGGTCTGCATTTAGTCATATAATTCCCACCCTTGGTGACTGAAGCTGGGTGAGATAAGGATTTGCATTAATAGAGGAGAAACCAGCGTAGGTGAGGCCCCCGTAACTGGAACAAGGAGAAAGATCAGCAAAATGGGCTTGGGGGTGAAAAAATTGACCTGCCCCACAGGGATGTCCCTGCTTGGGTGGGATCTGCGCTGATGACTGCTCAGGGCAGAGAGGACCTCAGCAGTGGATGCCAGCTCCCAAGATAGAGTGGGTATTTAGTCCCAGCTCCTCACTCCACCTAAATCCAAGCTGCAGGGTGAGTGGCATGTCCCTGGGCTCTCAACACTGCCGTGCAGTGACACAGTGAGACATATCAGCTCTTGGCTTTAGCTTGACCTAGCTAACCTACCATTGCACTAACTCAACCCACCATGCTGGAACCAACCCAAGGGAGTTGTCATTTTTCAGGTCTACTGCCACATTTGCTGGAGAAGCATCTTTGTGAGTGGCTTGGTCTCCCAGCCTGACATCTCTGTGTTGCAGATACATGACGTTTAATGCAAAGCGGAGCAACATACCTTCCCTTCTGGTGCTGAACAGGATGCTCTTGCACTCAGCTACAGCTTTAGCTGTGATTGCCAGATCTATTAGCCCCTCCGTTACTCTGTTAATTCAATTTCCTTATGATAAAATTATAATTCATCCATTTTATCATTTATGCTTGGTTGTCAGTCAGATGTGATAACTGTAGAGGAGGTTATTCTTTATATTACACCTCCTAAACAGACTAGGGCCTCCAGCAGCAGTAGATCTACCTCCATCCATCTCTTTTTCCCCATCCCATGAGCTGGCTGCCACTGAAAAGGAGACCCTCAGTGCTACAGCTTCTACTGTAGCACTTCTAAACACACTCCTCTAAGGCCATTTCAACAGATATCACCTTAGCATGAGCCTTGAGAAGGAAGTTGTGTGCTCAGCCCAAGTCCATCTGTCCCCTACCCTATCCAAATATCCCTCGTCCCCCTCCTTGTGACTGTGCAGTCGCTCATCCATCTGAACACTAACCTGGGAGGGCTTGGTCCCCGCTGAGTTGAAAATGGTTGTTTCTAGAAGGTTGGGATCTTGGGGGCTGCAAACGTGACCCCTGAGCCTACACAACATGCCACCTGTGCCAGATGATGGGAGAGGAGCAGTGCCACCCTGGTGTCCCCCCGTCACCCGCCTTGTGCCAGCACTGATCTCCTGAGGTACACCTAGCTCACACCAGCAGGAAGGGGAAGGAGTCCTGCAGGTGTAGCTTGTACCAGCTTGCCAGGCAAAAGATCAGTGCGAAAGAATGTACCTCCAAGTATAACTTCACGGATTTACCTTGGGGCCTCTGTCATTGCAGAACTATCGCCCCGGCTCGTGCCCCAAACAGATATTGCCATACAGCAAAGGTTTCGGGTGAAGTCACCCTCGGGAAAGGAGAAGCCAAGAGGACTTCTGCTCTGGCCTGGCTGTGCACCATGCACACAGCCACAGGAGGGACAGCCCGGGCTCCCCAGTTAACCACCCAGCAGACACCATCCACCCCTCACTAGGGCATCCATCGGCCACCATTCTGCTACAGGAACCTCCCGGGGACTTTTTCCTCTTTCCATGGTTTTCCTCTGGGAAGCAAAGCTATAGAACTGGCCAGACAGAACCAGGACATCCAGGAGCCTGGGAAGGGCATGGCTTGAACCCACTGCTCGGTTTGGATGCCTTCAGGGAGGATAGGTCGAAATCGGTGTCCTGCCAGCAGCAAGTCTTGCACAGACATCCCCTTTCTGCAAGAAATAGAGAGGGACGGTCATCCCTGGTGGTCCCCATCTCCCTTTGTGTGGCACCTAAGCAGTGTCAGAGATGTGCCCATGAGGCTCCAGTGAGCACCAGGACACGGCACGAGGGCGATGGTCCCCAGCCGGATCCTGACACAGGGGGCTCGATACGGGACACGCGGCCCCGGGCCAGTCTCGGCTGCCCGCTGGTACAGCATCTCCCGGAACCCCACCACGTGGCTTCTCCTCGCAACGCCTTTGCTCCGCAGTGAGATCAAAAGGCATCCAACCCACTGATCGCTCGGTTTTGTGTCGAAAGGCTCCCTGATTACCTCACCATTAGCTGCACCCATTAAACAAAATCCTAAAGGTTTTAGACAAAGCTGAGGTTTCAGATGAGAGGGCGAAGGAATGACTCAGTGCCTTTAAACGCCAAAGTCTTCTCCTCCGTCCTGTTTGTACAGCACCTAGCACGAGGGGTCCAGGTGCATGCCTAGGGCTCTGAAACACCGCCACAATTAAATAATAAGTGTAATAGCAGCTGTACTCCCACCAGCAGGGTTTCGTTTTATTATTTAAATATTCAGTTACGCTCAGTAGCACCTCTCGGAGATGCAGTTTACTTCAGCGAGGTGGGGAATGACCCCCTGGTTGGCCACCGGCAGCCACCGTTGCAGCACGGGTACGGCCGGGAGCCCGTCGGTGCATGCCGGCACCCATGGGAGCAGCCCTGGTGCTGGTGAAAGGACGGGGCAGGAGACGGTGGCCCCAGGGTCCTGCATTTCCCCGAGGGCTAGGGCTGGGAAAGGGGGTTTTCAGCTGATATTAGAAGCTTATAGGGCCTATAAAGGTGGTGACCCCCCCCCCATTGGGACTTGTCCAAATGAGACCCCCGGCTGTAGGCACCTCTCCAGCTGAGAGCATCTGGGGACAGTGGTCACAGCAGCGTCACCTGGAGCTGGGTGCAGGCAAAGGGGAGCAGGGAGGGGTGCAGAATCTGTCTTCTCCTCCCTTTCCACCTGGAGAATCAGCAGCAAACACCCAATTTCAACCCTAAAAAAAGAGCCGATGATACAAAACAAGCAACGCCGTGGTTTGGCAGCGCTGCCTGAGGTTTGGGCTGATGATCGTTGACTCGCCGTTGGGCACTGAACCCAATGGAAAGGCAACCTCCAGGAAGACAGGTCTCCGCAGGGACCTTGGAGACTGCCCAGCTCCCAGCATCAGCCAACCACAGCCCCCCATGGAGCCCACCGCTGGCTCCTGGGGCTGGTGGGGCTCCTGGGAAGCAGCTTGCCCTCAGCCTGGTGCTTCTCCTGCCAGGTCCAGCTCATGGTTCAGAGCAGGGATGGGAACGACCTGCATTTAAGGCAGAAGAAATAGTGCCATCTACTGACATTAATAACTCTGTTCCTGGAAAGTGAGGGGCACATGCTTTTCTCCCTTATGCTGATGGGCATTTGGGGGTCATGCCAGCTCGAGAAACACCTACATAGGGCCATGCTGGTGGGGCAACCCCACAAGTGACCCACGCAGAGGGCTGGGGCACACAGGCAGCCTGAGACCCCCCCAGACATCCAGGGTGGGCCCGTGGTTGGGACAGCCTCGGTACCAGGGATGCAGACCCAGAGAACCCCTGGGAGAAGAGCTGGAGGGGAAGGTGCTGGTCACTGCCACCCAACAGGGTTTAATTAACCTCTTATCCCCTTCACTGTAATTAACGAACAAAGCTAAACCCCTCCAACAGGCTGCTCTTCAAGGGTCATCCCCCATCCCATACAATTCTTTAGTATAGTTTTTTTCCTCCTTGATCTGTGGTCCTACCTCCTCTGATCCTGTGGGGTGCTGGAGTTACTGGGGCTCCTGGAGGAGTTACTGGAGAAAGTCCCTTAGCTGGTATGGTAAGGGCTAAGATTTTTTTTTTTTAGTGGTCCTTCCCAGCCTCATGAAAGCCTCAACTCCCATACAAGTCCCTGGGAGATAACTGCATTCAGCACAATGGTCCCTACATGAGCTTCAGACTAGATATAAGGAAGAAATGTTGTACGATGAGGGTGGTGAGGCACTGGACCAGGCTGCCCAGGGAGGTGGTCGATGCCCCATCCCTGGAGAGATTCAAGGCCAGGTTGGATGGGGCTTTGAGCAACCTGGTCTAGTGGAAGGTGTCCCTGCCCTTGGCCGGGGGGTTGAACTAGATGAACTCTAAAGGTCCCTTCCAACCCAGACTATTCTATGACTCTATGGTATACATATATATATATATATACACACACTATATAGATCGTATATGTGTTATGCAGGGACCATGGCAGGAGATGCCACCAGTCTCAGACATCAGCAAGGCAAAAGTCACTTCTCACATCCGAAACTGCTGGGAGAAACTCTTCCCTGGGAACATCTTTTCCCACGCAGGGCAGCACTGGGACCCTAGGTAGGGAGAGCCCCGTGACAAGGAGATGTTTCCACCCCACCACCTCCCCAGGGACATGTGAGTTGCAGGAGACCGGGTTGAAATGAGACCGCATGAGCTGTGGCGAGTCGCTGAAGCCTGGTGGAGCTTGGCCTGGGAACGGCCTGTGGAAAGCAAAGCTGCTGATTTTCTGATTTTCTGAGCTGACCTACCAATAGCAAAACCATCAAAGCGGGAGGCGCATTCCTGAGGTCTGACCCAGCGCGGCAAAGTCAAGGAAAGGTTCCCACTGAACTCAATGGACACTGGACCGCGGCCACAACACTTACATATAACCAAGATTTATTTATTATTTTTCCCCATGGTTTTATCCAAGACTTCATCCCGCCAGGGCTCTGTCTCATCCTGCAACAAGGAAGTCAAATTTATCCTACAGAGTCATTGTAGCACAGTAGATAACCAAATATATATAGTTAGAAACGTTACTGTGTATGTATATATTTATAAAACACATATATATATTATATATACATACAAATAACTTCTTAACTGAGAGGCCAGCATAAAAACAAATCAGAATAAACACTGTAATAATTCTAATTATGCAACATATTCTGCCTAACATATTTATTTTTAATGGTAGTCATTTTAATAGCTCTAAGGCCCTGAATTAGTCCAATATGTTCTTAACTATGTTCACTTTAAATACAAATGTTAATGACTTTTCCAGAGGGTCCAGCGCCCTGAATGAGCTTGCTACACACCAGTATATTCTCCTTAACATGTTTACTTTTAATAACAGGTTTAATGATGCACTCCGGGCCTAATAACCGCGTTTAGTCACAAAGAGAAAAACCAGCTACAAAATACTTTCTCTAAAAACTAGGCTACAGGGGATTGCCGTACCGTTTCAAAGCCACACTGGCCATCCTTTAATGTGCCTCTATGTATTTCAGTTCTGCCTGCATCCGGGCTGGGGACCCTGGCTACGGATGAGCAGCCCCGGTGGATTTTTGGAGCTGGTTTTGGGGTGACACAGGGACCCCATGCAGCGGCTGAGCCATTTGGGGTGAAGGACCGCAGCTGAATGTGGCCTCACCTCCTCCCACCCGCGATGCTCGGCGGTTGGATTTGGGGAGACGCACGGGGAGGGTTTCAAAGGAAGGTGTTCTGGGCTCCGGTGGAGGCATCCCAGGGCTCTCACTGACGTCGCCAGCAGAGACGTGCCAAAGGGGAGCGCGTTTGAAAAATCACACCCACCAGCCATCAAAAAAAAAAAAAAAGAAAACACCACTGAAAAAAACCAACGACAACAACAAAAACCCCCAACTCCTACTTTTAGCTTTACGAGAGCTAGAAATACAACCAAATTAAGAGGCAGGAGGCAGCTGCTCTCTGCTTTTGTGCCCAGATCAACCCATTCCCACGAGCCCGCAGCCCGGCCAGCCCCGCTCTTGTCTCAGCCCTCCGGTCTGGGGTTGGGGTCAGGTGGGACCCCCTGGGCACATCCACCCTGGCAGAGAGCTGCTTTCGGCTCCCCAAAAGAGATATTTGCCCGGCGGTGGGGCTGGCAGGGCTTCGCCCTCCCTGGCTGTGTCCAGACTTGTCCAAACCCAGACCTGTGTCTGGACCTGCGAAATCTCACGCGCCGGGGAGATGCTCGGAGCCGCCTCCGTGACCTGCGGGCGTAGAACCAGCCCAACGGACCCCTTCCCATCCCCAGTTTGAAGGGTCACCCCACGGGCTGTCACAGATGTCCCCAATGCACGGCAGGCCTTCGGCAGCGTGTGCTGGCAGGGATGGAGCTACCCCAGGGGCAACACACTTCTCCCCCCCACATGGGAGCATCCCGGGGCATGCATCTTGCACCAAAAAAACCTTATGGATGGTCCTAAATATAACCGCGGCAGACCTCGCCAGACTTCAGCTCCGCTTGCATGAAAAACACTTGCAAGGCTTGAACCAGCTCTAATTTGTATACCTTCTGCCCCAGGGCCTGAGCGAAATGGGAGGGTGGAATCCAATAGCATGTTGTGCATAAAAAGATTATGCCAAAGATAAACTTATTGCTAATAATAACCCTGGAATCCGATCCTGTGAATAGGCCCTATTGAATGTTTGAACACAGGCATTCCTCGGTTAGGTTTTTCTGCCTACAAATATTTCTCTTGAGTCTTTAAATACTAATCACAGAATTCAGACGAAGGCTTTTTATCTTCAAAGTGCTGCAGAAAAAAAAAATAAAATTAATTCATTAATCAAAGATAATTAAAGGGCACAAAATATGCCTTTTTCAAGTGCGGGGAGCCAACCAACGCAGCGTGAAGCCATCGCTGGGACTCCGAGCATCTCTCCCGCCGCGAACGTGATTTTCCCGGAGCGGCGCCCAGGCAGTAGCCTTGCTTGTTCCCAGCAGCTCCGCTCGAGCTGTCTTCCTGACATGTGTTAGGCTGTATGTCTGCCACGCAGGAAATAGGGTTTGAAGCTCACAGCCAGGAGCAAAAGCTGAGATTGAGGCTTTAATGAAGCTGGGATTGAGTGGCTAGGGTGGTTCAGTGAAGCAGTAAATGCAAACACATTATCACCTGAGAACTTGCTCCAATTTCACACCAATTAACTAGGAATGAGAGAGGAGGGCTGGGGCTGGCTGCAGAGATGGCTGATAATCCCATGAATGGGCAGAAATGGCTCTTACGCAGACGCGCTTGTGCCAAAACGAGTTTGTTAGATAACGCCAGTCCCGGCAATTTTGTCTTGGGGAGTGAGCATGTCATTACTGGAGCTGCTTTTATTAGCAAATATTAAAAACATTTGCAGAAATACAGATGCCCGTGAGGGAAGTACGGGTGGAAAGTAATAAAGCAATAGCTGATTATTTTATTTCTCTGCCAATGCGTCATATCACAAGGGGAGGGAAGGGGCAAAGGGAGAGGGAGAAGAAGGGCTGGGATGCAAAGGACTGCTGGTGCAAAGCTGGCAGCTCATGGTGGAGAATATCCCATCCTCGAGGAGCCCCTCGGGCTGTTCAGCTCTGGATTTGGGGTGGGTTTGACATCTAACCCACAGCCTGCAGATATAGGTCTGAACCCCACAAGGAGGGCAGAGCGGGTCCCCAAAACTCGACTTGGCAGCAGCGATGGGACCCATCCCCGTTCCCTCCACCTGCAGCCAGGAGCCAGCTCACCTTCACAGCACTTTAATATTTGAGCTATTTCCCTTTTTTTCCTGTTGGGATTATTTCCAGGTTAGGAGTTAGGGTGCAAAAGGGACAGCAATTTAGGGGCAGTGCCATCAAATGGATTGCTGTGGACTAAATACTAAAACAAATCACATCTTCAGTGTGCTGGGCCCCACATTACCCCTTCATTAACTGCTGGTTTCGATGTCTGCGCGTGACCAGCCTGATCCTCCAAAATGCACCGGCCATGAGACATTCTGCAATCAGCAGGTTGAACCAGAGCAATTTCTTGTACTTGGATGAAATCTTGTCTTCATTTTAACATGCATCAGTGATAAAGAGGCTACTACAAATGCAAGGGCAAGAACCCCTTGCTGGGTTCCATGCTGACACACGGGGCTGGAGAAGATCTTGAGAAAAACTGGGGTTTGTGTTGTTTTTCTCATTTGGGCAGGAAATATTTGAGAGGTGGGGAGTTTCCCATCTCCTGCTGGGGAAGGTGCCAGGACAAGGCAGGGAGCGCTCCTCATCCTCTCCAGCACAAAGTCAGATGGATGAGAGCGAAGGCTTCCAGGCTCAGCATCATGCACCACCGTTGCTGCTCAGCCACTGGGCTGGTCCCATCCATGAGATGGACGTGAACAAACCACTCGTGAGCAGCAGCACCTTAAACGATGGCAAAGCAACAGCCTGGCTAGCAAAACACGCTGGCGCCCTTGGGCATGCTAGTCTATATAGATTAATTTGGATGCTTTAATGTTGGGTGCTCAAGATGCACTTCATCAGGGGACTGAAAGAGGCTGTAGCATTTTTAGAAGAGAAACCTGGTGTGCACGGTTAGTCCTGGGGAAGGTCTGTGTCCCGAGAGGGGTCTTCAGTGCTGCCCCGGCTCCTCCGTGGCAAGGCAGGACCTGGGAAGTCATGTTATCCCTGAGAAATGGCCTGTCCTGCTCCCCAGCAGGGAGCTCCAACAAAATAATTGCAAGAAAGGTGCAAACAGGGAAAAAGCAGTCGCCTCTCACTCAATATTGAATTACTCCAGGCTACGGGAGGGACTGAGATATATTCCCTTTAACATCAGGGAGATATTCTCTCTGGCCATGGAGGATGGATAGCCAGCAAGGGACCAGGACACACTGTAATAGCTTAAAAAAACCCAAGTATGGGCCACCTCACTAAGAGCCAAGCAGAGTGCTGAGGCTGAGTGAAGGTGATGTCTCATCTCTGGGCAAGGGGGGCCCTGGGTGCTCCCTGCCCCACTGTGAGTCTGATTTTCGGCATCCTGCTCACTTCAGGCATGCGTTCCCTCCTGAAAGGGCTCGGCAAGGAGGAAAAAGCTGTGGCTTAAATGAGCAAGAGTCAGCGCCTGCCAAGCCGGGTGCTGAGGGATGTTCTCCACCGGGGGCAGGAGGAGTGGGGTGCCAGGGGAACCCCTTGCTCCAGTTGTTCCAGCCGTGGGGAGCGGGGACCTGCAGTCCGTCCCTCCTTGCGGCATCCAAAACGCTCTCCCGAGCAGGTAAAACACTGCTGAGCGGCAAACCTCCCGTACCGTTCAAAACAGCGCGCCCAAGCCCCGGTGCAAATCCACAGGGCTCTTCCCGTCCGCTCTCTCCAGCCTGTAATTATCTTAAAGGCAACAATTAAAACTATTGAAACGCATGTGATGGGTTTAGGGAGCATAACTTGGCTAATCCCCACAAGCATCCCGAAGGAACGGAAGCGAGGAGCTCCCCGGGGGCTGGATGCTGGTGCTTTGCCGGGCAGGTAGGGACCAAACGGAGCCGCAGAGGACCAAACTCGGGGTGAGGAGGTGGCAGCACCCCGGTCCCCAGCCGGCGTGGCACCCCGGGAGTCACCCACGTCGCAGCGCCCAGGCTGGTGCCAAGGGCCGGGTGGGCTGCGGGAGGGTGTCCCCCCCGGGTCCTCACCCCATCTCGACGCTCCCCAGGGTCACGCAGAAAGTCAGCGACGGAAAAGACCCCATCCCCAAAAGCTAGTCTTTTGCTTAAAGCTCTGATTGTAAACTTCGACAGCAAATGTGTCATCTTTCTTTTTCCGTGTCGGTCCGGGATCTAACGCAGCGAGTCCATTCCATATGTCAGATACCAAAAAAATGCTGTGTTCCTACATGACCCCTTCTGCCTTCCCCATCCTTTACAGCAGCATCCCCACTGCTGTTTCATATTCATGTGCAAAAGCCTGTGCAAACATCCACGATGCTCTCTGCTCAAGGAGTCCCAAAGCAAAAGCAAGGAGATGGATAGTGAAGAATTGCATGAAATATCACTGTCGTCCTGTGCTCATCACTTCTTAATTATTTTTCTTTCCAGGAATCATAATTTTTCTATTTTTCTGAAAACATCACCCTCCTGGAGCCATATTATATGTGATTTTTCTGCTCTGCTTTCTTTAAGAAGCGGTTTCTACCCTGCCATAAAAATACTGAACAGCTTTGAGAGCCCCAAAAGGCAGGGAACTAGAGAGCAAAAAAAAGAGAACACAAACTCTTTGTTCTCAGTATCTTGTGATCTTAAAGCGCTCGGGGTGATCTCAGGGGTGTCAGGGCAAGGACAGAGCCACACAGGGCAGCTGCTGGCTCCTCTCTTTTCCGGCCCTCTTGCTCCAGCAAGGCAACACTTTTCCTCTCCCCCATATTGCCTTTTTTTTTGTCATATGGTGTTTTAAAGATTTCTAAGATTTCCAAAATTTCTAAATTTGCTTCCTTTCCAAAAACTCAAACACAATTCTAACCATTTGGACTAAAAGTGAGTCATTTTGGCTTCAAAATATCCCTTTTTTTTAGCTCAAAATATATTTTTTTAAAAAGTGTCTGCTCAAAATCAGCTCATTTTTGGTGGAACAAAGTCTTCTGTTACAATCCAAACAAATTCAAATTCCTTTCCAGTTAAATATTTAATTTCTGAATGCAAGCTAGCTTTGCTTTCTCCTTTTTTTTTCCTTTTCTTTTCTCATTTCTCTCCTTTCCTCGCTTCTAAAATACAAATAATTGGGGAAAATCCTCTTCTGAGCCACTTCTGCTGCTGTTAACATCGACAGCCCCAAGGATGCTCCCAGCCCTGCATTCCCCTCGCCAGGGAAGGAGCCCGCAAAGGGTCCCAGACTCTCTCCCGTGTTCCCCACTCCCTGTTTGTACCCATCTGGCTGCATCGAAACCACAGGACAGACCCAGCCACGGGACTGGGGAGGGGACAGAAAAGCCCATGACAAATCCAGCCTTGGGTTGATAGGACCCCAAAAGGGCCGTGGCTGTTTTCTGAAAAGTGTGAGGAGCCATCAAGGCAGAGGAGCATCACTTGGGGTGCCCCAAGGGCTGCGCTACCCCAAATCGAGGAGCCCCTCACAGGCAGGCAATGCATCTATCTTATATTCTCTGTATATTTGTTATACATACTCTACAGATCTCAGGTTCTAAATTACACAAACGCATCCTTAAATGTTTCCGTTCAAAAAAATACACATGTGCAGCTCTTGAACACGCTCCCCACTGCCTTTGCCACGGTGAAGCTCTTCGCTGTCGCCGTCTGTTGAGAACTGGGTCCAGCTACAGGCTGACGTGTGGATTTGGGGTGACCAGCAGGAGCTGGCTCGGTTCCCCCTACACCTCCTCTCCTCCCTCCCACGTTCCTCACAGTGGCTGTGGGATAGAAATCTGTTTCTCATGGCCCAGCTCTGACCAGGGCGTCCTCCAAGCGAGCTGCATCTTCCTCCACCACTCTTACAAGTGACACAGCAGACGGCCAGTGTTTCTTCATGTATTTACTGATTAATAGCAGCATTTTAGATAAGCGGAGCCCTGCTGCCTTTGAGGGCAGGAATAATGTTGGGTGTAGGTGTCATTCAGCGTTGCAGTCATATGGCAAATTTTATTTGGGGGTTGCTTTCCATCACGTGAGCATCTGACTTTTTTATTGGCCGTTTCTAGAGGGCTTTAGTTCTGAGTTTCTATTTGAAGCCGGGGAGGCGAGAGGGCAGCAAGGTTGGTGGGAGCTCAGGTTTCCCTGGGAAGCACACCCTGCGCTGGGAGATTAATATTGACCCCGGGAGCAGCACGGGGATGGGGATTTACAGCAGTGCCTGGTTTTTCACAGCAAGGGTGAAAAAAACAGGGGAAACCAAGAAGCAAGTGAGAGGGATGGAATCCTATCTCCAGAGCTTCAGATCAAGATGTTCATAAGCCAACAAGTTGTTGGGCTTGATGAACGCGGCAGAGTGATGTTCAACAGCCTGTGTTGCGCCGGAGATCAAACAAAGTGATCTCCTCTGCCTTTAAAATGTATGAAGCTGCAAGATCTTAAGGGCATATAAACTTACTTTGATTGCAGGGCTGGGATCTTGGAAGTTGCATTCCTTTAATTTCCTTGAGCTGGTTGGTTTCCCCGTGAAGGACATGCACAGGGTGGTGAGTTTTCAATGGAAACTGGTTTTGCCTCATTTTCCACTTCTCTCCTGCTACAAGGAAAGAAGTGCAGAGCTCCGGAGGCCTGCCTGCCTCTTTCTATGCAGACAGAAAGGGCTGGGTGTCTGTGTTTAATTACAGCCTGAAAGAACTGCATTTAAAAGACAACAGCAAGCTATTTAATTAATACTTATCATTAGCACACATAGGAATGCCTAGCAGCAAATTGCAACAACAAAGCAACTCCTTTTTTTTTTTTTCCCTTGCACTTGGGATAAATTAATTTTAAAAAAGAGTAAACAAACGATTTGCACCAGAATTGAGATGACTTTTTATGGAGTGAAAGTACTGGAATAGTAGGTATTACCCTAGGACAGCAGAGATCTATAAGAGCAGGCTTTTCAATCTCCAGCTCTCCTGGAGAAGAAGCTTATCTTCATCTATCCATCTATCTATCTTTCTATCTCGGCATTTACACAGGGCTCATCCCCACGTCTGAGCGCCTACTTGTCTTCATACCTGTCCATAAATTACACGGTGCCCCCAGGGCATTATAAATAATAATTCAACTCCCAAACCTTCAGAACACTGTTTTAAAGCATTGGCTTATAATTCACCATGGTGTGGACTCCTCCTCCCAGCCCATAAAGGTAACATTGGAGCAGAAGGACGTGATGTCCTGGTCAGTGGATGAAATGCCCCAAAATCTGTTCCTTGGGTGGGAGAGATGGGGTGGGTGGCCGTGAGTTGGAAGATGGGGATGGACATTGTGGCAAAGCATGGGGGAAGGCGCAACTGCTCAGCTCGTGGAAAATACATAGCATCCTCATCCACAGCCCACTGGGGAATTTTATATCCCCCCCTGAATTTTAGCTCAGGCAGCACTGCAGACATCCAGTCATCCCATGTCCCCCTTTAATTAATAGTACTCTTGATGGCACTATTAATGGTTGGAGTGAGGAACCACAGCATGACTCCTCTGCTGATGTCTCCATGGGGTGCAACACCAGGCGATGAGTGCTAGCTCAGAGGCAGATGGCTTAAAGGGTAGACCCCACGTGTAGCCAGACAGATCCCAACTTATGCTGGGGCAGGCACTCCACTCCCTTGTTGGACGTGCCAACAGATGGCTACAGGACAGAAAGATGCTTTGGTATGTGTGAGCTATTGGGTAGAAACCTCCAGCTGAGCCATGGGGGCCCTATTCTTCTATCCCAGTGCATTGCATCTCCATCCCAACACATTATTTTGTCCTCGAGGTACGTAGGTGTTAGGAACACATCCCAGCCATGTCCCTCAGTGTGAAGGGTGTCCTGACCTCTGGGGGAACATGGGGTCCCCGCGGAGGATGGCCACGGGCTCGTGGGCATCACTGTCTCCTGGATCACGTGGGTTGGATCTGCTCGGGGTGAGGGACCTGAAATGGGAACTTTTGCTGGAGAAAAGCGTGAGCAGTTGACATATGAGATGAATTATTTTGCAAGTCTGGCCTGGATTTGTGATCAGCTCTGGAAGGTGCAGAACTAATATATCATTAACCCTGGGAGCATGTCAAGCTGCCAGAGCCCGCAGCCACCCATGAAAGTGTCGAGTGAGGAGATACCGCCTTTCTGCACAACTTTCCTCCCTCCATTTTCCATCTTTCCATGAAACAAAGCTGACCTTTTCTCAGCTGAAGACCTGAGAAAGAGTGAGCAGAGCCCCAAGCACTTGTTTTGGGGCCAAAGTGGGAGCTCCCAGTGTGGGAGCAGGCAGGGATGCCACGGTCCCCGAGCAGGCGGTGGGACACGGCATGCCCACGAGGCCAGGTTCATCCCCGCATCCCGGGCACCCGGGCTACCATGTGCGGCCACGCATTGCCCTCTGTGGGAGCACCCCGCAAGCCGAGCCTCTCTGTTCTCCCTCTGCCTCAACTCCAGGCATGAAACAGGCTTTTTCTGCTGCACTTCTGCCCCAGAAATCGCAGAGAGAGTTTTTGGAGCATGCTGCACAAAACCAGTCAGGTTTGGACTGGGGGAGAAGCAGCACCCTCACCCCATAGGGGTATCCTCAGGGATGGTTGAGAATTAAACCCCTTTTCACCCTGCATGGGCATCGTCTGCAGCGAGGCTGGACCCTTTTACCCATCCTACTGCTTCGGGGCACTGGGATGGGAGCGTAGGATGTATTTGCCACACTTTCTGCTTGCAAAACACACCAAGGCTTTGGCGGGCTGCAAGCCCGGTGCCCCTAGCCCCGTGCTTCCCAGTGATCCCTGGCCGGGGATCCGGGTCCGGTCTCTCACCCTCCCACCTCCCCGCTCCTGCTCCAGTCCCGGCCAGCAAGCCGGATTTGCAACCTCTCACTGGATGCGGACCTGGGTGCAATTTCAAGCCTCTCCCCCCCTCGTGGGGTGTCTTAAGCTATGATTAAGAGCTAAATTACAACTGGGCAGCCATCCCTGGCTGAGAACCGCAAGATTTGGGGAGGCAGCTATTAAAGGCGGTGGAGTCCAACGAGAATAACGTGGGCATCAATGAAAGGGGCAGCTGATTGCGGGGGTCAAACAGGATCAGGGGGGTTTCTCATCGGCACCACCAGTGTCTTGCTGCACCGGCCCCCAGTGCAAAGCCATCCTTTGGGGCAAGGTTATTCCTGAAGACAAGGCTGCATTGCTGCTTAAATAAGAGGTATTTTGCTGGCCGCTTTGGCTTAAAGAGGGGTAAATGATGGCCTCGTGAAGCATCAGACCTTCCTGGACCCCACCACCATTTTCCTCCCAGCTGCTCGATCCATGCAACTAGTAGTGCTGTTAGCATTAAAACCATCCAGCATCCAAGCGCTGTGGGGCTTCGCATCATTTTCAACTAAGCTGTTTCCCTCAACCCCGTTAATTAGGATGGGGCAGCCTCAGCCCCCACCTTGGAGGAGGCACGGGTCCCTCCTCTCCTGCAGGGTTTCGGTGGGATGGAAGGAGGCAGCGCGGGGCCGTCTGTGCCGGGGGGAGCGAGAAAAAGGCTGCCCAGGTGCCAGCAAGGTGGCTTGCAGCCCAGGCAAAGCTTCCCACCCTTCCCGCACATTCTGCAACATCCCATGCTGATTCACTTCACAGAATTTACTTTTACCCTGCTAAATGCCACTAAACCTTCAAATTAATCCTCCCATTACGGGACTTCCTTTGATGTCAAAGGGGGAATTTTTTTTGATGGCAAAGGGGGATTTTTCCCCCCTGGTGTAATTCCTATTTTTTTTTTCCCCCTTTTTAGGCACAAGAGATTCCTGCCAGATGCATGACTTGTGGAGGCAGCTCCCACACAAGGTATTTATATATTTATATGTATATGATGGAAACGTGGCATTGAAAGACCTGAAGTTTCAGGCAGAAGATAAGGGGAATTTCCCATTTCCTATTTGTTTCAGTGGAAGTTGCCCAGGAAGAGTCTGCAGCAGGACTAGGACCAAAAGCTGCAAGATATGGCACTGGAAAGTAGCTCCTTAAGATAAACATGTCCAGGGAAAACTTCTGCTATTTAACTCTATGACTGACCAAGTTTCGATGCCTGGGAATGATCCCTGGCACTGCTTAAATTACAGGGTTGGGTAAAGCAGATCCGCTCCAGCCGTGCATATGTTTCTCACTGAGCATCTTGGGTGCTACTGGGATTGCTGGGCTGAACATCCCAGCACGGGGCCAGAATCACTGGATAATGCTCAGGACGCTGGTCCCTGTGGGTAGTGCTAAGGAAGCTTTCTGTAATAGCTAGTAATGATAGAACAGGCAGGTTTATTCAAGGTTTCAGTCAGTTTTTATGAATTACTAGGAAGAAGGGGATACAATTGCAGAGCTCTTTACTGAAAATGTTATGAAATAGTCTATATAATTCAACAGCGAACTGTGTTCTTGCTAATAACTCATTGCATGGAGAGCATAGGCTCCTCTCCCAACATAACACTGGGCTCTCCTGGGAATGGAAGATGAGCCAGCCATGCCCCAGTAGCTCAGGTCTGCGTGACCCCCTGCCCAGCAATCGCCCACCGCCGTGCCATGGCTTCGATCTGCTCCCGGAGTGCCTGCGCCCAGTCCTGTCCCCGCTCCAGGGGAGTGGACCTGGTCTCCATCGCCCTTAAGGCAGTGATTTCAGGGGGGAGCTGGGGAACCAGGCCAGCTCGGAGCAGGGCGTCCTGAAATTTGGCTGCGGAGGCTGGAGCTAAGCAACACCGGGGCACGCTGAAAAGGAAAGAAAAGCAAGAAAACATTTGATGTAAGCGAGCCCTGAGCTGGAGGTGCTGCAGGAGCAAAGGGAGAATTGATGCTCTGGTCCCCGACGCTCCCACCACAGCTTTCCTCACCTGTTCGGCTGCGAGTAGTGGTAGTGAGCAGCCACAGCAGAGTGGGGACACAGCAGGTAGCGGTTTTCCTCCCAGCAGCGCTGCATGGCTCGCACGATGTCCTCGTCGGAGGCTGAGCATGAGCGTAGGGTCTCAGAGAGCTGCGGCCCCAGGGGAAATGTTTTGGTTTGCACAGGGCATCCCCACCCCATGGGTATCCAGCCGGGCTTGTGCCGCGGGCAGTCAGAAAAAGCAGTTGGAAGTAGGGATGCTGGAGGATGGGGTTCCTTAGGGACTGAAGGAAAAGGGGTTGCTGCTGCAGCCGGGAGATGAGGCACTGCTGGAAAAGGCCGCAGGTCCGGGGTGCGACCAAGGGGTTTCCATCCCCAGGTGCTGGGAGCGTGGGAGGAGAGGAGCTGAGATTCAGCCTCTCAGCTCTGCACTGCTATTTGCAGGCTCCAAGGGAGTTTCTGAGAGCTTCTAAAACCCACCCCAGTGTAATAGCTTTTCTTTCTTTTAATAATGCAATTTTTTAGTATTTATTTTGCTGCTGCGCAAGCAGGAGCAGGCGCCGGGCAAAGGATGCTCAGTGGGGGAGGACACGTGTTGGATGGGAAGAGGCAGGACTTTGCATCTGGGCCAAAGAGCCTCACAACTCATATGTTTGTTTTTCTCTTGTACTTCTCTCAGCTTTGTATTTGTGCTCCCATTTGGGACAACGATGAATTGCAGCACCGATCCCAGCAGACACACTCCCAAAGGGCACATTCGGTTTTGTGCTGGCACCTGCTGCACAAAGCCTCGGTGCACAGCCGATGCCGGTAATGGAATGGCCAAGGAAGGGGTGGTTGCATGTTCTACTTAAATAATTCTAGGCAGTTTTTAATCAGTTTTGCAAAGAAGAAAGAGGTTTCTTTAAAAATAATTAAAAAGGGGGGTTTAACATCTCCATGCGCACACACTGATATAAAACTCCTCTGGCCTCACACTTAAGTTTTTGGTTGGAAACTCTCCACTGTGATTTTTTTATCCTGAAAATGAGTTGAAAACGACTGGTAGCAGTAAATCTCCTTACACACGTATACACACGGCACCGCATGCATGAGGAACTGACCTTTCTGTGCAAATCCTCCGGCAGCTTAAGGCTTTTCGACACGCTGAATCGCTCCATCAGCATTTTCGTCAGGCGGCTGTCGGAGCCCAGGAGCAGCCAGAGGATCCTCTCCATGTTGTAAGGCTCCTGGGATAACAAGGCAATAGGTGAGCAGCGGAAATTTGAGCATCTGTCTCAGGCGGAAAGCACCTGTGTGGATTCTCTGATGTCTAATTAGGGTTGAGGTCCTACTGCCACGTTTTTCTTGGTGGAAGCTGGGGTGGGCTTTGTGTCTTCCCCCCACATACCTACATCCCAAGACAAGTCTTTGGGAACACGATGTCTTTCAGACCTTTGACCTGTCAGAGCAGTCTGGCAGTGACCATCGAATTAAAAAAAAAAAACCCCTAATGAAGGGATCACTGATAAATCAACAGTGTGACCACATCTGTACAATCACCTTGAGGAACCCAGGCTAATAACACACTATGTATTTGAGAACCAGAAATATCCAGCTGTTTACTCGGTGTTGTAGATGCTGCTGTGAGTCACCCAGCTCCCGCGTGACTTAATGAGACACCCAGCTCCCTGCAGGGCTGACTGATAATCTTTATGAACGTATAAGGCACATATAGGGCCTGACTGGCCTGTATGGCTATGTAGCAATCGGTGTTGCAACACTGCAGCAAAACTTGGTGCAAGACCGTACAGGAGGGTCCCAAACGAATTTCACTGCTCACTGTCTCATTCCTGCATGCTCACAAGCACCAGGAAATGTTCATCCAGGTGGTTTGGCCAAGATACTTTGTAGGAATGGACAGGACAAGGGGCACCGACTACAGAGTCCTCATCACATCTCCTGGGTTCAAGTCCTGGTCTTGGATGAGCTCTTTATATCTTTTAGGAGCTGACAGTGCCTGTGACCTTTTGTCTCTCCATCCTGTCCTACCTTGGTGAGTCATCAGGACTTATTCAGCCTTTCGTGTCCTAATCTGGGTGGTTTATGGCCTGAGTCCTGTTCTTCATCTTCCCACCACCATCTCCCAGAGCCTCCAGCCTGTAATCTTCAGTCTCGTCTGGGTGTAGTCTGCCCTTTGCTTTAGGCTGTCCCCTGTTTTAGGCTGTCCTCTGCTTCCAAACCTGGCTGTCCTGAGAAACTACGTGTCAGCCTGCCTGGACTTCGATGACCTGCTACTGGAGGTGCCTCCAGCACCGTCCTCCTGACACCCCTTCTCCTGCCCTTCCTTCTGCTGCTCCCACATCCAGACCTTCCCCTTCACCCTCCATGCCTTATGGTTTCCACTACAGGTCACTACATTGGCACCAGTAAGTCAAACTGGGCCAGGACACTGGTGCAAGCACTGGCCTTGCCATTTAAGTTATTAGCCAGCTCTCTGGTCTGGTTTTGTCCCATGCCGCTAGAGTTGTCCAGGAGAACGTTGGGGCCCAGTTTGGAGGACAGGTCATGCTGGGGACCGTTCCTAAGGAAAGCTGTGGTGTGTGGACATGAGCTGCACAGTGCTTCCTGACCTCAGGGCCAGAGAACAGCCCCTGTTTGGCTTCAGGTACTGAAAAGACGCAGAATCCACTGTGATTCTCCTGGGATTGCTCCTTACAAGGCTCATCCACACTAGACTTTCTGCTTCACCTTCAACTCTTCAGTTAGTGCTTAACTGGAAAGTTTTCTCTGCTTTAGCTTAGTCTGCAGAAGAAGCAGACTAAAGAGGTTGTGCACTCTCCATCCTTGAAGGTTTCCAAGCCCTGACTGGACAAAGCCCTGAGCAACCCAGTCTGACCTCAGGGCTGACCTTGTTTTGAGCAGGTCCCAACTACAGACCTCCTAAATTCCCCTCCAGCATGATTGACCTGTTGAGCTATGGAAATTTTTGCATGGATGCTTCAGATGTGAGCTGAACAATGATGCCCCATGCAGCCATGGAGAGGGATGTGCAGAGGGATACACCCATCCAGCTCCTCGGGAATCTCTGGACATCACCTTGCCTGGCTGCCTTCATTCATGATCCCCAAGTCTGGCAAATGCTCAGGTGCCTCAGTGGACCAGTGCTACTGAAGGGACACAGGACAAAAGAGGAGCCCAGCTGCCCTTTGAGCTCTGAGGAGCCCAAAAAAATTCATGCCTCGGAAGGAAAGTCAAGCTGCAGACCACAGCAGCCTGGTGATGGGGGCATAATGACTTAGTGACTGCAAAGCACGGCAGTTCCTCCAGGCTCCCAGGTCCTCCTAATGTGTTTGAACAGCTTTTGGAAAATCCAGGTAGCTTAAGGCCACAGTGATCCAACACCAAGTGTTTCACACTTTGGTCACTTGTTTGGAAGCAGATCCAGTCCCTGTGGATCACAGGGTAGGTATGAAATGGGAGGTATTTGCTTCCAGGTGTTTGGTTTCTGTACCTTCATGACTTTTCATTTCTGAGGCCTTTGCCTGCCTGCTGAGACTTGTTTTGCTCTGAGCAAGCAGCAGATGGCCATAGATGAGGCATTTCTTCTGGACTTCCCTACCTTCTTCCTGGTCTCTTCTCTTGCTTTTGGTGGAGCCTTTCAGAAGCATCAACAAAACGCCTGAGACATGATGGGATTTATAATTTTCCAAGTGTCACATTTTGAGAAAACATCCCTCTTGCTAACCTTGCACATAACGAAATCCCAGAAACCCAGCATTTAAGAATGAAGATTACAAAGTCAAGCCCTGAAAAGTGAGGAGGAAGGTGTTTGATCTATCTCAGCTCAGCAGTCTGCAGCATAAATGCTCAATATGAGTCACACCTCTTAATGCATCACTGAGAGGCACTGCCAGTGGCAGAATTATGCTTTCACAAACCAGGTAGAACAGAGTACAAGGAAAAAAATTATAAAAATATATATTTGGTATTTTCCCATTTTGGCCAATTCATTACATACCTGAATATCCATGGCTGATGCTAATGTAGCCTTCACGCTCTCTGACAGTGAGAAATCTCCATGTTGAACAGTCCTATGAATGATGTCATTGCTGTTAACCACGGCAACAAGTTGAATCGGGAGACCCATTTTCTGGGCAATACAGCCAGCTAGAAAAAAAGTGGAAAAAATACATGCATGCCTGATGAAGAAACATTCAAAGGAGATTTAGCAAGGAAGTCATTGTACAAATTGATTGAGCATACAGTTCAGAAGCAAACACAAGCGACATTCCCTAATGGACTCTGAGATACCCGTCTTTAACGTTTTGATGGAGCACCAGATTATAAAATCCAGGGATGCAACGCTCCACCTGCCATCGAACACTGACCCTTGGGCATCTCCACATTTAAAGATGGATGGGAAGGGGACCAAGAGGTCAGACTGCTGCTGTTCAAGGAAGAGAAATTAAACTTTTGGGCTCTTGCAGCTTATTTATGCTGCCTCAGATGGGCAGCCTGGAAGTGCAGTGAATGCAATTGAGTACATTGAATCCTTTATTGCTTTCATAAAACAGTTGTATGCCTATTTTGGGATTGAGGCAATCAAGGACTCACATTTAGAAGGCCAGATTATGCAATTAAGAGTGGTTCTCTTGACTGCACGCTACCATGCAAACCAGAGTAGGACCAGGCAGGACTCCACACCTCTGTTAATGTCTCACTTAGGAAACCAGAGCCACAGTATTTTCCCTCTTTTCTGGATCAAACACATTCTGCCCTCTTCTAATGTGCTCATCCTGAAGATAGCTACAGTCATCATCAAAGGGTGGTTTGGGATTTTCTGCGCCTTGCAAATCATCAGTGACACCCGAATGAGTAATAGCCATACATGAGTAATAAAATGTAAGTGGTTCTGAAGAAATCTTACCAGAGAGTGGGTGTTTTAATAAATAGCAATACCCAGTATCTGTAAAGTGCTTTTAGTCCATAGCTCACAGCACTCTCTCTCTTCCTTATCTAACCCATCTTTTTTTCCCTTCACCTGTGATATTTCCTCCTCCTCCTGTTGGCACAACAATTTCCACCATTGGCAGTGGGGTGGTATCCAGGGATGGGGCGCACTGAAAGTAAGCATAGAAGTGGTGAGCAATCTGCACCATAATCCTAGACCAGTTGACCGAATTCAAGCTCATCAGATTGTATTTTCTGGCAAAATCGACATCAGCGAACAGTTCCTTGATGGGCTCATCGATTTCATCGCTGTTCCCATGAGCTGTCAAAAGGAGAATGGAAAGATTAGATCTGCCAACATCAGCGCATCAGGCACAAGGTATTTCTGCTCAGAAATAGGGCCAGTCTCAAGCCCTGGGGTTTTCTGCAGCCAGGGCCGTCCTGAGCTGCCCATCTGCCTCAGGGGTTGAGTAGCACCGCGTGGATGCCGGGTGGTTTCTGCAGACACTGCACTCTGAGCTCTTGCTTATACCAAGTATATATTTGCCAGGAAGGCAAATGCCTGCATCCCCTCTGAGATGCCAAGGTGAGACCTGGCTGAGCAGAGAAGTCCATGGGACAGCTCAAGCATCCAGTGGTGATTCCGAACCATGGGGACGGCACAGCGGTAGGGGATGGACCACCCGTGAAGGTGAGGGGACAGAGGGAAGGGGTGATTCTTGATCCTTTTAGTGCCAAGAAAACGGTGCTGAATTCAGTGCAGCTAAACACCAACCGCCTGCATGGAGGCAGCTTTGATCTGTGGCCAGGAGAAAAGGAAGCCTTGAACCACTTGGTCATCAAATTGGGGATGTCTGCTACAGGCTCCTGTGAGCCAGATGTCTGGGCATGGTGACCATGACGGCAATGAGCCGGCTGGCTGCAGCTGCTAAAGCAGCAGGCCCCTGAGACTTTTAGGGTCATGGTTTTGACACAGCAAGGCCATAAACTGGACAGTCCAACAGCAGTGCCAACCAGCAAAGACGTGGACGTTGTCTTCAATGACAGTGGTCATCTGAAGTTCCTGTATCTCGGTGCAGAACCCCTTGGGCAGCACAACAAAGATGTCCATGTTCTTCTGCCCTCTCACACTTTCGATGGCCGAGCTCCCCGTGTCCCCAGAAGTCCCTGTTTCAAAGTGAGGGAGAACCAAAAAAAAGCAAAAAATTGATGCATCAGTCAAACGTGCATCTCTGCAATTTAAGAAAAAAATACAGAGATGCTCCATGAGATGTTTTGGTGGCCCCAGCATTGCCCGGAGATCACTCACCAGCCACCCACAAGGCAATACTACCCTGGGGCATCAATGGGGAGGGCCATGGGATGATGGCCGTCAAGGTAAAAACCTGCCCAGAAATTTTACCCCCCACAAAGAGGCATACTCACCCACCAGAATAGTGACGTGCTGCTTTTTTTTCTCCAAGAAGTACTGTAAAAACTGTCCTGTGCAGGACAAGGACAGATCCTTAAATGCGTAAGTAACCCCATGCCAGAGCTCCAAAACATTCAGCCCGTCTTTCAGCCTGGACAGATGGACGACGTCCTTGTGTCTGAACCTGCTGAAGGCCCTGTCAATCAGGTCTAGAGGGAAAATGGTTAGAGGGGCTGTTAGATTGGGTAGAGGAGTATTTTTCTGACCCATGGTTTCCTGCATCTGTGCTCTTCAAGCTCCTGGGAAGCTTTCTGCACACCCAAAGACTGTCAGTTGCTGGAGATGTGACAGATATCCAACAAGTTATTCTTAGTTATTAGGAGTAAACCAGCCCAGCTTCATTGTGTTTGATAGCTCTAGGGCAAGTAACCCCAGAGGACATCTGACACAATCAGAGCAAACTGTGTTAACACACAAAATACAGGAAACCCAAATTTTATCATAACACGCTGTTGAGACAGAGGTTGTAGCTGCCCTCTGGTGGAAGTGATAGCTGTTAAATGTTAAAAACATTAAAAATCAGATCTCGGCGAGAGCGTGGAGCAGCAGAAAGCTCTGGTGGGAGGGGAGGTCAGCAGAGCAGCAGGGTCCCCCAGCAACAAGCAGGGCCATGGCATCAGCCATCGCGATTGCAGTCACCAGAATCCCTATTTGCACACAGGGGACACCTTTTCCAGGAGTTAACAAATACCAGTGGGGTGACAGAGGAGAATAGGGTAGAGAAAGGAGCAGGCAATGGTGCAGCAGGCTCCATCCTCCGGGGGGTGTGCGAAGAGGATGGGGCAAAGGCGGGCAAATGCATCTGAACGCCCCAAAATCCTCGTGCACACCCCGGTGAGCAGCTCTCCGCACGGTTGAGGCTCACCATTGAGCGTGCTCGGCGGGACCAGCTCAGCCGTGATGAAGAGGGAGCACAGCTCCTTCACCAGCTCCCGGTAGGGAAGGCGGCTCCACCTCCGAAGGGTGTCCCAGTCCAGCGAGGGGATGCGCTGGGGCATGAAGAGGCCCCCGTCGGGCGCGTAGCCGGAGAAGAGGGCTCCCTCGAAGTCGACGGCCCCTGCACCTCCCCGCGTGCTGACATACTCCATGGGTGCTGGGGGAAGGCACCGCAGTCACTGCCACGGCCCCAGAGCATCCCCCCTCCAGCGGGAACAGCCCCGCATCCCAAGCTGACTGCCCCCAAAACTTCCCATGTGGACAGACAGAACTCCTCAGGGGAAGAAAATGCCTCTTCCCCTGAAAAAAAAAAAAATCTCACAGCGTGGGGAGCTAGAGCAGACAGAGCCGGCGGAGGACACGCAGCGTTTTGCAGGCAGTGGAAACGCTGCCCGAGATTTGCACTGAGGTGGCTGGAACCTCCTTGTCCCGCTTTCCCTGTGCCCTTCCCACCCTGCCCCGGAGACACTTCTCAGCCTGAGCAAAAGCCCCGACAGCGCAGAAGTCACTGCGCAAGTACGTCATGTCCCCTGCAGGCTATTTGCAAAAGCTGGAGTTTAAAAATTTAAAAAAAAAAAAAAAACCAACCAAAAACCCCACAAATCAATAAATATGTTTTTAGAGCAGGCTGATTTTGTTTAAAGGGGTTAAACTAAGGACAGGATTTAACTCAGTGTAGGAAAGGCTGAGCTAAATCCACCAGATTCATGCAAATCCCACGGAGCAGCCGCCGGCGTTGCCGGGAGAGCCCCCTCTCGCCCCGATCCCATGAACCCCCCAAGCCGTTCCCACCTCGGGCACTCCGGCCCCTCGGCACGGCCACAGGCCCCCTGACCCCACACAGGGGCAAGAAAGTGGCCAAGCGACTCCCTGCCACCACCGCCACCACTTGCAACCTGGTCACCCTTTGTGCTTGTGCTCATGGAAAAATTCTCCCCGTTGCAACCTGCCAACATTTACCCTCGCTGCGGCAAGGGGCAGCAGGCATGAGCTGCAGCTGGGGAGAAATCTAGTTAAATATTAGGAGATGATAGATTTTAACCCTGAGGGTGATCAAGGACGGGGCGTAGAGAGCTTCTTGTCTCCGGTATTACTGCAGAGAAGCTCAAAATTCAACTGGGGAAGCACCGAGCCACCTGATTTAAGTGTGAGGTTGGGCTTAAATTTGAGATTGAACCTGCTTAAAGCAGGGTTTGGGTCAGAAACCTCCAGAGGTCCCTTCCAACTAAAATCAGTCTGTAAATCAGCTGTGCAAAGCCAAGTGTTCAACCTGCGAGGCTGGGATGTCATAACAACCCCGTCCCACCGATGGGGAAACTGAGGCACAGGAGGAAGAGGGGACGTGCACGAGCCTGCACAAATAAACCTCAGTTCTCCTTTGCAGGGAAGGGCTGTGCACCCCTTCCTTTTTAGTTTAATAAATAATAAGTGGGTTTTGAGGGGCAAGGTCAGCACAGGACTGGTGGCTGCGTGGACCTGGGGTGCTGCTGGACCACGTGCAGGGACTTCAGCCCAGGAAGGCAAGGTGCAGAGGTACAAAGAATGGCTGATAACAGCCAGCCGTGAGTCAGGAAGCCTGTGTCTGCAACAAAAGACACATAGGCTGCCAAAGCATCAGAGTCCGACCCGACACGCTTTGCCTCTCTAACTCTGGTGAGTAACTGGAGCCGTGAGGAAAGTCTCTGGTCCAGTTCTTGCCCTGAGCACTGATGGGGAAATGGGCTTTTTCTACACCCAGCATCCAAAAAGGAGGGTTTCGGCAAGCTCCTCAGTGGGAAGCAGAAGCTGAATTTCAGGCTCTGGGCAAAGTTGCCCGTGACTGTGTTGCTCAAGGTCGAACAGGGCAGCTGTAGCAGAGCAGGAAGCAAACAGCAGCTTTTTAATTATAGATCTGAGCTTACCCAGTGGGCCAGAGCACTGTTAATAGTCTCCATTTTCTGACGACCTCTAGGAAATCAGCTAGAAAGGGAGCTACTTATCTGTAATTATAAAAATTTTATCACCCAACCAGCCTGCATCTCCCCACCACAGGGAAACCTCCGTGTTCAATGTTTCTCATTACATTGCAAAGATGAAGCCTAAGCCACCCAAACCTGCTGTGGCCCCAGGGTCCTCCCCATACCCACAGCCCCCAGGTCCTCACGGCACATTGGCATGTAGTGGGGTGCTGACCCTGTAACGGGCATCTCTCCCCATCCCAGGTGTGCATCCAGGTCCTTCCACAAGGTGCTGGAAAAAACACACAGCAGGGTTGGACCTTGTTCTTCAGGGATGCCTCAGGTTTAAATTGATGGTGAAACCTCCCCAGGGCCATCCCCGGAGTCACAGAAAGCCTCCAGGGTCACCTGGCCAGTGGAGGCGAGTGGCCGATGTCCCTGAAACAGAGCCTTAGCTCCCCATCGTGGTCCAGTGGTAGCTGACACAAAAAAATTCAAGTAGCATCTCTGGACAAAACGGTGACATACAAGAAATAAAGAAAATACTAAAAGCTGGAGGATACACGATTTGCCTCCTCTACTCTAACCTCTCCCACAACGGTGTGCCAAGGTGAATTCAGGATTTTCCTTCCTTGCAGCAGTCTCTGCCCACGCAGAGACAGAGCTCACTTTGAGCCCAGCTCAAATTTAGGCTAGAACGAGGACAGGATCAAATCCCCAAGAAAAGCTGCGCAAGCTGGTAGTTTTTATTACCAATGTAATAATTTAATATCACCAATGTGCAGCTGATCATCTCCACGAGGGTCACCCAGCACACCCCAATGGGACCTCACCTACTCCCACCACCATTAGACTTTATGCCTCTGGGCATTTACTTACCATATGTCTGATTCTTTTAATGTGTGCCTTAGCTGTGTGAGATGACTTCACTGATTCATCTAATTTTTTTTTTTTCAGGTGAAGAGCTTACAATGAGATTGATGATCCCTTTAAGCATTACATCCCTCTGGGGTGCATGCAGGAACTCTGCAAAAAAAATGGGTTATACCAGGATACTTGCCGCGCTGCATTTGCAGACAGAAATAGCAGCAGGGCTGTTGCCAGCTTTATCTATGCCCTCGGCCTATCAGCACTGATAGCCCTTGCTAATGAGGTCATCGTTTAATGCTGTGATGGCAGGGACAGCTTATGTGGCAGCCACAGGTGAGCACAGAACACAGGGCAAGCACCTGGGTCACGCACCAGGAGGACAGTGCCATTTATTGGGAGGGCTTTTCCCATGCTTGGCCCTGCAATTTCCATGCATTCCAGTTTAGAGTGCCATTTCTTGAATATTATTGTGAATTTTAAAAGAAAGGAGGGGAAGAGAGTGCCCGTGCTGCTGCATGCCAGCCCGTCAGGGCTCATCCACCGCAGCAACAGATCAAGAGCTGAAAAATGTAATAGCCTTTAATTAACCTGGTCTTACTCAGTACCTCTATATTCCTGCCGGGATTTGCACTTCCACTTTGGACCTTGTCTGTTCCTGAGCAGTTCATGCACTTTGGACTCACATGTCAGAAACGAGCTGTAATTGCAAACCCCAGCTAAGGCTGCTGTCGGACTTTTCCAGCTTTTTTTTGTACTGCGTCAATTTTACTTCCCTCCAGACAGAATTTCCTCAGCCTTCCCACCCACCAAAGGCATCCCAAAGCGTGGCGAGGCCTGAGGAAGCAGAAGGACACATACACCAGCGAGAAGCCAATTTTTCCCTGCCCAAGACCCCCCCCCCCAAAAAAAAATTTCCAGGTCTCACCCCAGAGCATTGCAGCACCCGAAGGAAAGCACCGCAACGCTCTCAGCTTCGTCTTTGCTGAGCAGTTTTCTATCCTCTCCTAGAACGGGCCCCTCTATATGTCCCAAGCACAAGCAAGGTGTTGGGTTTGGGTGCCCTTTCCATCTCCCCCCGCCCCAGCAGAGCATCCCACGGACCCCCGCGAGTCCCCGTGTCACTAGATGGCGGCAGCGCCTTGCGCCCACGGAGGAGATGCACGAAGGCTGCAGCCTCAGGGATGCCTTGTTCTGCTCGCACCCAGCCTTTCCCACCTTCTTACTGGTCCCTCCGCCTTTCGGGCCAAGGAAACCCAGCCATCCCACTGGGATTTCAAGGAAGAGCCGGGAAACGTTTCTCCAAAGAGGTCCATTTTGGAGGCGAGGAAGAGGAGGCACGGGCGATGTCCTGCGGTGGGAGGTCGGGCTGTAAAGCTGGGT
Source organism: Haliaeetus leucocephalus (assembly GCF_000737465.1). Lineage (NCBI taxonomy): Eukaryota > Metazoa > Chordata > Aves > Accipitriformes > Accipitridae > Haliaeetus > Haliaeetus leucocephalus. The sequence continues at coordinate 55,580 of NW_010973177.1, read as the reverse complement.
GGCCTGAGCCAACGCAAAACTCGTCGAGGTGGGAAGGGGGGGTCTCCATGTTCGCCCCATCATCTCCCTGAGATCCACCCTGGGGTTTTATCGCCCTCCTTCCAGCAGGGTCTCTCCTTCCCTGGGGGTCTCTGGAGCCTACCCCCAGGGACAGACTCAGAAAGGGGTACGTGGAAAGACCCCCAACTCGCAGTCAGGACCAGAGCACCCCAAATTCAATAAAACAGCATCACATAAGCCTGAGCAGCACAAAAATCTCCCCATATCTCCCAGTTCTGTCTCTGTCTGCAAGCTCTCTGGTGTCTGAAAACCATACACAAACAAAATGCTTTCAGAGCTGTAAGTGACCCAAGCAACGCCAGGCAGGTCCAGTAAGCAAGTGATAAGGACTTTTGGGGTTTTGCAATGCCATTTACTACCCCATACAGAGTACGTCCCAGTGGGAAGCGTGTTATGTTGCCTGAGAAAAAATATATAAGCTTGTTGCTGGGGATTTTTGAGGAATTTCTGTGTCCCCTGCCCTCTCATGCACAGAAGTATGAACTTTGGCAGAGAAAACAGGGAGATTCCTGGTAAAAACTGTAAGGTTTTGGCCAGAAATCAAACTATTTCAGTTCTGCCTTTCTCAGAGGCAGACCCACACGTTGGTGAGGTTTGGAGATCCATAGCAGGAAGGGGACTAGGAAAGTTTGCAGGGAGTGTCTGCAGCTGCACAGGCAAACGTGCACCCAGAATCATTTGTTTGAGCCTCATGTCATGGAGATACAAGGCAGAAATGTACAACTGTAAATGAATTAAAGTGCAAGAACCTGCCCCTTTGTTACGGCAAATTTAGCTCTTTTCCCCTCTTTCTAAATCTGATATAAGTTGCCAGTATCTCAGCTGACACGAGGTAGGACTTCCACGTGGGACACATCTTCTCACCTACAAATGTGCACACACACACACTTTTCCACCTCCACCTCCGGTGATTTTGCAGGGCAAGGAGCTGCCAGGGCATTGGCTCTTTCCCCACGGCTGGGCGCGATGCTCTTTCCTCACTGCGAGGTGTTTCACAACAAGCTCAAGGACATCCATGTTGTGGTTTGGGTCTTGTAGACCAAAGTGCAGGACCCACTCGTAAAGGCAGAGCAGAAAGGAAATGCGAGGATGGGATTGTGCAATGCTGGCTCCCACAGTGGGACATTGAAGATGCTATTACCTGCAGAGCGTTGTGCAATCTGGTCATAATATGCCAAAGTTTACATTAAACCCCAGGGCCAAATTTTATCTCAAAATCTGCAGACCCACAGGATATGGGGTCTGGGACCACCCGCTAGGGACTCGACAAGGAAGATGCTGTGGAGGCTGAGCAGTTACAGCATGTTTGCTTTATCAGCTTCTCCAGGTGACTTTGGGAAAGTCAGTCAGTTTCTGTGTGCTCCCTTATGTGCAAAATGGGGATACCTGTGCTCAGGGAGGTGCTTTAACTATAGCAAACACGGCAGCAGCACCAAGTGGGACATGCACGGTGGCAATCCTGGGCTTTGTCCACAGCTCTGGCCTTGCTGGCACCGTGGTCATGTCCCATAGAGGATGTCCCTGGTGCTCCATGGTGAACCTGGTGAAAACCCAGGTGCTCTCTGACCCCATGCAACCTCTCTGCCCTCCTTGCAGCAGTGTGCTGCCTCAGCACTAAGCCTCTGGTTGGTGCACAGCTCTTGTGTCATTGCTTTCCCCAGCCGAGGAGCACCGTCCGCTAGGGAAAGTCTTGGGGTCCTTTGTTTGGACTTTCCTTTATTTTAAACAGAAACCGTGGTTATATATTTGGCTCAGAGAGAGACAGGAATGATGGTCTTTGGTACAGCGCATCTGCACATTCACTCTGGAGCGGTGAAGATACCAGGGTGATGATCACCCCGGAGCATGAGGCTCCACTAGATATCATGGGTGTGGGACACCGAGTCAATTGCTTTGATGGTGATACTACATTTATGAAAAGCCATTTCAGGGAATGGGACATTCATATAGTGCATGCGTGTGGTGAGATGGGTTGCACATCAGGACTCACATGCAAACAGTAGGGCACACAGATGTACAGGCTCCTCCTCATGTCTATATGGGCCTGAGAAGCTCTGCTTGACTAATTAGCTGCAACCCACTGTGAGCAGTCATTAAGTGAGCGGCTGTGCTTGATAAATCAGGATAGAGGAGAGCACAGGCCAGCTGGAGAAGTGAGCACAGGCCCACAGCGACAGCCAGGTGTCCCTCCAGGATTGGAGCTCGTCTGACCGTCTGTAGGGTCTTGGAGGCTGCTGCTCTTTGCATCCCAACATGCAAGTCTCCACTTGGTCAGACCAAGGTTTATTTATCCCCACTGTGTCTCAGGGGCTCGTCATGCACCCGGATCAGATGGAGACATCTGCACTGCAGACATGTGGTGGGGTGAGGTGAAACACATTTGCATTGGTTAAATGTTCATTGGCTCTGCTTTGGGGGACTCTTCCAGACCTTCCTTACTCAAGAACATTAACTGCTAATGGCTCCATTTCTTTCCCAACATTTTCTTTCCTTGCCCTGGCACAAACTAGCTCCATAAGCAACGAGCACCATCTTCAATCCTTGTCCCCTGACTCCATAAGCTGAGCGGTGGGATGGAGGACACCTTCATCCCACCAAAAGCCAAGCTGCAAGGACAACACATGCCCTCTGAGGGGGTGAGCTGGGGTCCACGTGCCCGGAGAGAGGCAACAGCACTACACCGCAGATGTTTGAGGCAAGAGGGTGGGAGGCAAGTGGCAGAGCCAGCAGCTTTATTCCTGCTATAAAGCAAGACCCCGACAGCAAAGGCCAGCTCTTCTGTAAGCTCTGCTCCTCAGGTGATCATAGGCAAGCAAAGCTCAGGCAGCGATAGGTCTCATGCTATCAGTGAAACCGCTGCCTTGCCCTTGAAGAAGCAATATTGAGCCTTTGCTCCCTTTGGGACCTTTGTAAAAAAGATGACAAGGGCTGAGGGCTGGCCTTTGCTGAATTTTGGCATTAATGAAAAGCTTAATCAAGCAGCAGGGCTCCGTACAAGCTGCCGCTTTCGGCAGTCTTATCAAGGCTCTGATAATGGCATATCTAATCTAAACCAATATGAACTGGTGCTTGCATGTCTACGGCTTGGAAGTTACAGCTTGGAGGCAGCCAGCACCCAGGAGACTGCCACAGCTGTTTTAAAAAGAGAAAAATGTGGGAAAGGTGCCGTATTTCATCTCAGTGCTGTCTTGGTAATGCAGCACAATGAAAACTTGGTGGAAACCAAGAGGGACAGAGAGTTGACGGTGGCAGCAGCATCTTTTCCCATCCCATCCAACCTTTTGAAGCAATGCAGTCATGTGGCCTGCTGAAGAAACCTTTGTTCCTCAAGGTTAAAGATAATCAGACCAAAGATGTGAAAACTAGGCAGCAGACCAAGTTCCCAGGTACAAGCAGAGCAGAAAGAGATCACCCAAGCAATAATATGGGTTGAGAAAGAGGGAAGCCCACCTGGGGATCTGTGATTGGCAAGCTTGTGACCAAGCTCTTCAAAAAATGGCTAGGGGTTTTGGGGTGTCCAACTGGACCTGCATTAGAGAAATCCATGACTAAATCAGCAAAAGCCCTGGCTTGTAGCCTTTCACATTTGGGCTAAGAAAATTTCAGGGTAGAGCCCAGTCCCAGATTCCCAAAGCACTGAGGTGAAACCAAAGGCTTCACAAAGTCTGGGGAGTCATTGGTGGGATGGATAAGAAGAGCAGGAGAGATAGGGGAGAGGTGCGTGAAGACATTCCCAGACCTCCACAAGGCTGCCAGGTACCCCGTGTTGGGCTAGAATGAAGTGCTTCTCACCACACAGCGCTCCAGCTGTAAAGTCCCTTTCATAGTTCAGAGCTTAAATAAGAGCTCTAGTTCAAACTGGAGGAAGCAGAGAAGGATTTTTGCTGCAGGAGCCCTGAGACTCTAAATCCTGTTCCCCACCATAATGTCCAAATCCTCAAGAAGAAGTGCACGTAGGAGGGTGATTTCCCAGTGCCCTGGCAGATGTGGAGTAAAAGTGGGAGCTGGAACTGGGAATCCCAGGGAAGGGTTGAGGGAAGGTGATAACAGCCTGCAACAGCTCCACGGGCAGCTACAGAGACGACAGGGCCAAACTCTTTTTGATTACGGCAGATGTTACAACATGAGGCACTGGCCACAAATTGCACTTTGGGAGGTTTGGGTTGAGCACCTCTTTTTCAAGAGCTGGGTGGCGCAGCCCCAGGATGGGTACCCAGAGAGGCAGAGAAGGTGGTTTTTGAGGTTTCGCCAAAGCCACGGCTGAGCTGATCTGTTGGTGGTGGTGGTCTTGCTTTGAGCAGGAGGGTGAACCAGAGACCTTCAGAGGTCCCTCTCAAAGCGGCATTTCTCTGATTCATCACCTTGGGACACAGAGCATTCGGATACCTCCATGGCTAGGAGAGAACTGAGAAGATTTGCATGTCCATATCTTCGATTCAGGTGCGAAAAGCAGAAATGAGACACTTGGTCCTTTTTTTCTGAAAAGCTTCTAAGATCCTACGCTTTATTTTCAAAGCAACTTAAACACAAAAGTACCCGCTGGCTTCCCACAAGACATGGCTTCCTCAACAATTTTTGAAAATGATCCATGCCTTTTCCTCTTTCTACAAACCGTGTCCAGGTTTTAGGGTATGGATTTAGTCTTAATCAAATGGTCAGTTGACTTGGCCTTCTGTTAATGTAAATCAGGTGCATTTTCTTGGCCCTGGAAAGCTAAAATGATGTCATGTTTTAAAAGATCCTGTATTCTGGTGGGGAGATGTACAAGTATTCTGAACTTTGCTATTGAGATTAAGTTTATCTCACCCGCTGTTTGCTCAGCAGGCCTGGCTAGATAATAATTACCCTGGCCAAATTTCATTCAGTAAAGGTTTCTTCTTTTTTTATAAGAATTTCTGCATTTCTTTACTAGGGGAAATAAAAGCACACAAGTCTGACAGAACACTTGCAGGCAAAACAAAGAGGTTTTATTTTTGATCATTGATCAAAAATCAGCTGGTTGCATTCCAAACTTGCCAGCAGTGATCCATAGTCCACATTTATCCAACACACCGAAGCTGGGTGCATAGATATTTTATATCTATCCACAATAAGTAGAAGAGGAGAGGATACCTGCAGAAAACAACTTGGGTCCCAAATGGGGTGAATTCTCTCATGAGTTGCCTGTTTCTGCCAACTACTCAAACAATTTCTGCCCAATTACCAAGAGAGTCCTGAATAATTATATCCCCCTTTTAACATTTGATGGGTGACATCCAGACCTTAGGAGCCTGGCCTGCCCAGAGGGAGTTCTCACCCAGTTTCTGGTGGTTTTCTAAGTGGTTTAGCTCCAGATTAGGCACGATAACCATTTAAAAGACTGTGGTACAAAACCTGGTGGGCTTTTCCAAATCCTGTCTTAGGCTCAGGTCTCATTAGCTTGGTGGTTGTAGCTCCTTTCAAGCTGGAATGGGTCTCCCAGGGAGACTGTGAACCTGGGAAGTCTGTGGTGGCTGAGATGTCAGGCTTCCTCAGGGGCTGGGGAAGATAAGATGCTCCTTCAAGCACCTAAGATTGGTTTCATCTTGGATAATATGAAACATTTACAAATGCCCTAGGCATGTAGGCTTCATTTGGAGAGGCTGGAGGGGGATAGGCAGCCCTGGGACACTACTCATGACGTGTTTCTCCTATTTCTCTCTTTCGACTTACCTCGATGTCAGCTCAGAGGTACTCATGGCACTGGACATGGCTGAGATTACCTGAGAAAGGTCTCTCCCTACTGACTTAGTGGAGTCACTTCACTAAGTGACTTCTCCCTAGCCTGCATGCGGAAATGGGTGACAACTGGGCATTCCCCCCCGGCACTGGGATGTGGTCAGATGTGGTCGGTCTGGGAGTGCATCTCGCTGAAAAATGAATGGAAACCACAACTCCAGGCTGCTCCGGTTGATGATGGTGGGGCAAAAATGAGGCGTGCAGAGCTGGAGCTTTCCCATGGTGATCACCCCATAGTGCATTGGGAGCGCTGGGCTCCAAAATGAGTCAGATGATAGAAAAATATTCAGGTGTTTTTTTCAGGTCTGAATCTCTCTCCCCACTGTGCAAAGAGAGGGGACCCGAATTGCCTGGAGGAGCTGCTGGAGGTCCAGGGCATGAATGAGTGGGAGGCACACGTGTGCTTCCAGGTGGTCCGTGGCTGGAGGACATTGCCTGGTGGGAGGCAGGGAACTACCAGCTTGGGGTGCTGCCAGGACCTGGCCGGAGAGGTCAGTCACCACTGTCCCCATGAAGAAGACATTGAAAAGGGACATGTGGCAGCACGGCCTCACGTGACCCCAGGGTATTCACCCAGGGTGGGGGAAAAAATGAAATGCAATTCCTAAGGTGATGTCATTCCTGTTGGGAAGCGGGGGATAAAAGGGAAAAAAGCTGAAAAGCTGTTTGTTTGGAGAAATTGCTGAATCAGCCCACCTTCCCATGAGTGCTCTCTGAACCTGCCTGACGCCCTCCATGGTTTGGAGGGGTGATGTCCCCTATGGACATCCCCCCCCCAGTCAACTTCACCTACCACCCACCCCACCGGCAGAGTTCTTCCCTCTCCTGCCTTGTCAGGCAGACACGGCCTGTACTAATTAACCAGAAACTGAGGCTAAATCTAGCCCTGGCAGTGTCACTGCTCACCACTGCAGCACAGAGCGTGGAGGAGGGCGGCAGCCCCGGGCTGAGCCTGAAGGAGTGGGACAGTCAGCTGCAGAGGGCTCTGACACCATCTCCACTGGAAGGAGACAGGGTTTTTTTCGTGCTTATCCATGATTTCACTTTAAAAAAGCCAAAGATGCTATGAGAAGGCAGAATGGAAGAATTGCAAAGAGGAGAAGGCATGTGAGTGAAAAAGGGGAAAATCCCTGAGCTGGTGACTTTGGGAGGCAGGAGAAATTCATTGGGGCAGAGGATGAGATGGGAGCAAGAAGGTGAGCCTGGGAGTCCAGACCCAGAGGGTGGATGCTCAGACGCTGTGCAGCAACTCGGGATGCTCAGCCGAGGGGACCACACTGGGAGAGGAGACCAGCCCCGAGTCCTGCTTTGGAGGGAGGAATTGGGCTCAGCTTGGAGGCTGCCGCTGGCCCTAATTTTGATGTGGCGTTTGGGAGAAATTCAGCTCTGAGGGCTGGGATGCTCCTTCAGTACACGAGTGACTGTGGCTCCTCTGGGGAAAGGAGAGGAAAGGCGGTTTTAGTGGTGGCTCCTGGCAATAGCCTTGCTAGATGACTAATGGCACTGGTCCATCTATCCACATGAAACCCCTTTCTTGGAGGCAAGGCCATAGTGATGGAGTCTGAATTAAACTGCAGCCTTCAGTGTGGGCCAATTCAAGCCCAGGATTTCATTTTGAGACGTGTTTTCTCCTTAGGGGACAATGATGATTTTGTGACTACTGCTACATCTGGGTTACACCAAAACCCACCATTACAGAGGACCACTAGGCATCTGAAGGAATGAGCAAGTTAGTGTCTGCCAGCGTGCAGTCACTACTCTTCATGCCAGTGCTAAAGACCCAGCGTGCACATATCAGTGAATAGAGACCCCACCGGTGTCAGCTCCAGGGGACACCATAATCTTTCACTGCTTTCTCCTCTTCCAGATGTGCACTTCCAGATGCAAGCTGATTAGATGATTTGGCTCGTTCCTCTGATAATTGATCTCTTTGCACAATTTTTTTTTAAATAATTGTTTATGGATGCCACGTTGCTACCTCCATAAAACGGGTTTACGGAATTTTCCCTGCCCCCACGTTTTAAATTGAGGTCTGTAAAATGTAGAGCAATTTATCACTGACCATTGCCCAGTTTTATGTTAATGTTTGAACATGGCCATAAAAGAATTACATCATCTTACCTCTGACCAACTTTTAAGGCAAAAGGACCTTATAAAACCAAGCTCTGCTTACCAGCAAGGCACCTTCTCTTGTGTTGGGAGCACAGAGAGCTTTTCCATCATGAGCTTCACTGGAAAGTACGAACTCCAGTCCCAGGAAAATTTTGAGCCTTTTATGAAAGCCCTTGGTAAGTGCCTGCATGAGCTATGTGCTGCTTTGCCTCTGCAGATCCCACTAATATTTGGGAAACTACCTGTGCTGATGATGTAGATTGAAAACATCTCTCAGATTTCCTATTTCTGTCTGTGATCTTGCAATTGTTGGGGCTTTTTAAATGTATGTGCGTGGAGATGTGATCTCAAAATAGAGGAGAAAGCATCTCTCTGGCTGGTGGCTGGAGGTCAGGAGATGCTGGGTGAAATTTTATGGCTTGCAGGAAAATGGTCCCAGCAAGCTCTGCAGCCACAGGCCAGCACAACAGAGTGCTGCACACACGTGATAAGCCAGCAGGACCTTGGTGGCTTAGGGCAGCTATAGATCTGCTCTGTCAGGCTGTGAAAGTTGATGGCGAGCAGGACATCGCTCAGCCCACCGTGCTGCTGCTTAGCGATGCTACAAAGCCCCAGATTCCACCATTCGTCGGAAAAATAGTCAGGTTGTTTAAATGCTTAATGATGAATGTGGCTAGCTAGATTTCCACCAGTGTCCATGCCAGGGAAGGTGCTCCTGCAGAGATTCAGGAGGCTTTGCACTAATTCTGCACAGTTATGTGCTGGAGGGGCTTTACCTGTCAGATCAGCTTCAGGCTTCGAGAGAAGACTTCAGTGAGCTGGGTCTGAGGGAGCCTGAATCTCATAAAAAACCCCACTTGGTTCTCCCATTCTGCCTCGATTTATTCCATTTTCTCTGCTTGCGTCTCAGTGAAAGAAAAAAAAACACAGGATTTTTTCTATCCGATTGATGCTTAGCCAGGGAGGTAGCTGTTCTGCTCCCAGCCAGGTCGGTGAGGCGAGGGAGATGTTTCCACACTGGAATAGAAATCCTCCCAGCTGTGAGTCCCCAAATCCTGCTACATTCATTCAGCAGTAGCAACCTGCCCACCAATGGCTCCAAGGTCCACCTAATGTCTCTTGTTCCCGGGCAGGGCTTCCCGATGATCAGATCCAGAAGGGCAAGGACATCAAGAGCATCTCAGAAATTGTACAGGATGGAAAAAAGTTCAAGATTACTGTGACCACTGGCTCCAAAGTGCTGCACAACGAGTTTGTCATCGGGGAGGAGTGTGAGATGGAGATGCTGACAGGAGAGAAAGTCAAGGTGAGTGATCAGCTCCTCCTCTGCCAAGGCTGCAGGGGCTCAGGGATATTAAATTTCCTTTCCAGCCATTCCCTCTGTACTTGAGCAAAGGGAATGACGAGACCACAAGTGTTTATCTGACACAGGGAAAAGACCTGGGTAATTCCCCAGCCTGGTTCTGTCTATCACAGTTTGTGTGCATGATTTAATATAATGGGAAGGGGCTAATTGCTGAAACCAAGTCTGCAGATGTGACACCCGCTGCCCTGCAGGTCCTCAGCAAGTCTCTTAGGGACACGTTTCTGAAAATGACAGTCCATTTCTGAGAAACTCAGAGCCTGAGACTCTGAAGTTCCCACCTCCCCTCTTTGCTTTTATAAAACAAGCTCCCCAACCGGCACTTCTGCAGATGAAGCCTTGCATTTCTAAAGCTATTTTAATAGCCAGTTTGGAAAACACTGGAAGCCAGTGTTTTAATAGCCCATTTGGAAAAGGAGGATAGAGATGCTTTGATAAGTTTTTCTGACAGCAAAAGGTCTGAAAGATTTGAGATGGAAAAGGGTTGACTTTCTGTCATGTTGCAACATGAAACATACTCCCACCTTTGTTTTGTTGACTTAAAGGTAGTGCAGGAAAGTCAGCCAATGAATCCTAAACCAATAAATCTCTCCTTTTAAGTCCCAGCAGCTGTTAGCTTCTCTGCTAGCCTTTTCCACTGCTTCTGTTTGTACTGGGTGAGATGATTTGGCAAGGTGATGATCCATCACCCTTCAAATTGGGTCAGCTCCCGTTCCTGGACATTAGTTTCCAATGGTTCATGAAATGTCAGGACAGCGCCACGGGCAAATATTGCCTCTCACCTCTACCTTGGGAGAAGATGATACTGCAGGGACTTTTGAAAGCAGGAGAGATGATCACCCAGTGAATTGGGCTCTTAGAGCCACACCAGCTATGTCACGATTTCCAGCATCACTGAATTCCCTTGCACATAAACTAGGGGGAAATGGCTGTTAGAAGAGTTTTACCCTCCATAAAGCAGCAGCTCAAGGGCAGATGAACATGTCTTCTAGCTGGACAGACAGATGAATAGAAATGGTTTTTGCTGCATTATTTATTTGAGTGATTTCAATGATCAGTGATAGCTGCCCTGGGGATGCCAGTGCTGTCTGTAGTCTCTGGGGGCAGAGACTCAGCAGAAGTGCCTGTCCCTCTGAGAGCTTTCCAGCCACAAATGAGTTTCTGAAAGCTCCTTAAATAGTTTCCCACCTTGACCAAGACTCCCCCCAGCCCCATACTGTCACCCAGCTCCCCGTCACCCCACCCCAAAGGAGGCTGCTGCAGCAATATGCAATAGGTGGGGGGTGGAGAGGAGGTGACATGGGATGCCCTGACCCAGCTCAGGTGGCTCTGCAGTCCTCTCCTTGGAGGCGTGCAGCTCCCCTTGGTCTGGGTGCTGCATGAGGAGCTGCCCCAAGGAGCATCAGGGCTGCATGGAGGCACCAGCATTGGCAGGGTGAAGAGCCTTCCTTCTTCTTCCTCGAAACTCATGTGTTGGTGTGATGCCAAGGGATGCCAAGGATCCCTGCTCTGGCATCTAACAGTGTGGGAGCCATGAGTCAGTCTCAATCTGAAGGGGAGAGAAGTAGGTACAGCAGCAAAATCACATCCCTGGAGAGGCCAAAGTAAACATCCATACACTTGTGTTGTAGTCACCACCACCACAATCCTCCCTCCTCCTCCTCCTCCCAGGAAAGCCAAAATCACCAGGGGAGAAGCTTACTCCAAACAGCTTGCAGAGGGGATGGTGGCAACTCAGTACAGAAGGGGAAGGACAAAATGCAAGGGTTGAGATGGTCTCCAGCAATAACGTGAATGCCTCTGTCTCCTTCTACCAGGCTGTTGTTCAGATGGAAGGTAACAACAGACTGGTCGCAAACCTGAAAGGGCTGAAATCTGTCACTGAACTCAACGGAGACACCATCATCAATGTAAGTGTAGAAGAGAAGGGCAATGGCTGGAGTAACGGTGCATACAGCTGCCTTCAGTGGCCTGGCCCTAGAAAGCCTACAGAGATGCTGGGGAACTTTGGGAGGTGCTGGAGATGAGCACGTGCTTGCACTCAGGCTCTGCAGCAAAAGTTGATCAGTTGGCCAGGCACTGAAGGCAGTTTTTCATTATAGTCCGATCCAAAATGTACTCTTTTAGACCCCAGTAGGCATTGCTGATCAAAGTTTCATATAATAAAGGCATGTTCTCACCCACCCAGCGGTATAGGTATGTATGTGTCTGGGCTTGGCACTTTTAAAGAGAGAGGTGCAGCAGACTGGTGCCAGTTGAGGGATGCCAGATTATTCCTATCTGCTTTGGGATATTCTTGAAGAAATCCAAAGCTTTAAAAATTCAGTTTGTAGGAGATAGACTGGGGACCAGTCTTGTTTTGGTTTGCAAGACCAGATCCTTTCCAAGCAGAGTTTGGAGCCAAGCACCATGAAAAGCTAACACTCTCCATTTGTTTTTCAGACACTGTCCATGGGAGACCTCACCTACAAGAGAATCAGCAAAAGAATCTAGAAACCCTGCACACGCCAATCATTTTACTGTGTAAAATCTGTCCATTAAAGTAAAATTTATATTAAAGGCCTCTTCATTATCATCAGCCTCTTCCGTGTTGCTATAAAGAGATGCAAGCCTTCAAAACTCACACAAGCCCTGGTAGAAATTGGGCAACAGGCTGAGCCAAAACTGTGCTCTTGTCAGTGAATGGAGCTGGGCTAGGGCACAGGCTCAGAGCCATTGAGTGACCCTCTGAGATGTGCTCCACGCCAATGAGTGTTCTTCCAGCCCTTTCCTGGGGAGACGTGTCAGGACCCTGCTGGGGATGTCCCGGTGGGTTGTGCACCCATGGCTGCCCTGGCTGGGTGGGTGGAGGAGCACTGGGCAGGGAAAGGGCTCTGTTCCATTTTCTTACAAACACGGCCAAAGTGACCACAAAGGGACTGGCAGGGCCAAAGGATGGGGTGGTTTAGATGGGCTCAAGGATATGTTAGTGATCCTGCCCAGAAAGCTGCCCTGGGGAAGAGACCAGCATGGGGGCAGTTCGGGTGTCCCAACTGCCATCTTCATCCTCACACCTCTGCAACAGGACCCAGCCCTACAGGCTTTGGCCACACCATCCTCACCTCCTCCCCATTCCTTCCCACCAGCAGGAGGGCCCCAGACAGCCTTCAGACTTGTCCAATGTGTGTTTCACCCCAAACCACACCTGATAAATTGGGTTGAACTGGAATTGAACACTTCTCCCAGGGTGAAATACAGGTTTTTTCCTGGCGGGAGATGGGTGCTGGTTGTTCACAGTGCAGATACAGAAGGAGCACCAAAGTCATCTCCCACACTCTTGCTTGGCACTGGAGGCTGGATGGAGATGTGGTTTGCTGATAACACAGGAGAGGAAACCCTTCTTAGCTGCCTTTTCCAAGCCCTGTGCTTTGATGACGATCGGGAATCATCACTGGGAAATTGGTATATGGCTGGTGTGATATACCTAGCTGGGATGATGTTCTTACAACTGCTCAAAGCTGACCAGGATGTTAGGAAAACACCACAAGTGCTTTCTCGACTCCTCCTGCAACCCCAGCATGTGCCACTAAAGGACCAATTTGTCCTCACGTGCATCTCTCCCATGACTCCTCTCTCCTCAGGGAAGGTTTCGATGTTACAGGTCAACATTGATCCTCATGCTGAGAATTGAACCAATATGGATTGTCACACTGGGCATCAGGTGGGCACCTCATGGACAAATGCAAGGGCTTAGCTCAATAGCGCCTAAAAAGCAGATGTTGGCCTCCAGTGAACTCATCTTAGATCTGGAGAAACATCAGCAAAATCACTGAGAAATGTCAAAGAGGAAAAGCCCCAGGTTTGTTTTCTTGCTATTCTGCTGAGGAGCAGGTAGGGCAGTCTTGAACAAACCGTCCCTTTTCATCTTGTGGCTGCCACTGAAGATCTGGAGCAAACCAGTTGGATTTTTAGGTGGGCAGAAAGCAAAGCCTGTTTTTTATCTAGAAATCCAGCCACTGCTTTTAGACTTTTCCTTAGCTCCGTTGGCTGCCCACTGGCAGCTAATCCATGGACTATCCCTTTTTTGCTCGGTGTAAAATTGATTAAGCACCTGTCTAAGCTGAAAGGCAGGTGCTGAAGGGCATCAGAGCCCCCAGCTCACCCTGAAGGTGAGCAAAGATGGATCCCCCTCCCTGGAAACTACTTGTTCAGTCAGAGCAATCCACACAGCCAGTGTACCACACCAGTGCAACTGGCTTCTGGCACGGACTCATCTCATGTCCATCTGCTGCCATCACTGCAGACGTTTTCTGATTTTTAACTAAGGAGACTAATTTACCATAATTAATTTATCCTGATGTAGGAATTCCACTTAGTCTCGCTTGCAAAGTGCCCACAGTTTGATGTTGCACGCATGTCAGCTGCAGAATCATTTTTCATCAGTTTTTCATCAGAAAAACACCACTTTACACAAAACACCATCTGTGGGTCTTACTCAGTTTGTACTCAATGCCCACAGGCATATATGACACTTTTTGGAACCAGCTTCCTACTTCTACTGTCCCTTGGTCAACCACCCATGGACATCACTGGAAAAGAAATGATGTCATCACAAGGAAGTGATGGGAAAAGAACACTTAGGAAAGAATCAATTAAAATTTAACCAAGGACTTCAGGATCAGGACTTGTGTAGAGAGAAACAGGCTTCCAATAATAATGTAAATAATTTTATAACAGGAGGGGGTTTGCTTGATTTTTAATGCTAGTGGTAGAAAAACGATGTTGTTTCCCCAAGACCTCTTCTGCTTTGAGCCCTCAGAACATTCTTCAGGACTCTCCCCCAGGACTTCCATGCTGTCAGACTGGTGCCACTGGAAATAATCCTGATGGATATATCACACTCCTATATCACATTCCCAATGTTTGGAGGTGCCACAGGTGATGTTATCGCACAGGCATGAATGACAGGCATCGTGTCAAGCTCAGGGTTTACTCCTTCTTGTGGAAGAGACTTGGTGAGGCCTCATTGCTGGGTTCAGGCATGACTTGAATCTTTTGGTTTTTGAGGGCAGCTTCCCTCATCTTGTAATACATGTACTCATTCTGCTGGAACATGCGCAGCTCCATCTCCGTCTGGACACGCATGACCTGAGGAACACAACAAGTTACAAAACCTGTGATGCAGGGGATCTTGAAGCAAGTGAATAATGCACTGCCTGAAAATGGGGACTGTCCTTCAGGGATGTCCAAGGCCATGTAATGACTGATGCACCTTACTCTAGGTGTCCCACCAGCAGGACCAAAGCTGACTGGACACAGATATCCAGTTACTTTCTCAAACCCGGTTGCCCGTGTACTGTGAAGGTGAAGAAGGCATCAGCCCTTCCTGCACCCAGCTCTTCTACAGGCTGCTGGGAAGCCTCACACTCCCAAACCTGATGCAGGACCTTGAGGCAATGCTGTGCAGAGCCAGAGAGCGAGCGCGCTTTCCATCCACACCCCAGGTTTGACTCTTGGTGTGACCCATCACGGGGGTGGGGGTCACCTCCTGTGGGAGGAGGGAGAGGAGGAGGAGAGGGATGCTCAGCCCCTCTTCAACCACATCACAGTTGCACCCCCTGCATCCCAGGGTTCACCATGAGCAGAGTCATTCGTAGTGCTGCATTATAGCAGAGGCTTAGAAGGGATTTCAGGAAATCTTTTTACACCTGTCTGTGAGTTTATTCAACCCTTGCTTTAGGAGCACAGAGATAACCACGTGCCATATATCCACTATTTTCCTCCTAAAGTGAGTGGGAAGGGAAATACAGAAATGGAGGTGCTGGGGTCTCGCCCTCTGCTATATATAGGGAAACAGTCAACAGACAGGTTGGCTTTAGGTACTAGATACTCATTTTTCTGATGATATAAAATTGCACTACTAAAGGTTATCGTTCTGCTATAACAGGGACTAAGACTTCAATAAAGTATTTCATTTGGTATTGTGTAAGTTTTTTGGCTAATAAAGAAGAATGCTGTAAAGCCAACAGGTCACATCAGGTGAGTTAAAGGCTAAAGAAATTATAGATCCCCAGCTGCAGTTGTAAATATTTCATCATAGCTGAGCAGGTGTAATTCCCCAGGATCTGCAGCTCCTGAGCCTAAGCTAGGAAATACACCTATCAGTCATTTGAGGAAAAAATACATTGCAGCTTAGAAAGACTGGGGAGTGTTAAATAAAGAAGAATGGACACCAACAAAGAAAATCAGTTGGTAAACTGGGAACATCCACCATATGTAATTTGATATAGTCAAATTGTAATGCCATCCATCCAAGAGTAGCGAAATCAGGGTGAAGAATGGGAGGCTCTGTCCTTGGGCACAGCAGTTTCAAAGACGATTCAGGGGCTAAGCAGCCATTTTTAATATATGTCCCAGTGCAGGATAAAAGCTATTTTTCAGGGATGAAAAATTCCCATAAGAAGGGACATGCACTTCCCAGCAGACTGTAACATAATCTAGAGAAAACCACAGCACTAGTAAGAAGCAGTCAGGATTTGATACATATCTCAGCTCTTACGGATGGGTTGTTTCTACAGCTTGAATGTTATTTTGCCCAGAAAGACAGCAGAGACAACACAGGAGATGACACCTACCTCCAGGTCTTTGGTAATTGGGTGGGAGGGTCCGTGGGTTATCAGGAGAATGGCGTAGGCTTTACAGATCAAGCCATGCCCAGCTTCAATGAGACCAGCATGCCAGTGAGTCACTCCTGCCCGCATCACGGCCATCCCCAGCTGTGCGTTGTTGGGATGGTATATTTTCCTGGAAAAACATTGAGTAATTTTAGTTCAGGACAGATCTGGGTTCCCAAATGTTTGTCAGTGATGTGATATGTTTACCAAAGAGCAGACTGTTTACTCAAGTGAAGAGCCTATTGCCTTCCGTGCCACTGAAATGTGCAGCCCTGCTTAGAAAGGGGCAGACATGAGTTACACGAGGACACGACTTACACAGCGATGTGAGTTGTTGTGGAAGCAGATGAACAACTTGCGAACCGGGAAAGTTGGACACCTGGGTTAGAGAATGCCAAGCTCTGTCATTCCATATTATTTTGGCACAAACAAAACCTAGATCTGACCCTACAGCCCAGACGGCACCAACTTAACTTCAGACACTTAATGCAGTGCCTAAATTGAGAATGCAACAACCACCAGCTTCTCATGCAAAGTGAGGAGAGAAACAGGTGGTTCCAGAAACTCCAAAATTGTTCATCTCACCCCCTGGAGATGCATCCCTGCCTCTGGGGACTATCAGATCACTCCCCTATGGCCAGTATCTGAGGTGGGAAAAATGAAACCTGGCCTCTACAGCCAACTTTAGAAGCTAAGGCAGAGTTAGAAGCTGCCTGGACTTATCTGAAGCCCTGCCTTCAAGGGCTTATTTGGCATATTGAATTGGCAGATCTTAAAGAAAGGAAGGAAATTACTGCAGTCCTCACTTCGGACTGAAAAACTGAAGGGGGTGGGAGGGAAGCAATTTCCTCTGTGTCATTCAGTTAGCTCAGTGCCAGGGCTGGGACGTGAGGTGGCTTGTCAGGCCTGCAAAACAGGGAGGTGAATCTGTCACCCCTCTGAAAACAAACAAAATATCACAGGCCTTTTGGGGCAGAACTGACCAAAAAGAAAGTAATGGGTATGAGATGCTCCCAGCAGGAGGGTGAATGAGATGATGAAATGGGCTTTTCTCTCTTCTCTATGGTCTCCATTACTTTTTAATTTTATTTTTTTTTCTATTTAATACTCATCAGTCCTGTAGTAAAACCTCAGTAATAATAAAGTACATCATTTTACTGTGAGGTTTTCCCCAGATCTATGTGAACTAAGCCTGAATGTCTTTATTCTCACTGAGCTTTTACCACAGGACTTGTGTATACTAATTAGCCAAGATAAAATTCCATGTATTATTCAAGAATGAAGTGATATCTTCAGTGACAGCCATTTGACATGGTTTCTCTTTTCTCTGCAACTTCTCCTTCCTGCAGGGTGCAGGGGAATAGACCATCTCCTGCAGTGACAGCCTCTCTGTCCTGTACCCAGGCTCTGTGTCTTGCTACCAGGGCAGCCCTGGGGTGCTTCTGAGACAAAACGAAAAGGCTAATGAAAGATGTACCCAGACCATTTGCCAGTTACAGTTTAGTAAATCAAGGTGTTTGGGAGCTCTTGTGCATTTAAGAAGGAGTCCCCTTCTGTTTGGTGATATAATCAGGTCCCAGTCTGAATGCCAGCACCGCTGCCTTGATAAGAGCAGACTAAAAAAAATTATTCCCGTAACACACTGACTAACATTGCACAACCACAGACAGCTGCCAAAAATAGGGCACAGACATACAGGTAGCCATCCACCATCCTCTTGGCATAGTCAGCTGCTTCCTCAAACATCTGGAGGTAGGAGAGCACCTCGGAGGCAATGCTGAGGATCCTTAGGAGGTAGATGTTCGTGTCTCCCAGCACAGGCTCCTGTTTCTTCAGGCACTCACGGCACAGCTTCACGACCTGCACCCGGAGAAAGCAGGGAGAGGAAAGGCAGGTCAGAGCACCTTTGGCCCCGAAGCTGCCACACCAAAGCCCTGTGGGTTGCGTGGTCCATACCAGTCCCAGAGGCCAAGTCAGCCTCTGTGAAGTTTGAGGAAGATAGGATATGTTTTGATTCTTCGAGAAATATCAGCCTAGCAAAATGATTGGTGCTCAAAGCTTTCTCTCCCAGGGTTACATTCATAAAACTGGTGAGGAAAAAGTGATGTCTACTGCTCAGGAGAAGAAAGATCCCAGGAGGTTGGGTTTTGTCAGATAGCAAGTGCCTGCCAGACTTTTATACCCCAACACCATCCACCCGACCTCCTACAAGCACTTGATACAAGGAATGCTCTTAACGACCCCATGGGGCTGCACTGTCCCATGCCTGTCTGCTCAGCTGTGTCACATCTCCACCTACCCGTGACCCAATGTCCAGATTTCTGCTCTGGGGGTCTCCAGCCTTTTCCCAAACTAAGTTCAAAACCAGAGGCTCTTGCTCAACCTGGAGTGTTTTCCTGAAGCTGTTATGCTCTTGTCCTGGTTTCAGCTGGGATGTAGTTAACTGTCTTCCTAGTAGCTGGTACAGTGCTATGTTTTGAGTTCAGTATGTGAAGAATGTTGATAACACTGATGTTTTCAGTTGTTGCTCAGTAGTGTTTAGACTAGAGTCAAGGATTTTTCAGCTTCTCATGCCCAGCCAGGGCACCTGACCCAAACTGGCCAACGGTGTATTCCATACCATGGGACGTCCCATCTAGTTTAGGAACTGGGAAGTGGGGGGGGGAGGGATTCGCCGCTCGGGGACTGGCTGGGTGTCGGTCAGTGGGTGGTGAGCAATTGCCCTGCGCATCATTCGTACATTCCAATCCTTTTATTACTACTGTTGTCATTTTATTAGTGTTATCATTATCATTATTAGTTTCTTCTTTTCTGTTCTATTAAACCGTTCTTATCTCAACCCACAAGTTTTACTTCTTTTCCCGATTTTCTCCCCCATCCCACTGGATGGGGGGGGAGTGAGTGAGCGGCTGCGTGGTGCTTAGTTGCTGGCTGGGGTTAAACCACGACAGCTCTGAAGAGAACAATTAAATATTTCCTGGGTCAGCAAAAGAGGGGAAAAGGAAGAAGTGACTTGAGCTCTCTCACCCTTTGCCCTTGTGGCCTGTGGTCCAGGTAGGATGTGGGTCTCCCACACCACACACCCATCCTCAGCACCTAACAAATGAGCAACATGCAGGAGCCAGGAGGTGAAGAGGAGATCAAGAGGCAAACCGCCCACAGGTCTGTGTGTCAAGTCTCCTGACTGTCCCATTCATCTCTCAAAACCACTGTCCCCCTTTTTATGAGGCTACCTGGCAGAGTTGACTCATTAAACTTGCCCTGTGACTCAAGTTTTTTGCCAGGGGTGCCCTTGGTTCAACACCTGCGTCAACTGGAGGTGCTGGAAGTCACCTGAATCTCCTTTTATCATCACTATGAAAGAGATCAGTCTGGAATGTTGTCTCAGACACAGTTGTGCTTTACAGAGGGCAGAAACCAGTGTCAGCTTTTGCAATTTGAGCTGCCCAAAAGGCGGGAAGCACGTGGCGGTATTCAGGTTACAGCAGTGGGGGTTTGTTTCATCCTTAAATCACTGACGTAGAGAGGGAAAAGACCTGCTTCCCCTGGCAAGCTGTACACAGCAAGAGAGCAAAAGTAGTGGGACTCACTTCATGGTAAAGTCCCTCCATGCGGGCCTTGTTGATCTTCTCCAGCGTGTCCTTGGAGAACTGGATGACCTCCTTCACTGTCTCTGCAGAGGGCTGGGGACAACATTAGGAAAACCAGTGAGGAAAACGCACAGCCTGACACATGCCAAAATACCCTAGTTGAAGGGATGCTTGTTCTGCAGTCTGGGAACCCAAATCAGCTCAGCAGGATGCTTCCCACATTACCCACTACCTTTCTACCACTGGCTGTATATCCCAGCGTGCCTCTCAGACCTGCCCAAGACTGGGCTGAAATGGTCCCAGTGCCAAGTTGAGAGGTGAAGCTCCTGCTGACTTCAGCAAGTATTGCTCATCAGGCTTGCTGCCATGTACCTCTGGCATAAGTGGGTTCCTCAACTCTTTCCCCCGTTTCTCTTCTCTAGAAAAGGGACAGAATTGACCCTGAAACTGGGAGGTCTCATGAGACACCAAAGAGGCTGTGAAAGTCACCATTTAGTGTGTATCAGGTGCCCCTAGTGCAGTTGCTTGAGAGAAATAAGGCTCTTGAATGAGAGATGGGTGGAATAAGGATAGGAAAGGTCACTAAATTTTACCCACTCTGAGAAATGCTGTCATTAGATCCAAACACCATAAGATGGTTGATCTCAGATTTCAGCTGCATCCAGAGAGTGAAATGTGTTTTCTCACACACCTCAAAGAAGTTTGGATTTCACCGTGTATTTGAAAACATGATGCACATCTAGGCGTGCCCAGCAAAACGCTAACCAGCTCATAATTAGCTGCCTCCTCTTCCTTAATTTAATCCTGAAATATGACATTATGATATCCAGCACCATCATTCATCTTCCACATTTCTGAGCGTTTCAAATTTGCATTTTCAAACTATTCTAGCTCTCATGACCCTCCTTTTCATAAATGGGAAATCTGAAATCAGCCCACAATTACATGATTCCAGAAGCTTTCAGAAAGAGCCTGGTCTGGAGACACGCGGTAGAGCCAGAGCAGAGGCATGTGCCCAGCAGCCAGGAAGGATCTCTGGGTGCAGATCAAAAGCAGAGACCCAACATTGCAACAAAGGACGCAAAGATTTGGAGTCAGGACATAGGACTGTCCCATTGTCTTTTTCCCACATCTAGTCAATCAGATTCTTGAGGAATCTGTGAAATTCAGTTAGTTGGGGAAAGCTCTTGAAAGTTTAGTAAGGAAGGAAAACCATATATATATCTCTCTCTCTCTCTCTCTGATTATAGACAAATAGTCTATATTATTAGACTAAAGCTACCATAGCTAATCAGATTTTGGCAGCTGTTTGAGCAGCACATGGGGTGTTCTAGGGCACAGAGCACATTCAAAGGCAATGTTAATGTCAGTGCAAATCACATCGCTATGCTGTCTGAGTAAAGACTCCCAGAATAGGTACTTTAAACAGCACTTGCACAGTGGCTTTGTCTAATAAAAATCCTCTCTTGCATTTACTAGACCCCTAAGTCTATTGTCATTATAAACAATGGGAACTTTGCTACTATTTGGAAGGGGTGAAGGACTGGAGGTCGGAGCGGCTGTTGAGGATGTAAGCTGTCAATCTTGCATATATTCATAGTGCTTTTTCCACACAGCTGTGAGCGTTGCTGCTCTGAGGCAAGTGAGCCTGAATTCAGAAAATGTGATACAGCCAGTGGCAAGCAGACGTGTTCTGCGGGTGAGGTCAGTCTGGATACTTATTGTCTGTGGGAGTGTATTTTTAATAGCTGAAATCATGCACCTTGCATAGTTACAGGCGTTTTTCTATACAAGCACTTCAGATTGTGGAGGACGTTTACCCAAAAGTGCATGTCTTCCCACTGCATGCTGCAGAGCACCTCTAATGCTCATGAAAAGCGGATGGTGCATCTTACTGCTCAGTCAAGGCTTGATAGCAGGTGTTGAATGAGAGCTGAAATTTTTTTATGCTGTCTTCTGGAGGAGGTGATCGAAAATATTTCTACAGAAAGTCAGATGAAAATGCTTCTGCATCAGAGGACTGAGCTCTGGGACAGCTTTACATTAGAAGTGGGGAGTTTCAGTAGTTATGATTAGCTTTAAGATGAAGCTTGATAATTTAGTAATGGGATTATATAGCAGGGTCTTTTGCACTAGAGGAGAACTTGACCCAGCAAGCAAAGGGTCTCCTCTAGTCCCATGTCCTATGTCCTACGAGATCTCCCTGATACCAGTTCGATCCCATTTCTCCAAACCTTTCTCAAGAAGAGACTTATACTCTGCAATATCCAGCCCTTCCTGACTGCCACCTATATGAAAAAAGAGTCATAGGACTGAGCTTGGCTTTCTGGTAACTAGTGAGCTGGATGCTGAGGGGTTCGTGCTCCTTCCCAGGAAGGTGCAACTCACTGCACCTCTCCTGGTGGCAGTGCTGGTCTGAGGTGACGGTTCCTCATCCCACCTTTGCTGTTTGGTCCTGCCCCACATCAGCCCCTGAGCTGTACTGTCTGATTCATTACATGACTGCTCAATAGTGCAGATCAATGGCTTGATAATACGTTAAATCGCCCTGCCTTGCTTTGCCTTCCCTTACACACCTTGTAAAGCTTGCAGGAGCAGAAACCTCCTAAGCTAACACTGCCACAGAGGACAAAAAATATGACCAATTATATCCTTGGGCAGAGGAACCAAAAAGAAACTTTTAGAGCTACCAGAATGTTCATAAACTGGAGCTGCTGGCCAAGCAACACATCCCACTGCCAACAGCAAGACACAGCCTTACATCCTCCCACTCAATGACTTGTGAGACCTCCAAGGAAAATGTAGATTACTTAAAAATGAACAGTCAACATGTGAATTCTTCGCAGTCAGTCTGCCCACAGCAACTATTCACAAATGTCAAGCAATGTTCAGGCTTCCCACATTCCTGGAGCCAGTGTGATGGTACACGTTTTACAAACCATACAGCTTCAGCAGCGCTGGTTAGTCCTGTCACCATGAATCACCTGCAACACATTTTCCTTTCTGCTATTCAAAACTTTGATTCCCTTTCAGTTCCTCAGAAAAAAAACCACAATCTAAATGCCAGCATTTTCTCAGCTTTAGACCTAATTTTCCAATATTTTAGCATTCTGCCTGTTGATGGACTTTTAGGTTAGAGTCAAAGGTAAATTTTGTGGGCTTTTTTTAAATTAAAAACTGCACTTATGTTGCATAATAGGGATTAAACTGGCCTTGCATGGTGGGCTTGAATTGGTGTTGTGCTCAATCAAGGTTCAGTTCTGTTCTCACTTTTCACATTGGCACTAGCCAGGCTTCTGCCAAAACCTGACTCTGTTCCTATCGAGAGTGTCCCCGGGCTGAGGAACCACAGCCACAGAGACACACAGATGCCTTGGTGGAGGAGACACAGCCGCCCCTGGGTTTGTACACAGCAGCACAAAGCATACCTTGCTTTGCCCCTCCTTCACTGCCAGCATCAGGTCATCCTTGATGTGTTTTTTGCAGTGCTCGCAGGTGCAGTTGAAGTAATACTGCTTCTTCAGCTGTTTCTGCCGCTCCTCACTCACGTTGAGGAAATCCACGTAGGAAACAGTCAGCTCGTCCCCTGGAGAAATCTTAGTCAGTGCCCGCAGCTCGATCCTGGGTGCAAAGATGAGATATTGACTTAGAGATGCAGCAGAAGCAAAGGTGCAGCCATAGACCCATCAGGGACAAATCCTGTGACCTGCCCCTGCCTTGCAGAGGTAAGCCCTTGCCCGAAGGCACTGCTTTAGCTCTTCAGGGAGGCAATGCAGAGATGGGCAGAAGTCTGGTTAACTGAATACAGAGTAAAACCACAGTCATACCAGTTTCTCCTGCCCCTCTCCATGTCCCTGGCAGGGATATGTAAGGGTCCGAGCTATAAACAGATTATGGCTCCATTACTTTATCTGGACGGGGGCTGAACCTAGACATAAAATTTTATTATGTTGCAGGAGATCTCGCCAGAAGAAAACCCTGAGACCAGAAATACCCAACAAGCCTTGCAAAATGCTGAGTTTGGACTTTGGGTCTTTTTTTAAGTATTGCTTTGCATGTTACCCACACACATCCCTGGCTAGACTCCCAGACTGAGCTGTGCTGCTTTCAGTATCATTTTCACTCTGAAAAGTTAAGACAAATTCCCTCTGGGTGCTGGGTAAGAGATGCCCTCACCCTGTTCATGCATCTCTACATAAAGACCTAAAAACAATTCTCTGGAAATAGTCTATTTTTTAATAGTTAATGTGATCTGCTGCCTATTGTTAATACAAATGACAACTCCATTGCCATCCACGGCAAACCCTTGATGACAGGCTTTTGGAAAGCCAGACCTTTGCACCCGCCTTTCTTTCATGTCGTTCCCCACAAAAGGTCTTAAACAGTGTGGACACTCAAAAGTATTCCCTTGCTGTTTCACTCTACATGCTAAATCTCCTGGTTACTCTGGGCCATCTCTCAGTTGCAGGGGCTGGACAGGCACAACTGAACTGAACTGGACAGGCTGAAGAATTTGGCCAGAATGGGAAAAAGCTCCATCAAATACCAGTTGCGAAGTGGTGCTTCTGTATTCATCTACTCCCCCATCTAGTAGCAACTCTACCCATGGTTAGAAATAATTCACCGCACTTGAGACCGGTGACCTTGGGCTCTCTGCTCAGACCAGTTAGTTGGTTAAACTTATTTTTGCAGGTAGGCATACTTACAGGTTATCAAAATGAAGCGAGTCCCATGGTCTGAGCTGCCACCCTACCGTTGCACTACAGTGTGGTACCTCAGTCCTGGGACTCCCTCACCGTGGGCAGCGTGCCTTGATCATCCTCCTGCTGAGTTCAACAGCGTGTTTGATGTACACGCCTGCTATGAGGTGGACCTGGGGGGGGACCTGCTGGCTCCCACCTGAACATGAGGTGCTTTAGATGGGACCCAATGAAGGTTTCACCAAAGGCATAGGTGGCATAGGACTCAAAGGTGTCACCAGGTGCATTAAAAGTAAGTCCTTTGGGGAGGACACGACTTTTTCTGTGTGATCATATTTCTGCAAGGGGATTGTAATTCTCTTGCAATTCCTGTTACAAGCTCTCAGCACCAAGGGGGTAGCTCTGAGCCTTTCAGCTGTGCTACAGCTGCTGTGAAAACTACTCTCTGAGGCTGATCTTGACCTTCTCTGGGTGTTAGAGCACATCAATAGCATATTTCATACAAAATTTATCACTAAACATGCCGTCGTCACGAAGGGCAGCTATTAGTTATGTCGCAACCACAGGTAAACGCCAGCCAAAGAAAGGTGCAACCTGCTACTCCAGGAGAAAGTGCATAAAAAAGAGCAATTCCCATCAGAAAGGTTTACACACATAAACATCCCTGTTCACACTTAACAGGATCCTCATTAAAGTGAGTCATGCAACCAGAGAAGCAAAATCAAGCCTCTGACTTTTATGATGCCCCTGATAGCCTAAGCACCGTAGGTATATTTTAAGCAGCCATCCCTTGTGTGTGGGGGATTGATAGCGTTTGGGATAAGCCTGGAAACACATGGCATATTTTAAATGCTATAGTTAAAGAGACACTGTCAGCCAAGAGCACCCCACCGAGCTTGTCCTGTGCTCTTTCCCCAGTGTCTGCCCCAAGCACCAAGGACCTTGAAAGACACACACACAGGCACAGCGAGTGCCCCATAGCTCAAAACTCAAATTGCCCCAAAATAGCAACTCTAATCAGAAGTGAAACTCATTTGCCTCTCTTTATGGTCCTATCTATAATGCACTGAGTAAGCATCAATGGTGAAGAAAAGCACTTCAAAAGTATTTCATGTCTTATTTGAGGAAATTGCACGTTTGCTTGAAATTAAAGTTTAAAGACAACAGTGTCCCTTTAACAGGACTGACTATAATATACCAAGTGCAATGAGCTAAGCAGAGAAGTTTGTTTTTTAAATATTTTTGTGATTTCTTTAGTTTGGATCAGGTAACAGTGGCATCATTAAAGGGTAAAACATTAATCAGGTATTATGATAAAAAAGGATGAAACCTACATCTCATGGCACTGCTACTGTAGGCAACGCATTCAACGGGCACCGTTTGTTGCGGAAGAAACGTGGACTATTTAGTATGTCAGTAATGCAATCATTTCTCATCTCCTAATACGCAAGGTTTTATTTTGGGCTGTACAAGATTAGCGAGACCTTGTTCTGACTTTCATGCTCTTGCCGTAGTCAGGGGAGGAGAAATGAGAAGTGGAGAGGGGAAATACTGACAGGGAGGAAGCCAAGGGAGAGGGTGGGAAGGCAGAGAGGGAATTTGCAGTGGGGGAGACAGTCACGGTATTACCACTATCATTTTAATTTACTACAAAATGCAGAGTTAAGTGAGGTTTGGGTTTAGTGGGACTTTACACGGGGGGAGGAGTAGAAGTTCAGAAAATGGGGAAAGTGAAATTTTCTGCAAACAGAGGGAGCCCCTCAGGCTGTTTGCAGCTTTTCCATTAAACACGGGGCATTAGGGGTACAGGGCAAGGGGGGAGGATGATGCTTTCAAGACCGACCCACCTCATCTGTGTGTGGAACATTGATCTTACAGCCTCATGACTGAAAGACAAAACAAACATCTGCAGTTTACACAGGTACAAGTACAACAACAAAAAAAAATGGGTACACAGCAGATTTGGTGGAGAACTGTCCCGGCACTGTGATTTTAGGAGTGGTCTTGGCCAGGGGGTGTGCAAAACCCGCTTCTGATGTTTGGCAGGCGCAAGGGGGCTAGTGCTCCTGCACAGGAATGTCTCCACTGACATCAGTAGTCGTGCTCTCTAAAACACAGCTTGAAACAGAAATCAGACTGGGATGTCAGCAACAAGGACTGTGTTCTGTGTGACAAGTTTAGTGTGTCCTCAAGTCCAGTATCGTGCCTTGAGCACTGATAGAGTGCTCGGTTCCCACAACAGGGGCTTATCATCAGGTTTCCACAGAAAGACAAGAAACCTTCATAATTTACCTGGCCAATAACCAGATGGTCAAGTTTAAAGTCAGTAACAGGATACATGTGGGAGCTTTGACAAGCTGCTAGGCAAACAAAATGCCATTCCTCTACTTACCGCCCAGAAACTCAGACTTCAGGCTTGCTATCACTGCTAGTTACCTCCTCCACTTCCCAGACTGATTGGAGAGGTTCTCCATTATCCCGCTATGGATCTGATCCAGGGGAATTGGATATCAGAGCACAGACTCCAATCTGACTTTGGATCAGACCCTATTTCCCACCAAGGTAATCATCCTAATGCAGTTTTGTTTTCTCTTTGCTCGTTTACCAGCTGCTTGATAAACGCTGGTACAGTTTTATCAGGTAAAACCAGCAGCGGTAACTGGAGTGCACAAACAATGTGTTAAAGAAGGGGAGGATGGAGGGTTAACTTATAGCACTAAAGTTTGGTGAACACTGGAATTTGTAAAATCTTAGCAGAAAATTTGGATGAAATACTGTGGCTGTGCAGTTCTTGGCAAGCAGTTTCCCACAGTTAATGTCTCACACACGATGCAACTTGCTGAATCAGCAGCAGTTTATACCTGTTACAGCCTGGAGGCTGGGAAGGGCAGAACATCCCTCCCCCGGGCTGCCCCGAGCACTGAGAGCAGCAGCCTCTGCTCCCTCCTCTGTTGAAACATCCCTGCATTTCCCACTTTATCTCTTTCCATCTCACATGTCCTGCAGAAGTTTTCTTACAGGACTTGAGTGGGAATGGGGAATGCCCAGCGGCTTAGGGCAACCTTCACTTGCACGTGACTCAGTTTGCAAATAACAATCACAATTGTCATTAAGATCCCATTGCTAAAGAGTTAATCAGTGATTAATAGAGATAGTACACTCTCACAAAGATGAAGGTTGTGTTAGGAACGGTTATAAACACATCAGCAGATGATAGTGATACACAGCTGATTGCAAGCTTCGGTTACGAGAAACTCTTGGACTGTGGACTCAGTATAATCTTTAATAATTTATTAACCATAATTGTTTCTTAACTATTTATAAATAAAGCCTCAATATAAGGGGTGATCTAGGCAGCTACTTAGTACTTTATCTACCTATTTTGAGTCTGGTTTCAAAACTCACAGAAACCAGGGGAGAATTCTTTGCTGGTTCACTGGATTTGGGGTCAAACCTTGTGTATTTGTCTAGTGCATCAGACAATAATTTTTAAAATAGCAATAATGAGAGAGAAAACAGTTCCTCTTTAGAAAGAAAATCCTGATTTTTTTTTCTGAGCTAGAGAAGGAAACAAGAATGAATAGATTTTCTGGGGCAGGGGTCTGACACTGTGGGTTAGCAGAGTCTGCTGAGTTGCCCATTAGGATGCATCCCCACTGTGCCCAAGGAAAGAAATCCACTCACTTGCCATTGTTGAAGATGACGGTACAGTTGGGCCAGCAATCATGGTTGGCCTGGCAGAGATTGGGGAAGATTCCCACACCAACAGCCTGCAGTCCTCTTTGGTCACTGAGGGTAAAGCCGTTGCAGCTGATCTAGTCCCAAAACACAGGCAGGAAGAAGCATTAAAGGAGAAAAAGCTGAACTCAGCTACATTCAGGATTTCTCAATTCCCACTGATGCTTTAGAAGAGGTATGTCTCTAGCATAACACCTCCAAACTTTAAGGAGAAAGGAGGAGTGCCTACGAGATTATTGCAGAAGGTAATTGTAGAAACATCTTTAGCTAGGATAAAACATCAGAAGAGAAGCAATGCAGGACTCACGCAGATGGACCAACCCAAAGCAGAGCTCTGCGGAACATTGTTGTTAATATTCATTTGGGATGTTTAAGATAAATTTGGTTTGACTGTGCATCAGTTTTCTTATATTTGCTTCCTGCAAATAATTCAGAAAAAGGTCACAGGAAAATGAATTTGAGGCAATTCAAGCAGAGCATCAGCAGAAAGCAAAGTTCACGCTTATTAAAACAGGTATCAGTTAGAAATTTACCTTGAGAGCTACATTCAACATAGCCATATTTACTGGGTGACCCACAGAGATTATAAAAACCAGTTACTACTGTTTGTTATGAGTCTCAGACAATTTTCAGAATGACTACTTTTGGGTGACATATATACCGAGAATAAATTATTATACTTTTCTATATGGCACATTCTTATCACATAAGAACAGAATGGTTTTCAGCTGCAAACATGAACCAAGGAAGTATTTGCAAAGAGAAAATGTGATAGTATATACCAAAGGAAATAATTTCATCAGTTGCTAATTATTTTATTCTGTTAATAGTCTTATTTCCTTTTTTTAGCTGATTCTGTATTTTATCTGTACTTCCTTACTTCTGCCTGGGCAAGTTATGTCAGTCACTAGTACATAGGTCTCCCTGAGTCCAGTGGACTGGATTTCCTTTGCGGGGTGTGTACAAAAGGATGCTGTGTCCCCTCTCTGTGCTAGGGCTGGCAAAGACAACTTCTCCACCACACCAGTAACTGGCAAAGGTGCGAGCAAAGCGTGCATCTCATCTCAGCTGACGCTGGCCCCTTGGGCAGTGTTGCTAGCTGAGAGGTTAGTGCAGCCCAGAATGAATACACCCTGACTTGTACCGGGGCTGGAGGCAGAGCAGCTCAGCCTGAACTGGCTTCTGGGAATTTCCCTCTCTGCTACACTGAGAACAAAAAGTTGTAGTTAACAAGTCAGGAATGGAAATTATTAAATATATTTAGTATATTTTACCTATTTTTATAATGTATATAATATATATTTATAATATACATGTAAAAAATCTAATGCACACAACGTAATAGACATTAATGCCTATACTAAAACAGTTCTGTTACATTCACATATATTCTATGTATATTTACTAAAAAATATATTTAAATAGATTCTCTCAGCTCTCCCAGGTGCAGAGAGATGCCCAGCAGGACTTGTGATGTCAATGCAGCACCTACAGTTGAGCGAGCCACTTGCCTGCATGTTTAGACAGATAAAATGTTTCAGACCTTGCCCTTGCCATGCCTCAGTTTCCCAGTGTCAGTGCAGAAGTGATGCGGATGGGGAATGGGCAGTATTCAAACCACCTGCAGCAAATGCTGGTCTCGGCTATCCCAAACGCTATGGTCTTTTATGGGCAAGAGAGGGATGAACTTAGCCATCCTCAACTCAGGCCAGTTGGAGACTTTCTCTGGGAAGCTGGCATTAAAAGCAGCCCCCCATTTGCCCTCCCACCCCTTCAACATACCACTCCGAATATGTGGGAGATGTACTGCATGCCGAATTGCTGGCTCTGGGGCGGCCAAAATTCGAGGAAGCTCTCCACGTCGGCACGGAGCTCCTTCTTCTCCTCCTCGCCAAGGCTGTCCACATGGTTCTGCAGGTCATCGATGGAGACCAGGCAGCCCTCTCCCAGTCCGCTGCCTTCCCTCTCTACCTTCCACATGATGCGGGCAGCCAGTCTGGCCAGGAGAAAGCCCCAAGTGTTAGCACCACCACCACCCACTGCAAGGAGAGGGACCGAAGGACCATCGAAATTCATTTCATGGGTGGGAAATTGTGTGCAGACAGACCGAGGCAGCCTCAGCATCAGATGGCTGATTCCTGGTCACCATCCACGGGTTTCTGAAGGAAAGGGAGATGCAGGGCTTTGCCCTGGCATCTATGTTCTTGTCTGGAGAAGTGCTACAGACCCTCCTCAGGTCCCCAGCCCTCCACAACAGCCCTCATTTCCTTGAGGATTCCTCTCATTTTCCATGATGGAGCTGGGATGTGAAGCTAAATCACTGTATCCTATAGATAAATTGGGGAAGACCCCATCTCCTCTTCTACTTTTCCACCTACTGCCCACTTTCCCACACCTCCTAAATCGCCCTGGGTGGGTTTGCCTCACCATGTTCAGCTGCAGTAGACATTATGGGGCCCAGCACCAAAAAAAAAGCAGAAGCACAACCCCCTTGCACCCCAGATGCTCCTGCAGGTCCCCATCCCCTCAGCTCAAGGATACTCCTGGCCTTTCCCAAACCATCTCCCACCTCTACCTTCTCCAAATCAGGCCACCCAGCTCTTCCTCACCACCCTCCAGAGGGATGCTCTGTCCTCTCCCACTGTCCCCAGGCTCCCAGCTCAGTCCCTGGGGGTCAGCTCTCACCTGATGTTTTCAGTGGGTGCCTTGCCGTGCTTCTTGATGGCGGAGCACTCATTTTTGTGGTTCAGCCAAGCTGCTCGCTGGCAGGTCCGGTCACAGTAGTAGGCAAACTTGCACTGGCCGCAGCGGTGGAGCCTCTCCTGCCGTTTGAAGCAGGTGTGACAGATGACGTGTGTCAGGCTGGAAGGACAGAAGGACCCATTGGCTCATACCTTGGTGAAGAGCCAGCTCCACCCAGCAAGGGTTCTGCCAGCTTTTTGTCCCTGGGCTCCCCACAGCCACTAAGGATGGACTGCCAGAGATTTTGGGGGAGGATGGAGAAACTTCCCACCCAGCGTAATCTTTCTGTACTTGCCCAGTGCTGTTCCTTTTCTGTCTGGCTACGCCAAAGAGACAAACATTTTGTTTAAAGGAGGACAGCAATAAAGCATTCCCCAGCTCTCAGCCCTCTTGTCTGCAGCTCATCTGCTCCTCCTCAGCACCGCCGCTGTTAATAGGATTTTCAGGCTGTTTTCATTTTCTGTCTGGCCCCTGCTGAAGCACCAGCCACCCGTTTGCTGAGAAGAAAGCAGATGCCTAATGAGTCTGTAGCTCAGGCAAGCCCAAAGAAGAATGTGAAGGCAAAGAGCCAGCCTGAGACCTTCAACTGCCTGCAAAGCTTCTGAATTTGGCTGAAGTGAAACCGCTGCTGAGCACTATGGCTTTCCTGGGCCCCACATGGGCCACCACCATGCCCAAGAGACTTAGGAAAACACTGGGCGAGAGGGACCAAATGGGAGCATGACTCTGAGCTGTCCTAACAGCTCTCCTAAGCTTTCCTTAGGCACAGGCACGCTGTGGGGATAAAAAAACACATCAGAAATATTCTGCTAGTGAGGTGTATCACGATGAAGAAGACTGGTAGATCAAAGTGGTTGCATAGGGAAACCCTGTGTTTGTACTGCTTGAAACCAAGATATGTTTTCATGGATTAAAAAGCAGCTTTGCTTATCACTTCTTTTTGCCACTGGGCCAAAAGTGTAGCTGTACTGGACACACTGCACTTGGCAACTGTGGCATTGTGTTGGAAATCACATGAGGAAACCAAGAAAACTGCCTCCTTCAAGGTAGATCTTCTCATCACAGAGTGTTTTATTTCTTCTCCTCCTTCCTTCGGTCTCAGTACACGTCTCCTGGCTGTCCACCCTCAGGAGACAGCAGCACAGAGCCCCAGACCAGGTGGGTTTGGGGCTCTCCTGGTCCCAGTGATTCCAGACAGATGCTTCCTGTGGATTAATGAAGCTCTGAGGGACCAGGGCAGGCTCCCAGCCGTTCAGCAGGACCCCAGGCACGAATGCTTGAGGCACAAATGGATTTTCAGCTGCCCAGGGATGGACAAGGAACATGAAACAGCTGAAGACAGAGGAAAGATGAACTCTCAACAGCTCGCAGGAGCACTGGCTGGGGTAGGACATGGGGTGGGCTGGCTGTAATGCCAAGCTTAGGGAGCAATACTTGCATTTATGATCACCATCAGATTTTATTAATAAATCTAGAGGATCTTTCATCTTCACAAGGCTGGTATGTTGCTGAGCTGAGAACATCAATGATTTACTGCTGGTCAGTGGCCCAGAATATGTCACCAATGGAGGTGTTGTTAAACATTACAGGTAATGAGCACAGTGCCTGATGTGAGGATGTCCTCTGCTCTCAGGGCATGAAGTCCTCCCTGTTTAGCCTGGCATCAGCTTCAGGGCTATGCTCTTCAGGCCACTTAAAGCCTTCCTGCAGATGGGCTAGTGATGCAGATTTCTCCTCCAAATCCAAAAGCCTGATGTGTCTTTCTCTGGTGCCAGCAGTGGTAAGTGCTCCTCACTGGCTATTCCTGTTCCTGGCTCTGTGATTTAACTAGTTGACAGGTTACTGTGAGTTAGATGGTCACAGGATAACTGGGAAACACCTTTCAAAAGGAGCAAGTTGCTTCTTTAGAGTGTTCAAAAGAGGATTTCAATTGTTTGTATGTAACTATAACCAAGGCTGGGGGAGGAATGCATCAGAGAATACTGATGAAGAAGTCTAACCTCACATCCTCTCTCCGAGAGTGTCCAGGGACCCAGACCAACGGGAAAGCTCCCCCATGTGCCCCTTTCACATGTCCAGCTGCTTGCTCCTAGGACTTAATTCATTGGGAAAGAGGGGGAGACACTTTGGTCTCCTGCCCAAACAACTTTGGGACTTTCCCTTTGCTGCTAGAGAAGGCTATTTACTGCCTGATTTGGTGATCCCAGCTGTCTGCTTCTCCAGGCAACTGCCCACTTTATCTCTGCCTCCAGCCAGGCTTGACAGGACAGGAGAATTTAAATTCCCATCACCTAGACACTGTTGGTCCCAGGAAGGAGATTCTCCTCATTGCAAAAAGGTCACTGACCACAGAGGCTTCATTATAAAGGGAACAATGTTATCACCCACAGCCCACAGTGGGGAAACTGACGCACAAGGAAATAAAGTATTTATTGATGGTCACACGAGGAGGCTGTGCCACAGGCAGTAATCAGACCCACAGCCCCAGAGTCCCCAGCCCCAAGACTGTCCTGCCTCTCCACTATACAGATATATATATAAAAACATATGTGTGCATATTTATATCTATCACAGTAGACTTAAAACGCACTTTCATTCCTCTGGCACTGCTGCGTGAGCTGCTGACACAATCCAGCCTGCACTTTAGCTCTTGCAGGATTAAGAGGGCCATTGATTTAAAGCAGGATGACCCACAGCAGACAAAACCATGTGCAAAAATGAGGTTTGGAAGATGACAGTGAGCAGTGCCAGAGGGAGCCTGACGCAAGGCAAGCACCTGGGATGGGGTGTGGGGCACATGTCCAAGAAGAAGGATGCAGCCAGCTCCATTAAGTCAAATGAAAGAGCTGGGAGCTGGTGAGAAATGTGAGGCTGTGCTCTGTCAGCTGTCAAGTCAGGGGGGTAGAGAGGTGCAAGAGAGATTACATTCCTTGTAAGGCAAAGGAGAGCCAGCGAGCTGATAAAACCCGCATGGTTATATTGTGCTGGGAAGCACAGGGAGATATCTCACACAGGGAATGGGGCTCCCTCCTGCTGCCTGTGTGCTTTGAGGGCAGTCAGAAAGCAAAAAGGCAGTCAAAGAAGTTTCCCTGTAAAGAGGAGTGACAGGTTGGAGGGGAATATGGTGCAGCAAAACCCAAGTCCTCAAAGAGAGGCTTGTCTTCCCCCAGCTCTCTCTCCAAGAACAGAAAAATCCTGAAATGATGGCTTTGCATTTGCTGTTTATTGCATAAGGTGTCCATAGTTT
Source organism: Haliaeetus leucocephalus (assembly GCF_000737465.1). Taxonomy (NCBI): domain Eukaryota; kingdom Metazoa; phylum Chordata; class Aves; order Accipitriformes; family Accipitridae; genus Haliaeetus; species Haliaeetus leucocephalus. The sequence continues at coordinate 21,618 of NW_010973177.1, read as the reverse complement.
CCAAAGCAAACCCAGCGGGTGGAACTTACTGTCAGTCCTGGAAAGCCCTCGTTTCTAAGGAGATGCAGAAATGCACAAAAAAAGTTATACCAGACTTCCTGAGGAGGTGAAGGAACAGTTCATGTAGTATTGAAACTGCAGACACAATTACTCATAGGTAATCTGACTGGCAGGTATAAGAAATGCCACATCTCTCACAAAACCCTCATAGGATCCTCCCTGCTCAGAAATCGTTTAAAAGACGACTGGATTTATTGATAATGTGCATTACCAGGACTCTAGAGGCTTGGGCTCAACTCTTGGTCGGAAAAAAATATCAGGGGACACAGGTATTTGAGAGCTATTGCCTAAATCTTCACAAACATTGCTTGAACACTGCCTGACCCTCCAAGCACCTAAATCCCCCAGGTGCCCCTAGGAAGTCGTGCAAAATTCTGCTGTCCCAGAGGCACTCGGAGCCAGGTACCCCAAATGGGAATGGCAAACTGGGGCTTTCCCGTGGCCCCAGGGCTGGACCTTACGACAGGCTCTGATGGCATCTGTCCTGGAGGTAGAAAACACCAAGGACACCAAAGGCTTGCAGTGGTCCACAGTCTCCCCTGTCAACCCCTCTGCAATGGTTAAGGTCCCCCAAGGACAGGGGGAGCAGCCTCAGGTTAAACCCAAGTCTCTCAGCCTGTGGAAATCACTGATCTGTAAAGCCTTCTCTGGCCTAGAAAGTGTTTTATCACAACCCGAAATGGCTCCAGGTGGCCCAGATGGAGCTTCCTCTCCCTGTAGAGGATGCTGCATGGCCAGGCAGCACTGAACATTTCTGAGGAGATGTATGGCACCTACCCAGGAGCCCTGAAGGTTTTAACCCTTACAGACTCAGTGATCAGCTTCCCTTGCTTTAACATGGGGACAACAGAACTGCTTTCTGCTGTGTCTATGTACACCATGGCCTCTGGGGTGATCTCTGGCCCTTCATTCACTGCCATCTTCCACACACAGTGAGAACTTCTTTTTTTCACCCTGCCCAAAAGCAGGATCTTCATTAGCACAGTGATTTCTCCAGCCCGTCCAAGCCTTGCCAGGTCAGGGATTTAGGACTGACTTGGAGGGCAGGTGCCACTGACCAACTCACTAAATTACGTTCTTGGGAGCCTCAGGCTTCTTTGGCCTCTCATCCAAGCATCAACCAAGCTGAACTCTCAGGGGCTCATGAGCTCTGGTGTTACGTAGATGAGACGCACATAGCTACAGTCAGAAAAGCAAGGATTCAATGTGCCAACCAACAAATGCAAGAGGTGACAGAGCACTGTCAACTAAACCATGGCTCCCACAAGCACGGCTCTCAGTGAAATCAGAAGCAGCAAGTAGTTCTTGTGACTGCTTGGATTGGATTCAGATGGATTAAGATCTGTTGGACCTGCCAGGACAGAGGGCTGAGCACTGCCATAGGAAATATATTAACCTCACCTCTGAGACATGCATAACCCAAACATCTGCCAGCCATTTCCCATCCAGCACCCACAGCATCTCATTCACTGATCTGGAAAAGCAAGGTGAGATGGCTGTAGTGCAAAGGAATTCAAGGAGGATTTCATTGAATAGCTAATGGACATGGTGAGAAGCTCACAAACTATTTAACGTGAGTTTATTCTATTCTGTACATGACAGATGACACGCACAGATGACCTACCTTACACCTAAGTCCACCTGCTTCATATTTATTATTGGCTGACTAGGCATCTCTCTTCTCAACAGCCTACAGAGGACGGCATAAGAATAGGCTAAGATGTAGGCAAAGTCCACTTGGCTTTCAAAGCAGAGGCTGTAACACTTCATTAAACACAAAAGCCTAAGGAAATGCACCTACTCTTTCAGCAGTGAAAGGAAAAGGGAGGTATTCAATACCTAGCTTCTACTGAGGATACCTATAATGGTGAATTATTAGCAGAGTAATAGTTTTGCTCCTTTAAAAAGTGGGTTGGAGCTCAGTACTTTTATCTTTAAAATGTCAGGGATGACACATTCTGGTCTGTCTGATTTGAGTGGAGGATTTATTTTAGACTAATTTTAGACTATTTTATTTTTAGTCTTTCATTACAAAATTTCTCAGCTTCTTTTTAGAGGTGTGGGTGTGGTTTTCTTTAAAAAAGCTAGGTTTTCTCCCAGGCTTTATTTAAGCTTTTGAATAAATGAGATAATAATAAAAAAACAAACCCCAGAAAATTTAAGCAATGTGAATATGATCACATTAGCTCTCAGTTTTTATTGGGATCAGCTCAAAGAATTTGTTTCTATAATCTTTTCAGAGTCATACTGTTATGGAAAATCTTGCATTTCTTATATCCCTAGGTCATCCCAGCTACAATAATGGAGCTCCCCACATTTCCCTTGGAAAATGTTTTGGGCCTGCTTCATACATCAAAAAGGAGTGCAAAGATTGCATGATCTCAGGTTTTTAGCAATTTGCAGATCACTCATCAAGCAAATCTTCAGGTGATCTCGGCTTTCTACCACATGACACTGGTTTGCCTTGACTGTCTCTCAAACACCCCTGGTTAAAGAGCAAACCTTCTCTTGAAGGTTGACAGAGATATATTAGGCATCCCCATGTCTGTAGGAAATGTAAACTCTTACACGTGTGAGAGCCAACTGACATGCCAGAGGAGAAGGTCACATACTGTACACTGAGCCCAGGCAATGGGAATGCCATCGACCTGAAGGTGGCAGTGAGGAAAGGAGACATGGGCTCTTCAAAGAGAAAGTGAAGAGGGAAGGAAGGATTAAACCCCAACACATAAGCAGAGCACTAGAGAAAGCTTCAGTGAGAGGTAATGTCAATGAGGAATGCACAGGGGCTTTGCAAATCAAAAATGTCCCCAACAAAGGCAAAGAATCCCTTGAGAAGATAGATTTCCAACCTTCTGCATCTATTTTAGGGCAAAGCAGGCCTGACACTGGCATTTTCTGAGTGCTATTTCAGCTGATAACAGCAAGGCTGATTCAAATGCAGATCAGACAGTATGTCTGCACTTTATCCAAACAGCAGAATACTAGAGATCACACTGAGTTCTGCACCCCCTCTCAATCAGTATTCACCGTCTCTCTAAACAGCCTGCTCTAGTTCAGGTAGAAGTAACAGGCTTGATGCAGGAGTCAACACCAGGTAACCACTGTATTAAGCAAAAGGTTATAGAATCATAGAATCATAGAACGGTTTGGGTTGGAAGGGACCTTTGAAGGTCATCTAGTCCAACTCCCCTTCCAATGAGCAGGGTTAACCTTGTGAGTCATACCCTGGCCTTAAAAATCTAAGAAACTATGAGCTGGCTGATGTCTATAGGAACCTTCTTTAGCTTCACTTTGAGTTTTATGTACTTCTTGACTAAAAGTCTCCAGTACTGGGTAAGAAACTGCTGCTCAGGTGACCATCGAGTTGAAGAGTACAAGCCCACATTAGCCTTAATGACTTCAGGGACCTTCAGGGTCCCTGTGACCTTCAGGGACTTCCAAGGTGGGATGCAGTCTGCAGATTTAGACACCTGGATGTGCTCATCTGTACCCTCAGTGTCTATGTAGAGATTCCATCAAAACACTCAGTGGGGTCTGGGAAGGCATTCAGCTCAAAGGTAGGTGTCTGTGTTCAGTGCACATTATAGTGCTCCATTGACTGTAATGGGCACTTTGGGCTGGATTCACTTGCCTGGACATAGGAGCCTAGTGTTATTTTAGGCTCTGCAAGGACACTCATCTGGCTTGAGAGGAGGCCTGAGTCTCATAAATCCTGTTTTGTACCTGTCAGCTCTAAGAGGATGTCTCAAACACCCTGGGGCATCTCAAATGACACTAAACACCTATGGCAACTGAATCCTGCCATTAGCTATATGCAGACACTTATAACAGACCTTAGTTTTGGTCATCTTAATTTGCAAGCTGAGTCCCAAAGCATATTGCTGGACAAGCCACCACATCACCCTGTAGGGTGGTCCAGTTAAATTGATGGGTCTTACTTGCTCAGAGTATGATGGCTTACTATAGAGTTTTGTCCAAAAAAATGCTTCTCCTTTCCCTGGCAAAATAAAATTCTCAACACCTCCTCAAGCTCAGTCTCCTACTGAAAGACATTCATACAGTGCAGCTGGGTAACAGCCTCAGGTCCAAATTACTTCAGCAGTTCCTCACATCAATATATAGAGAAGAGCCTTTGCATCATTTAAGCCCAAAGTGTAGTGTATCCACACTTTCTGCTGTGAGCACCTAACACCAGGTGCCAAGATTAGTTGTTCAGGCTTCCTAGATCCCTGCACAGTCGGGTCAAAGAGGTTTGTTCTTCCTATAGTTTCTCAGAGTATGAAAGGTAGGTTTCTGCTATGCAACAACCCTACGGAGGGGTTTCTCACACACCTGAAGTTAAACACCTATAGCAGATAATGCAAATTTTTCATTTCATAATTATGTTCTTCAACAGGTCAAATGATGATCAGCTTTTATGGAGCTCCCCCATTTCTGAACAGTAATACCTCCCATCCCTTTGACAGCTTTGTGCCTGGGCACAAACACAAGGTGCTTTCCATGCTGTAGCACAGCCAAACCAAGAAAATTGTGTTATATCTCCGAAGAGCTGCTCCTACTATTCTGAAAGAGACCATCACTTTGCCTGCTCTGTTGCCACATCACATGCAGTCACACAGAAGACTGCAGTGTGGCCACTGCAGTTTGATTACCATCCATATACATCACATACAGAACTTGATTTCAACAGCAAAATCAGGGGCGGGATTGCAGGGGCTCAGCATCCACACTGGGACCAGGCTTCCCAAAGGACTGAGCTCTTCAAAGGGCTGCAAAGTACAGACGAACTCTGTACTCTAGGGCTTCCATGGTGGTCTTTATACACAAAGAAAGCTGAGGTCTGTGGAAAATCTGGTCACATATTTGGTAGGACCTGAGCCGAAAAATTAAACCCACCAATCACTCATATTTGAATCCCCTCTCCACAGTACACATACACACTGCTTTCAGCAAGAGAGAAAGATGCTGAACGGAATTAGGATGAGGGACTCTGGATTTGGGGTTTTCCAATGCAGGGTGAGACCCTTTTTAATATTGTAGGCTCAATACCAATCTTAGGACCTATACATGTGTGTTTGTGGCCAAGGAAAAACACATGCCTCTTCATTGGAGTCTTCATCCATGCAGAGGCAACAGCAGTTTTTTCAGGGCAAAACCAGCCACTGTGGCCTCGTGTGGATTTATTCTTGCAGGTCCCACAAGGATCCAAGCTACCCTTCTTTGATAGCAATCAATTCAATGGGGTTTTATGCAATTGAATACCCTGGGACAGCAGTAGAAGGTACCTTCAAAACCAAAGCCCTGTGCATGTAGGAAAAGCATCGGGGCAGTTTTCACAAGAAAAATGCATGTTTCCATTATATCTCAGGCCCAGGTTATCCCCTGCCAAGCACTAACCAACAAGCGTTTAGTTGGCACCACCTGCTTCGGACATTTTGGGAATGTATTTCACTGCTGACGTATATGAAGTGCTTTGGGATGAAATGTGCCCCAGGAGGGTAAGAGTCCATTACTATTGCACAGCAGCACGAAGAAGAAGCAGAGAGATGACTGAAGGTATCCCCATCCTCTCCAGTCGCAGATGTGTTTACCTTTGCCACCTTGCTGCTCAATATCTGGACCTGCCCTCTGGGAGCTAAACAAACCCAATCTGGGGAGGGAGGGAAGCACATCTCTCCCCATCCGAGGTTTGCTCTTGGAAACCTAAGCCTAAGACAGAGCCTGCAGTCTAAGAGCTGATGTGGTGATAGTTTCTACCCTTATCTCACATTACAGAAGTGACATTTGAAAATGCAGTGAAGCTGTAGCTCTGCCACATGGACAGCTCTACTCGGTGCACAATCCTTGCAACTTTTCACATAGAAAAAAAAAATTCTCAACCAGCAATCGAAAGGCAAAATATTTTCAACGGTTTAAAAGATAACTACTATTTTTAATAAGGCATATGGGAGAAATAATTGTCCTTAGCCACTTCTGAAGTATCACAGCAAGATTCCAGCTAGTGACACAAGTGAAACTGAAGTACAAGAGCTAAAAGGACACGTCAAGGAGAGATGGTTTTGTCACTAACTACTGTATTTGTACTCAGGGTTAAGAATTCAAGAACTTAACATTTTAAAATAAAAAATGACATTTTTAATGTGAGCTCTTGCAATGACACAATAAAAACTAAAAAGTGTCATTGCTGCTATTGTAAAGATTCATAAACATGTTCACCCTCTGACAGTATAAGGGCAAGGAAAAAGTGAATGGAAGACACAAAAAAACCTTACTTTCTGCTCTGTCCATCTAATCCCCAATTCTCTGCTATTGCCAGATCACACAGTAGCATGAATCAGCTCCAGCTACAAGATGACCAGGATTAAAACAGCAGCATGAGCTCTGCTTCGGCCCCAGACTTCATTAGTGGAGCTGATTCAGTTGGGGAAAGCTCAGCTAGGCAGAATCACTCACCACCCTATTTAGTGTGCAGAATATTCACTAAAGTCACTGGCAGTTTGGGGCAAAAAATTCAGTCTTGGGACTCACCATGATGTCCTTGAAGAATGCTCACAAGTTTCCTAAGCCCAGAATGAAACCTTCAGCTGACACCTAGCTCCTCGGTTAAAAAGTTTGGGCCAAATTCTGTTCTCAGCATATTATAAGGCTGAACAAATTCCATTAATGTCTGAGGCTTTATTCTCAATTTATCCCATGGAAGATTAACATAGAAATTGGTTCTCTGTGTCTTTTAGCTTTCAGGGTATTTAAGTAAATCTTCCATTGATTTGAAGGGCAGAAGTGGGCACCTACCAGCCACACCGGCAGTGCAGGTTGATTGAATGTTGTTCGTCCTTGAAACAAGCAGCAGAAAAGAAAAATGCATTTGCACCAGAATACAGTTGCTGGCTACATCAGTGTGAACAAAAATTTAAAACCACTCTCGTGCAAAAGTGAAAGCAGAAACTAGTCTCCAATTAACTTGGCTAGCTATAAATATAAAATCACTTTAACAGAAACAATATCACTCGCAGACCCCACTAGCTTCTAGTTCGAAGGCAGCAGGCGATGAAGCTGCGTGTACAGCTGGGAGGTGGTACACGTAAGCAGAGCACAGTGTAACTCATTTTTATCACGCATTATACATCAGAGGCTTCAGCAAAGTCAGACTGATATGGCTGTACTTGAATTACACTAACTCCTGGCAGTTCACCAGAGTGTAACGTGGGTCCAGTTTTGTGAGGCACTGAATACATGCAACTTTTACCGCATTTAGTAAAAGCTGATGGCACCGAGCACCTTGCAAGATCACATCCTGGAAACAGATTGCGCCATATTAAAAGTAAAAAAGCTGATCTGAGCCCTGGGAAGGACATTCACTGTAAGCTGTCTTTACAGAAGTGCTTCTGACTTCCCTTTGCACCCTTTTCTGATGTTGTCCAGACACTTTCAAACTTTTACCCACCCGGCCAGATGAAATTTTGCATTGAGATTACTTTTGGTCTGTGTTTTACAAGTGCTTTTCTCTTACCTATCAAAAACCACGGCTGCATAGGCTGGCTCCGCAAAGATGACATCCCCAGGCAAAAATTCCTTCCGGGCTTTCAAGCCCCTGCCTTTGCCTTCAGACGTGAACACTTCGACTGACTCCATTTCCCCTTTGGTCATCCCAGGGACCCCAAAGCTTGGGAGGTGGGTATCTCGGAGCGAGCCAAATCTCCTGTCACTCCTGTCAACTTTGACTTGCTGCAAGACCACGCTTATAAAAGGGCTGGCCTCCCCCCACCCCTGGCCACACCGTTTCCCATAGGAGGGCAAGGGGGTGGGAGCAGGAGAGGCAGGAGGCGAAGATCCTCCACGCAATATCACCGATCTCCGCAGGGAAGGCACAGGGCTGGGGCTGCTGCTTCATTAGGAAACCCCTCTCCGAAAACTACGTTTGGAATTGTTTCTCCCAGCCACAAGCAATTGTATATGTTACGACTCGGATTAATTCATACTCTCCCATTGGAGAGAGAATGTATTCTCTTTGCAGGGTATTTTTAGCAACCACATGCTTCTGTCTCTCAGGAAGCAACAGCTGAGACAGTGGGACAGGGAGGGCTGGTATGCATATTTCTGAACCCTTCCACTGTCATCTGGATTTTTCCAGAAATCAAACAATGCTGCTTTATTTTTACCCTCTAGGAGACGGATGGCATATTTAGAGGCAGGGATAAGAGCGAAACACACACCCTGAAATTCTCGGCATCCTTTGTGGCCACCAGAGCCTGGAAAAGGGGAGTCAATTCCCAAATGCCAGTGGTGGCAGGCGCACGGAGCCGCATGGATGGAGCTGGAAGGACAGCAGCGGTTTGGCACGGGCTGCAGAAGCAAGCAGGACATCTTAGATACTCACACAATTTTGCATGCACTAAACCTCTTTGAAACGGCACTGCATTTGAGAGGTCTCCCCACCTCCAATGCTCAGCTGTGGAAGAGATGGGGGAATTTGAGCCACCTGAGTGGAAAAGGAGGGTACACCAGACAGACCAAACCCATGAGAAGCCAGGCCCTTGCTTTGCTCTCTGTCCCCAGCAGCCAGTGCAAGTTTGGGATGAAGCAAGGGAAGGCCTCCATGTATAAGAGTGAACCTCGCTGTGAAAATTGAACCCAGCCCAGACTGTCGTTCAGCATTTATCATTTAACAGCACTTTGCAGGCCTGGCTCCTGCTTATCTCACCCTCCCACCCCCAGGAAATCTGATGCTATTTCCTCCTGGATCCTTAAGCACTGCACAGATACCAATGTTTGCAAACCTATTCCCACACCTCCTTGCTCCACAGAAAAACCTGTCTGATTTAACAGGGAAAGTGAGGTGTAGAGAAGTAAAGAGGGTAATTCCTCTGCACCCCTAGACTGTAAAACAAATGCTTTACCTTGCCAAGGCAATAGGAAGTATCGTTGTGCTCTTCAAGACAGTCACAGAACTGCTCAGCATCTGCTAAAAGCTTCTGGCAATTTTCCTTGCCTGAGAATGAAGTAAGGTATCACGCTTCAGCACAAATATCCTGTGTTCTAGTTTGCCCAGGTGTCCCAAGCACAAACAATATCAATCCACAACTCCATAAATTCAGGGTGATCCAGGTGTTCATGTGATTATGAGCAATCTTCCCCAAACAACCAGACTCCTTCAGTCACCCTGAGGAGGGCCAGAGCCATCAGCACAAACCTCCCAGCATTTACGCTGTGCAGCATAGAAAGGTCACTACAGGCAATGAAGCCCTACAAGCAATTACAATTTTAACTGCAATGCTCTACTTGTGTGATACATGATGTCAGGATGCTCTGGCCTCACCTGTTACCCATGCTGAATTCCTCTGGGTGTAAGCGCATTTTAGATACATATATTTGCCAGCAGTACTTTAGCACCTCCAAATTGGGTGCTGATTTTTTTTCCCAAAAAAAACACAATTTGGAGTGTGGCTATATTGAACCCAGTCATTAAGCACACTAAACACTGTTTCTGAATCCCAGATAACAAAGAAAATAGAATAGGATAGAAAAACAAAGAATATATCTTTTCAAAGTAGCCAACTAAAACCAACAGATCAAAGTCCTAGCACAGAGTTACAAGCTACAAGGTCTCTGCATGGGCAGACATCTGTGGTGTACCCAATACAATGCACCCCTCACCCCTTCAGATCACAAAAAAACCACATTTTGGCTGAGTCAGAGTGTAATGAGCCTCATTTCTCCCCTTCCAGCCCAGTGAATGCCACGGTGGTGTGTGCTCAGCCAGGTCATACGGGAGGAGATCAGCCATCCGGCTGCACATCACACACTCGATACCACTGGGCCATGGTTTCAGACCCAGCTGTGGGCAAAAATATGGTGGTAAAACCGTTCATTTGAACAGAAAACACTGGGGAAACTGGGAAGGGCCAAGAGAGGCTGGATAACAGGGATTTCTGCTTAAATACCTATTTGGAGCAGTGACCCTGCTTTCAACCCCTTGGAAACATATTGAATTTCAAAGCCAGCTGGAGAGGCACATTGATTTTGGAGCACCAAGCAAGGCTGACCCTTCAGTAGCGAGTTATTCTGCATTTTGGATCTGCCTGGATATTGGGCGGGAGGGACAAGTAGCCCCATCCTCCTAACAGGAGAACAAACAGCACCTTCTACTGCCCTCTAAAAATTTATCCAAAGCACAATTTTATCAAATTTAATTGCCACAGCTTTGGATTAGCAGTGAACAGTACTCAGACAAGTTGTGAATTAGAGGAAAAAAGAAAAAAAAAGAGGGGAAAAAACCTAACTGTCCCAGGTGGGTGCTCCTCAGACTTGTCCTGTCATTGTAATTCAGCTTTAAACATTAAGTGCAATCACCTGCAGGGCGAGGGTGGGCCCTGTGTCCTGATGAAACCCCTTTTTGGGGTGACAGCAGGGAAAATTTGGGTGAAATTAGACCATCCATTCTCCTGGGGGTGGGTGCAACACGCGCTGAGCGGAATTGGGCCCTGAAAAGAGATGGATTGACGGGGTGGTCAAGGAGAGGGCTGGCTGGTGGATCGGCAGCCATTTGGGGGATTTTGGGGGTGTTTTGGGTGCCAGGGGCAGAGAAGAGCCACCCAAGGTGAGGGGAGAGGCCTGCAGTTACTAGGAAGTTACTAGGAATTACTAGGCAGTTACTAGCAGACATTAAGCTGTAGTTGCCAGGCAGTTACTACGACGTTACTAGTCTCTTACTAGTAGTTATTGAGCAGTTATTAGGCAGTTACTGGGCTCCTACTAGTAGTTACTAGGCAGTTATTAGGTCCTAGTAGTTCTGAGGCAGTTACTAGTAGTTGCGAGGCAGATACTAGGCTGATACTGGTGGTTACTAGTAGCTCTTGGGCAGCCGTGAGGCAGTCACTAGTAGTTAGTTACTAGTCAGTTACTAGTAGTCCCTGGTCAGTTCGGAGGGCTGTAGGCCCCTGAGGGGGAGGCCGGGGGTTAACGGTGGTGTCCCCCCGGGGTGATTAAAGTGGACCCGAGGGGGCGGCCAGGGTGGAGGGGTGAGGCCGGCGGGAAGAGCTCGTCAGGCGGCAGCTGGAGCCTGTCACGGT
>NW_010973177.1:0-10476 GCF_000737465.1 Haliaeetus leucocephalus | reverse complement strand
GGGCCGGGCCGTGAGGGGGGAGGCGGTGACAGGGGCCTGTCGGAGCGTGGTGAGAGGCACGGCGGTGCCGTTCCCTCGGTGAAATAAAGTGTGTTCTCGTCGTGCCGGTGTGGAAAAGCAACAGGCGTTTGATGCCGACGGCAGAAGTTAATGAGGCAACGAGAGTCTCGGCTGCGTTTTGCGTGTGGAGAGAGCGGGTAGGGTATCAGCAGTAGGTCCGAACTCTTTGATAGGCAGCTTGTAAAAGGTGGTCTTATATTTAATTCTTCAGTGCAAACGGGTCTTGCTCTAGCTCCATAAACTAATCTCATGCTTACGGGACAGTAAGATGACAAACAGGTTGCTTTTATGCACCAGACCTGTGACATAGAGCCCCGAAACTGAATCTTAAGGTTGTGGCGGAGAAGGGATGGGAACTTTCCATGCCCTCTCCTTCCCAGCTAAGTCTCTCCTGAGAGACATCATCCTGCTGAAATCTAGCAAATAGCACCCAAAAAAAAGCGTTGAGCTTCCAGGAATACCAAGCCAGTCAAAGTGGGTATAAAAAACTTGCATGTCGAAACACTTTGGTCAACAGTTTATTATAAGCATTGGCTATTCAGTTCTATAATGAAAATCAAGTTTAAAAAAAAAAAAGCCACACACTTAGCAATGCATTAACATGGAGGTTTTTTTGAAGATGTGAAACATCCATTAACAGCAGATTTCCCCATTGTCAGTTAAATTTAGTAGTGCTCTTGAACAGAAATAACGCTGCTGGAATTAATCACTCTGTTTAAAAAGCTGACAGCTATTTTAAGCGGTTGGCTTTCTGGAGGAAAAAAAGCAACACAAGTATGTATGCTCTTCAAAAGAGTATACTTGGAGAAAGTTAAGAATGCAGTCTTGCTATGTTGAGGTTTAAATTCCATTTTTCACACGTTTTTCTTGGAAGTGAATTATCATGTTCCTGGATGCCGAAATGTGTTTTGCTGCATTAGCAACAAAGCCTTTAACACGTACTTTGACCTCCTGGGAATTTCAAGGGATTTTAAGGGTCTAAAGGTTGTGGTTCTTAAATTCTCAGTGTTTAGAGGTAGTTCAAACACTTATTTTTGGTGCACAGCTGGTACAGGTTTTGCTGCGAGCCAGACACACCAAGGATTGCTGGTTATGCTTGTCAGTTCATACCTGTGCCAAACAGAGCTGTGGCATGGGATATTATGGGCAATTTCTGGTTTGATAACCTGTTGAGGAGGGAGGGTATCCTTTTCTTAAATACAAAATGAGCAGTAACTTTTGGCTTTGGAAACTTTCTGCCGCAACAGGTCTTGCTAATTTCTTCACACACACACCCCTTGGGGTTTTTTGTTTGTTTTAGCCTAAGGGGTTTCTTTTTCTTTTGACTCAGTGGCAACAAGATAAAAACCCTTGGTACCTGTAAGAGTGTAGTTAATCATTAGTTACAACCATGAGTCCTTTTTCAAGACTTAGTATAGGGCTCACACGTGTTACAAATGACTAATTTTCCCCATCTCCCTCCTTTTGTATTCTACACATCTTCACTTACTGGAGGGGAAAAAAAAGTGTCGGGTAGCAATTCACTGGTTATGTTTCTCACCCAGAGTTCCACAAGCCCACCTTAAATAGCACTGAGAGTAGGCTGAGAAATAGTATTGCACAAACTACTATCATACAATTGTATGGGAGCATTTATATGTCAGAAGAGAGCCAGGCAGAAAGGTAGGTAACTTGTCTTAACCTGCCTCGGAGAGTTTACAAAGTAGGGATTTGTGAGGTGTATTTCTTGTGTGCTCCAAGACCCAAGGAGGGTTAAACCACAACAGAGTGGAAAGGGAAAAAGGTCTGTTATTCTAAGGAATAACTTAATGCCTGGCAAGGAAACATAACAGCTTATCCTGTAGTGTTTAAGAAGTCTAATGCATTAAATTCTTCTTCAGAAGGAACCAACCACCCAGCATAGACTTAATCAGCCTTCTGTTGCACCCTGTTTGTATTTTGACAGTGTGCTTCAAGAAGGAAAGTTACAGCTGGATCAAACTATGCTCACAGAAATTAAAAAATAAAAAAAAAAATCAAAGGCTTCTTTTCTGAAATCCTGTGCAACTTAGTGCAGTAAAAATTACCTGACATTTAAAAAAAAAAATTGCTACTTTTTTACGGGTAAAAGCAGAAGAGCTGATTTCAGTCTGCTTCAGCTGTGGCAGGCTGGCCCAGCTCTGCTGGGTGTGATAGATGCGGGGAGCAGGGGTCAGTGTGTTGTTCAGCAGAGACAGATAAGTGGAAACGAGGACTTGGACCAACAGGGAGAAAAATGAAGAGAATCAAGGAACTGCGTTGCAAGAAGCGGACACTTTAATTTTATTAGTAGTGATTGATATGTCGTACTTCAGTCTTAATGGTTTAAAATATTTTTTGTGTCCTGGCTGAGTTCAGAGCATTGAGAGTAGGCAAAGTATCTTGTTGCTCACCCTGGGCAAAAGGGGAAGCATTGTGTTTCACATCAATTGCAAGCTGCTTCTGTTGTGTGTCAGGGCAGATCACAGATCCATCTGGCCATCAAGGCTTTTAGCGCTGTTTTGGTTTAGTTTGTGCATTTGAGAAGGTTTGGGCAACGCTAGGCTTAAACCCCTGTTTTGGTAGTGTAGTTGTACACTTCAAAGGCCTTGTGTGTACAGGCTTAGCCATGTGTCTTAGTCAAATCTGTGATAACATGTAGTATTCAAAGATGCATATAAATGGTTCTAAGTTAACTTGTTATAGTAGTCTGTGGGGAAAAAAATCGCATAGTTTGAGTGATGAAACTACTTTATGGAAACATGCACTGCCAGCATTAACAGCATTCTTTTCCAAACAAGAGAGTCCAGTTTGGCATTTCATTTTTTCACAATCACCTGAGCTTTGAAAACAACACAAAAAAATAATTCAAAAGGATATTTAGGGACTAAACTTGCTGAGAAAATGAAAATTTAGTGCTACTACAGTATTGTTTCCTTGGAGAAACATCTTTCACCTAACTGTGGAAATCAAAATCTGCCTGGTTCAGCCTCCCTTCCTCATATGGGAATACAGTGCTGTGATACTGCAGTTCAGTGTATTTGATAAGGGTTTTAAAGTTTGCCTGCCCTTTCTAAGTTGGATATCTGTGGATATCTGGGTTTATTTCTAAGATTGCTTTCTGACTCCCACTGTACGGTGACTGTGCTTGCCTCCTGTACCACAACCAAAAGTGACTGGATTTCAGTGATGCTGTTTGCCTGCAATTTCAGACAGCTGATACTCTAAGCATTCAAGCTTTTGTTCATCTTTCATCCTGTTACGGAGTAGGAATATTATTGCCTGATTACAAGCAGTAGAGTTGCACATCATGTAAAGTTAACAGCCAGTCAGCTGAGATAACTGACTGTGTGCAGGCTCCTGCCTTTCTTGCTTGCAGAGTAAAGCAAATTAATGTAGTGCACGTGATGTAAATTAACCTGTTTTACTTTGCAGATGGGACAGGCTTCAGCATGTACACTCAGTTACTCTGAGGCTGACAGGTGGTAGCCTGGTAAGATGTGCTAACCCCATCGCTTTTGTGAATGTGCCTTTGGAGACAGCCATGTGAAAGGGCTCGTAAAATGAGAAAGTATGTGGGTCAATATTTGCTCTTGAGGACTTGCAGTTGTTGAGCTTAATTCGTGTATATCCATCTATTTCTCATTAAAATGCTGTGTTTGCTGTTGGCATTTGAGGGAAGAATTTGGCTATGTCATTTTGTGGGTTTAGTACCTTGAACTTGAAACTTTATGCCTTTGCCTTAAGGGATTTGTCTAGCCTAGACTTTTTCTTTACTACATTATCCTGCTTTCTGTCTTCTCTACCCTCAAGAATTGGGAAGAAGAATTAATAATAGACCAAAGCTGGGAGCATTTCCTTTTTAATCAAGTGGTAGAAAATCTTGGGCTGAACAGGCTTTTTTAAATTACCTGGTTTCTGATATTTTAATTAATGTTAGTATTTTTCCTACCACCTTTATGCTGCCCTGAGGGAAGACTTTTTTCCCTGCCTTTCCTACATGGCATGCCACAAAGATTCCTCTACAATTAGCCTGGCAAAAGTAAGAAAACAGATAGCAAAGGTTTAAAGTTGAAAAGACATCCTTGAACTTCCCTCAGGTAGTAAAATATGCAAGTACAATAATGTTAAAATGTCCCTAAGCCTTCTCACATCAGTGTTTCAATGCCTTTATTGAATTGCTGTGGCATTGAAGAAGATTTAAAAAAAAAATAAGAAATGCTGGGTGTGCTTCTAAGACAGTAACTGAGAACTGAGAAACAGTAAGCAAGTCATTATCTTTAAATTCAGACAGCAAGAGTCTCATTTATTATTATTAGGCAATTCGTTTGGTTCCTGATTTCCACAATTCACCTCTGTTACTTTTATTTTTTAAAAAAAATCTATTTAAATTGCTTTAGTTTTCTTGTTAAGAGAGCCTGCAGTTCCCATTGCCTTCTCAGTGCCCATATTTCAGTGTTTGAACATTAAAACAATCAAGTTGATCTTGTTTTAAGAATGTGTTCCTCATTGCCTCTTGATTGCTCCTCACTGTCTATTGATTTAGGCTAGGTTTATTCTCTACATTAAAAAAATAATTGTATAAAACACATCCCTGGAGAAGTATTTTTATAAATGCTAAATGAATGAGCAAGAATGTAAGTAGATTGGGTATCACCTGGATGTGTAGGTGATACTTGATGTTCTCTGTCCTCACCAGTGTTATTCACTATTACGTCAGAGCACTTTTAATTTCACTTCATATGAAGTATTTAGCTTCTGTGTCTTCTGAATGCTCTCAGAAGATGCAAGTCAGAAAATTATACCAATAAAAAGTATGCTGTGTTTTAAGCATACATTTATTGTTATGATCTTCTGCTTTAATAACAGATTTTTCTGTTTACTCAGACATTTTTATAAGTCACATTGGAGATAAGAATGAGAAGTCATTTTATGAAAGTGAAAGTGTTTAGGAAATTTTCTTGCACCAGTCTTTGTAAAGTTTGAGTGGGTTTTGGTAACTAATAAATCTTCAGTGATTTGTGGCTTGTCTTAATGATGGAGGACTTGTAAGAGTGAGACCAACTCATTAAAACATTAGATATGAATCAAATTACTAGTTTACATCTCAATCTTCAAAGGTGGCATCATAAAAAATAAAATTGAGGCAGAACTCCAAGTGCAACTTAAACAGAACATCGACTTAGAGGAAACAGTAATGCAGCAGATACATTGACTGTATTTCTTCAAAGAGGAGTAGAAGACATGAGCGTTTTGCCCTGTGGCTTGCTTCTACAGTCTTTGCAAACATCTGAAAATGTACTAATTTTCTTTTCATGTGGAACTATATTACTTTTTTTAATTAGTGGCTATGAATTAAGACTACACAACTTTTTGTCCGTTCTGTATTAGGTGTATGTTTGCCATCTGGAATGTGAAGATCATAACTCATCCCAGGCTGGGTTGACCTGTCTTGACCCTGTGTGCTCATGGCTGTACCTGTCTACAGCTGTAGCTCACCAGGGTCAAAGTTTGGTGTACTCTGATCCCTGTGCAGTTGAGCTGGTGTTACTTTGACCAGGACCTAATGGGACTTGCAGTCTCTTGAGGCCACAGCACTATTAGAAAGAGGAACAATTCCATCTCTTATGCAAGTGTGGAGCAGCCACCACAGTGAGAAGTTATAGCAGAAGTGTGTTTTATAGGCAGTAGCTCACTGAGTGCCTTTCAAAAGGTAACTGGTAAAATGCAGCTTAGGTGGGATGGAGGAATTGTGTCCTTCTCTGATACTTACTATTTATCTCAGACTTAAATAGCAAGATGTTGGCATGTGGAGTCACTTACAAAAGCACTTGGTTTGAAATGCTTGTTTTCTAAGAAAACCAATTAATTTAAACCAAGATTGTTCATACTCTAACTGAAAATAGCAATTTAAAGTGACGCTGTGGCAAGAACAAACCCGTAAGACCTACTAAGAATCACATGAGAAAGTACTGCCATTGGGTTATTAGTAAATAGGAGGTGTGGGCTCGATTAAGGACTCCAGTCTAGATAGTCCAGAGATTTGTCTTTTCCTCTGAAGTATGGACTGTTGACAATTGTAAATTTTGGGGGGAGGAATAGCCCAAAAATAAGGCAAAAGCTACACTGAAAATTAGTGGTTGACTTCATCATGCAGCATGAACATTTATATCTTTTATTTTAAAAAAATTAATCTCATGTCTTATATTTCTAAAACATTTTAATCCATATCCTTTTATTAAGGAACAGTCCCCTTGTGACAAACAGTAGTTGTGCTGGACCATTTTTTAATGACAAAAAGCTGATCCGAACAGTTGTTCTGGATTCATGATACTAGTAGTTTTATGTAAACATTTTGGAGGCATAAAAATGACAAGGTCAGTATGGCTGTTCTGCAATGCTACTGCTTTTGATTGATTCTCTGAAAAGTTTCTGATGGTGTGGTTGCAAACTGTGAGGTAAGCTATTTTTTTAAAAAGTTTTTCTGAGTTGCCAGGAAAGATATCTTGTGAATCTGAAAGCTGAAGACCTCAAGTTCAACTTAATATTTATAGAACTGGTTGCACACAGGCAGTGGTGGCATAGATCTCCCCATGCTCTGTCATTTTTGTGTGTTGCAAATGGTCTTGAGGCATAGTTAAAAGGAGAAAGGGCAGACTTGTTCCTGACCCTTCTCTGGAAGTGAGCAGAGATATGTCATTTAGCAAAGAGGGCTGTTGATGTACGTGGTTGGCATTGAGGAGGAGCCTGCAGTTGCCCAGACCAAACTGAAGACCATTTACAACTCACTGCCTGGCTGGGATTAAGTGAGACAGATCAGTTTGTTTCTGAACTTGTCTCTATGCAGTTTGTCAGAAGACCATGTAGAAATACCTTATCGAAGGCATATATATTTGCCTAAAAATCCACTAACTATACAGAAAATAAAAGAAAAAGGCTATGTTTATATATATGGGTTTTCATGTGATTTGAGGCCGAAATTATCAGATCAGGGTTTTTAACAGTGGCTACCCGGCATTTTCAGAAGTGCTAGGTACCTGTGCTTCTGACCAACTTTGGTAGCAGCTGCTGTATCCTTTTTGTGGATCAGGAAAAGGAAAGCAAGTAAGGTTATGCTGTGCTTGGCTATATCATGCTGACAAAGCTGGAGCTGAACTCCCATGCTGTTTGCTAATGTAACAGCAGGTGAATGCCAAGAGCTGCATTAAAGCAGGTTACATTACCATGTTCATGGTGCTGGTCTGCATTCCCCAGCCAAGTTATTGTTTAGGAACCCTGCCTGTTTTGTGTGATATGTGTTAATAGTCATGTTGTGACCATGGAGAAACACTAAGCAAAGCATATCTTTAAGGTTCCAAAATCAAGGCAAATGTTGTGAACTCTGTGCCTTTATTTTTGTAGATATTTCTCTTGGGGGTAACCAATTCTTGGGCTTAACAACGCTACAAGTGTTAGACTGAGGTAGGAGACTTCACTGAGATAATTGTAGCTTTGCATTCATCACTGCTGACTCATCTGTAGTAGCAAAACCTTATTTTGAGGAAAGATTGAGCCAAAATAGAGGGACAACAGTGTTAAGAGGTGAAAAATGGAAAGACTTAATGAGAAATACAGAAGACAATGCTGTGAAAAGAGAACTAAGATGTGATAAATTTACAAAGAAGAAAGAATCTTAAGTCCTGCCAGCCCTTTTACAATATTGAAGAATGAAAATGGCTCTTGTAACAATGAAAAGCAATATTTAAAACTGTTCCTACAATATAGTTTAGTGCAATTTATCAGTTAATGCAAAATGCTGTTGAGGACAAGAACACAACAGGGTTCAGGATGGCTCCAAGAGGCACAATAGGAGTTACTTGGACAACCAGACTTCTGCTCCCTATAATCCAATTTTTTCATTGCAGTGACCAGCCAAGAAAAAGGTGAACAAAACCCCATTTTTAATTTCACATTATGTTTTTAATTTTTCATGTTACAATGTTTTTAGGGTCTTTTTTGTAGTATGTACTTGGTTGGTTTTTGTCTGCCAAGACAGCTGTGCAGTTTGCTGCTAAGTCAAGGAAAATATGCATAGAATACTGTCCTTAACTAATATAAAGAAGTCTGTCTTTGAAATAAAGATATGTTTTCCAGTGAGAAGTTATGCCAATTGAAACAGAGTAAATACTGCCCATGATGGTAGCATTTCATAGGCTTATGCCATTGCAATTTGCCTTTTGTTGTTTTTTTAAATAGAGAATATTGTTCCATTTATCTTTCTCTAGGTAGCTGTTTTTACAGTTCGGTACACTTGAGCAAACTGGTGTAATTTTGCTCTGTAAGTGGCTTTTTCTGCTGCAAACATTGGCAATTCATGCATTTCAGGTGCAAGATGGGCTTCCATGTAATACCCAGAACTAAGTAATTGGATTTTCTTGTGTGGATCAACTCAAGTTATTGTGTCCATCTTTCACTCTTCTGCTTGAAGGGGCTAAGCTACGTGAATCAGTAACTGTAGAATATTGAACATTTCTGGATGACTCATACTACAGAATACAAAAGCTCTGAAAGACTAGTCACCTGGCCATTGTACCTCATGAAAATAAAGTTTTTATTAGAAAATGAATTCTTATATTGAGGACTGATGGTAAACCATGCCAGACAGCGGCATTTTGATACCCAGTCATTGTTGTAATCTCAGCCAAAAGCCTCATCAGAGCCAGTTTTATTAAGATCTGTATGTTAAACAATCCAGGAGTGCTGCTTTGGGAAAATGAAGTGGGCTTAGCCACACACACAGTTTGAGAAGGATCTCTGCATCTGCCATTCCTCAGGTTTTGTCAGTGACCATACAGCTCCTGATAGATTTTTTTCAGCTGGTTGTGTGTGTTAATATTGGCTTATCAAAGCAGTTTGGCATTCCTTGTTTCAGGCTTCTACTGGAGCCACAAGCAAGCATCAGTTTCCTGGGGTGATACTGGCTCAGTTAAAGTATGCGTCATACAGCTTGTCCTGGAATTCATGCTGTGTTTTTTAAGGCACTTTTCACTTGTGTGAAGGTGGCAGCCATGTGTTGTCCAGGGCACACGTTGGGGACTGGGTAGACTTTAGATCCTTCCTTAATCATTTGTGAACTGACCATCCCACAGCTTAGCACCATTATTTAGAGTTACAGGACACAATGCACAGTATGTGATTCTGTTTTTTCCATGTTCCCTTGGACTTTGCTTTCTGTTGGCAAGGGGCCAAGAGAGCAATCTTTAGAAATAATGGTAAAGGGTAGACTGCCTTTATGGATTTCTAGATGCCTTTTGGCACTGAGCCTTGAGACCACAGGGAGTGATGCTTTCCTTGCCCACAATATCTCCAGGCTGTGTGCAAAGCATGGAAAGCCAGCTGCTCCACTTGTAGCTTCCAGGATGGACCACTGGGTAAACTTAGAGGGTTTAAGCTCAGTTAAGACATCACAATACTTTCCCCAATATTTTCCCTTTAACCTCAGCTTCATTTGAAGAGCATGGTTTAGTTGAACTGTCTCGTTATGTGGCTTCCTTTATTTTTGCTTTAAACTTGTTTAACTTTGACTTATTTTTAAGAGTAGGGCATGCCAAAAAGTGAAATTCTAGCTTAATTGGAATTAGTGTGACACACTGGGTATGAAAAAGAAATGAGTAGTCTTAGAGTTTGTCACCACAGAAGAAGTTTTTGTGGTATAGCACCATGGGTAAACTTGCTCCCTGAAAGCATGTCCTGTACTGGAGAATTGTTTCAGGCAATATGAGTTAAACTGGTTTCCCTAATGAATTAAAGTGTATTAAGGGGAGAAAGAACAGGGGTGGCGATGTAGCTTTATCTTTGTGAGGCTTTTGCTAGCACAGCTATGCTCTTCTGAAGGGTATGTTTACTTCTCTTAATTGACATGATGTTGGTACTACTTTTAAGTACTTATAGGCAGGAGCAGCCTCATGTTCACAAGCCCTGGTTCCTCACAGGGGACTTCAACCACCCTGATACCTGTTGGAGGGACAACACAGCAGGGCATAAGCAATCCAGGAGGTTCCTGGAATGCATTGATGATAAATTCCATCTCCAAGTGACAGAGGAGCCAACAAGGAGAGGTGCTATGCAGGACCTTGTTCTCACCAACAAGGAGAGGCTGGTGGGGAATGTGAAGCTCAATGGCAGCCTTGGCTGCAGTGACCATGAAATGGTGGAGTTCAAGATTCTTAGGGCAGAAAGGAGGGCACACAGCAAGCTTGCTACCCTGGACTTCAGGAGAGCAGACTTTAACCTCTTCAGGGATCTGCTTGGTAGAATACCATGGGATACAGCCCTGGAGGTGAGAGCAGCCCAAGAAAGCTGGGTAATAAGGATCACCTCCTCCAAGCTCAGGAGCGATGCATCCCAACAAAGAGGAAGTCAGGCAAAAACACCAGGAGA
>NW_010973176.1:0-1123 GCF_000737465.1 Haliaeetus leucocephalus | reverse complement strand
GGGGGCAAGGGAGGGACTGGGCCATACTGGGGAGCACTGGGCTATACTGGGAGGGCACTGGGAGGTATCTGGGCGCCATTGGGGATACTGGGGAGGGACAGGACAGGCCTGGGCCATACTGGGGAGGCACTTTTCCATACTGGAGGGGCACTGGGCCCTACTGGGGAGGCACTTTACCATACTGGGGGACACTGAGCCATACTGGTGGGCACTGGGCCATACCAGGGGGGCACTTTACCATACTGGGGGGCACTGGGTCATACTGGGGAGGCACTTTACCATACTGGGAGGCCAATTTACCATAGTGCTGGATACTGGGCCATACTGGGGAGGCACCTTACCATACTGGAGGGCACTGGGCCATACTGGGTGGGTACTGGGTCATACTGGGGAGGCACTTTACCATACTGGTGGATACTGGGCCATACTGGAGGACACTTTACCATACTGGAGGGCACTGGGCCATACTGGGGAGGCACTTTACCATACTGGAGGGGCACTGGGCCATACTGGGGAGGCACTTTACCATACTGGTGGATACTGGGCCATACTGGGGAGGCATTTTACCATACTGGAGGGCACTGGGCCATACTGGGGAGGCACTTTTCCATACTGGAGGGGCACTGGGCCATACTGGGGAGGCACTTTTCCATACTGGAGGGGCACTGGGCCATACTGGGGAAGCACTTTTCCATACTGGTGGATACTGGGCCATACTGGGGAGGCACTTTTCCATACCTGTGGATACTGGGCTATACTGGGGAGGCACTTTTCCATACCTGTGGATACTGGGCCATGCTGGGGAGGCACTTTTCCATACTGGAGGGGCACTGGGCCATACTGGGGAGGCACTTTACCATACTGGTGGATACTGGGCCATACTGGGGAGGCGCTTTTCCATACCTGTGGATACTGGGCCACACTGGGGAGGCACTTTTCCATACTGGTGGATACTGGGCCATACTGGAGAGGCAGTTTACCATACTGGAGGGCACTGGGCCATACTGGGTGGGTACTGGGTCATACTGGGGAGGCACTTTACCATACTGGAGGGCACTGGGCCATACTGGGGAGGCACTTTTCCATACTGGAGGGGCACTGGGCCATACTGGGGAGGCACTTT
>NW_010973175.1:0-410 GCF_000737465.1 Haliaeetus leucocephalus | reverse complement strand
TCTGCCCCATAAGTAGAGGCCCCGAGCACCCCGCTGCCCCATAACTAGAGGCCCCAAGCATCCCGCTGCCCCATAACTGGGGGACCCAAGCGTCCCGGTGCCCCATAAGTAGAGGACCCAGGCATCCCGTCTGCCCCACAACTTGTCTCCCAGGCATCCATCTGCCCCACAACTAGGGGATTCAAGCATCCCGTCTGCCCCATAAGTAAGTAAAAGACCCAGGCATCCCGCTGCCCCATAAGTAGAAAACCCAAGCACCCCGCTGCCCCATAACTAGGGGCCCCGAGCATCCCCCTGCCCCATAAGTGGGGGTCCCAGGCATCCATCTGCCCCCTAAGTAAGTAGAAGACCCGAGCATCCCGCCTGCCCCACAAGTAGAGGCCCCAAGCACCCCGCTGCCCCATAACTAA
>NW_010973174.1:0-1234 GCF_000737465.1 Haliaeetus leucocephalus | reverse complement strand
TGTGTGTCCCCCAAAACGTGAGGTGGTTTTGGGGTCCCCCCATAATAAGTTGGTTTGGAGGGGGGTGCTCCTAATTATGGGGCAGTTTGGGGGCTTGTGCCCCTTGGGGGGGGCAGTTTTAAGGCTCCCACAATGGGAGGAGGTGGTTTTAAGGCTCCCCCTAATTAGGGGGCAGTTTTAGGGGGTGTGTGTCCCCCAAAATGTGAGGTGGTTTTGGGGTTCCCCCATAATAGGTTGGTTTGGAGGGGCTCCCCTCAATGGGGGGTGAGGTTTGGGGGCTCCTCCCAATTTGAGGGGGCAGTTTTAAGGCTCCCCGCAATGGGAGGGGGCGGTTTTAAGGCTCCCTGCAATGGGGGGTGGTGGTTTTAAGGCTCCCCCTAATTAGGGGGCAGTTTTAGGGGAGTGTGTCCCCCAAAATGTGGGGCAGTTTTGGGGTCCCCCCATAATAAGTTGGTTTGGGGGGGGCTCCTAATTATGGGGCAGTTTTGGGGCTCCCCCCAATGGGGGTGGTGGTTTTAAGGCTCCTCCTGATGGGAGGGGGCGGTTTTAAGGCTCCCCCCAATTGGGGGGGGGGGGCTTTTGGGGGGGGTGGCCCCCCAAACGTGGGGGGGGTTTGGGGTCCCCCCATAATAAGTTGGTTTGGGGGGGGCTCCTAATTATGGGGCAGTTTGGGGGCTTGTGCCCCTTGGGGGGGGGCAGTTTTAAGGCTCCCTGCAATGGGGGGTGGTGGTTTTAAGGCTCCCCCTAATTAGGGGGCAGTTTTAGGGGTGTGTGTCCCCCAAAACGTGAGGTGGTTTTGGGGTCCCCCCATAATAAGTTGGTTTGGAGGGGGGTGCTCCTAATTATGGGGCAGTTTTGGGGCTCCCCCCCAATGGGGGTGGTGGTTTTAAGGCTCCTCCTGAGGGGAGGGGGCGGTTTTAAGGCTCCCCCCAATTGGGGGGGGGTGGCTTTAGGGGTGTGTGTCCCCCAAAACGTGAGGTGGTTTTGGGGTCCCCCCATAATAAGTTGGTTTGGAGGGGGGCTCGTGCCGGGGGGGGGGGGACAATGGTTTTAGGGCTCCTCCCAATTTGAGGGGGCAGTTTTAAGGCTCCTCCCAATGGGAGGGGGCGGTTTTAAGGCTCCCTGCAATGGGGGGTGGTGGTTTTAAGGCTCCCCCTAATTAGGGGGCAGTTTTAGGGGAGTGTGTCCCCCAAAATGTGGGGTGGTTTTGGGGTCCCCCCATAATAGGTTGGTT
>NW_010973173.1:0-672 GCF_000737465.1 Haliaeetus leucocephalus | reverse complement strand
GGGTGCACTGGGTGCAAGGCGGGGTGCACTGGGAGCACTGGGAGCACTGGGTGCAAGGTAGGGTGCAAGGCAGGGTGCACTGGGTGCAACACGGGGTGCAACGCAGGGTGCAGAAAATGCAATGCCAGGGGCACTGGGTGCAACACGGGGTGCAATGCGGGGTGCAGAGAGGGCAATGCGGGGTGCACTGGGTGCAAGGCAGCATGCAATCTGTGCCATGCTGGGTGCAAGGTGGCGTGCAGTGGGTGCAATGCAGGGTGCGCTGGGCGCAACACTGGGTGCAGTGCGGGGTGCAGAAGGTGCAATGCGGCGGCATGCACTGGGGGCACTGGGAGCACTGGGTGCACTGGGTGCAAGGCAGGCTGCACTGGGTGCAATGGTTGCAACACTGGGTGCAATGCGGGGTGCAGAAAGTGCAATGCAGGGTGCAGAAGGTGCAATGCAGGGTCCCATGCAGGGTGCAATGCAGTGCAGTGGGGTGCAATGCGGGGTGCAGAAAGTGCAACGCCGGGTGCAGAGGGTGCAACGGTGCGTGCAATGCAGGGTGCAATACTGGGTGCGATGCAGGACGCAGCAGGGTGCAACGAGGGGTGCGCTGGGTGCAGCACAGGGTGCAATACAGGGCGCACGGCAGGGTGCGCTGGGTGCAAGGGGCTGCAACGCTGGGTGCAA
>NW_010973172.1:0-1557 GCF_000737465.1 Haliaeetus leucocephalus | reverse complement strand
ACATCTCCAAACTCGGTTGAACCTCCATCACCGCGGTCTTTGGCCGCCCCTCTGACGCCTCCGAGCCCGGTTGCCCCTCCGACATCTCCAAACTCGTCCGCCCCTGCGCCGCCCCGTGGGCCTCCTCCAGGTGCACCCGCTCGTGGGTGATGAGGTTGGAGCTCTGGCTAAAGCGCCGGCCGCAACGGGCGCAACCGTAGGGCCGCTCGCCGGTGTGGGTCCGCCGGTGCTGCTCCAGGTGGGCGCTACGGACGAAAGCCCGTCCGCATTCCCCGCAGCCGTAGGGTTTCTCGCCGGTGTGGATGCGTTGGTGCCGCACCAGGGTGGAGCTCATGCCGAACGCCTTGCCGCATTCGCCGCAGCGGTAGGGCCGCTCGCCGGCGTGCGTCCGCCGGTGGAGGGCCAGGTTGGAGCGGAGGGCGAAGGCTTGCCCGCACTCCCCGCAGGCGAAGGGTCGCTCCTCCCCGTGCGCCCGTTGATGCCGCGCCAGCGCCGAGCGTAAGCCGAAAGCTCGCCCGCACTCCCCGCAGCGGTGCGGCTGCAAGCCCAGGTGCAGCCGCCGGTGTTTGGCCAAGGTGGCCCCGTGGCCGAAGCGTTTGCCGCACTCGCCGCAGGCGAAGGGTTTCTCGCCGCTGTGGCTGCGCTGGTGCTGGATGAGCTCCGAGCTTTGGACGAAGCCTTTGCCGCACTCGCCGCAGCGGAAGGGCTTCTCGCCGCCGTGGGTCTTGCCGTGCTTGAGGAGGTTGGCGCGTTGGGCGAAGCTCTTGCCGCATTGGCCGCAACGGTAGGGTCGCTCGCCGGAGTGGCTGGCTTGGTGTTGGAGGAGGTCGGAGCTACGGTAAAACGCTTTCCGGCACTGGCCACAGGCGTAGGGTCGCTCGCCGGCGTGGGCGCGCTGGTGTTTCACCAGGTTGGTGCTTTGGCTGAAGGCTTTGCCGCATTCGGCGCAGGCGTAAGGCCGCTCGCCGGTGTGGGTCCGGCGGTGCTGGGCCAGGTTGGAGCTCCAACCGAAGGCTTTGCCGCAGTCGCCGCATTTGTAGGGCCGCTCGCCGGTGTGGGTCCGGAGGTGCTGGGCTAGGTGGGAGCGTTGGGCGAAGCGTTTGCCGCACTCGCCGCAGGCGTTGGGGCGTTCGCCCGTGTGGCTCCGCCGGTGACGCTCCAGCTTCGACCACTGGCCGAAGGCTTTGCCGCATTCGCTGCAGATGTAGGGGCGGCCGGCGGGGGGTCCGGCTGCACCGGGAGGTGGGGAGGAGGCGTCAGGGATGGCGGGGGGGCGGGGGGGAACCCTCTTCTAGCCCACCCTGGGACAGGTTGGGGGTCCCAAACGCCGGGATCCCTTATTTTAACCCAGCCTGCGAGGAATTGGGGGTCCCAAACACCAGGATTTCCTCTTCTAGCCCACCCTGGGAAGGGTTGGGGGTCCCAAATCCCAGGATCAATTCTTCTAGCCCACCCCGGGAAGGGTCGGGGGTCCCAAATGCTGGGGTCCCTTCTTCTAGCCCACCCTGTGAGGGGTTGGGGGTCCTGGACGATGGGATCCCCTCTTCTAGCCCACCC
>NW_010973171.1:0-1561 GCF_000737465.1 Haliaeetus leucocephalus | reverse complement strand
AGACAGGTAGGACTTTAAATCTTTTGAACTGATGCAATGTGGGGAGGTGCTGCCAAGAGGTATGGTTTTTTCCTGTGCCAAGTGGCCTTGTTTTTATATTGTAAAAGGTAGAGTGTGGCCCCAAACATAGAGCCACTCTTCACAGCTGGTCCTGACTATTTTAGAATAACGTTCAATACGAAGCTGTCACATTTCAACCTTGTTCCAGTTTGTTTGGAAAGCTGTTGTCATTTGCCAGCAGACATTTACACATAGACTTTAGGATGCCCTGTAATCTGTATTTCCTCTCATAAGAATGCTGATCACCAAGGTGTTTGTGTTCTTTAAATAGAAGCTTTATTAGGAGTATTTTCATATGGTGGTGCCATGATACAGAGCTAACCCTTCCAATAAATGTGGGGTTCAGCAGATGAGTTTGGCAGAAGAAGAAAGCCCACTAGAAAGGCAGGCTTCTGCTTTAAACTACTTTGAACAATGACAGGAAATCTAGAAAAATGTAAAATTAAGTAGCTTGATAATTTTAAGGCAGACGTAATTTAAAAAAAAAAAAAAAAGGTGGCAGTGGTGGGTGTTGCTCAACTGTCAGAAAGCCAGCATGGTAGGAAACACTTCTCGTTGTGCATTAAGGGCATAACATCGTGGTAACGACTGAATTTAAAGACTGAATCCAGCAGTGAAAGCCCTCAACTGTTTGGCTGTGGGATTTGCCCCAGAAGAGTTCTGTTTGGAAGTACGATAAATTAAAGCAGCGTTTATTTTAGAGCTTCCTGCTTGCGGAGCCTATTTTGTTCAAAAAGTGTCATTGTTTATACGTGTTGTTACTGGGGTATTCCGCAGTACAGAAACAGTAACTAGTAATAGTAATAATTCATCTTGCTTTTCAGTGGGGGTGACTATCACATTTTAAAAACTAGGTTAGAGATGGAGCATCCTGTACTTCTGATGGTTAAAACAAGAACAAACCAGACTCAGTACTGGATTTCACTTCCTGTAGTTTGTGCCTTTCCATGTCAAGGCATTCTTGGTGGACTTCAGGTGTTTTCTGCGCAAGGTAAAGCAGGCTTTCCAATGAAGCCCCTCCAATTTTTACTTTCCAGCATCAAGAAGCACAGGACCGTAACAGTCATTAAAAATGTGCTCATCTGGCATTTTCTATGTGTGGTCCAGGGAACTGGTATCACCAAAGTAAACACCAGACGTATGGGAATTGAAGGCAGCCTCAGACTCTCCCTTTGCCTAGTCTGTGCTCGTTATGGTGAGGCCATTGAAAACAGAAGATTTCTTTTGGACCGTTCTCTGTGAACATACTTTGGCCTGATGAAACACAGCAAATTTAGGACTCGGCGAAGTGGGATTCTTACTTCGGTTGGAATGTGTTAAGTATGCTTTATTATCAAGGTTCAGAATACTTAGTAAACTTGCATGGGAATAAAATTTTGGACTTTTTTTCTGGAGTAGCTCCATCAAACCAGGCAAAATTGTATATTTTTTATATAACCTTGTGCTGAAGAAGCCGTAGTCGATGTCTGTCTTGTGCTCTGTTCAACTCCCCTCTGTTTTC
>NW_010973170.1:0-1572 GCF_000737465.1 Haliaeetus leucocephalus | reverse complement strand
CTTGCTCTCTCCTCCTTCTGTCACCTCCTTTTTGTTTTTCTACATTCCAAACCGAATCTCTTACCCGCTAAAAGCTGGTCTCGGCTGATTTAACACCCTCTTCTGGCCCCTTAAACTTGCACGAACCCTCCTCACTCCCATACCGCTGTATAACAGCGACCATCCCTGTCCTCTGATCTGACCGTGACTTCCCATCTTCATCTTCTCCCTTGGCTTCCCTGCCTGCTGCCGAACGCAGTGCAAGCCTCGGACCAGCACACCTCTGCCTCGTGTCGCCCAGCACCTCTGCGGTCTCTCGGAGCAGCCAAGCAGTCACTGGTCATAGCCGATTTATAGGGCACGAAGAGGGATGAAAATGCATGCAAATGCAGCAGGATCCGGCCTTTGCAAGAGACAATGGAGCTAAGCAAAGCTCGCAAAGCTGGCCAAGCCTGGAAGGGAGAGGGGAGGGATGCTGGAGCAGGGCGTTTCGTTCAGGTCTCCCTTTGGCCTTACTGACAGGAAAGTACTTATGCTGGACACCTTGAAGGTCTCACCCAGCCCCACAACGCTGACTTGAAAGTTATGAAGCAGCTCATGAGCGGTTCCCCGTTGGTTTTAGATTTTAAGACACATTTTAAATCAGTCGCTATCCCCACAGATTCATACACAAGAGCAAACCTTGAAAAAGCACCTAACTGATTCACAGAACCTCTCTGGCCTCAGACACCGCAAAAAACAAAGAAACCAGCTCCTGGATGTTTCAGACATTTCCTACTAGCGGCAGCAGTGTGACTCACCACTATTCTCCCTTGAATGCAAGCTGCTATACCCTGCAAACCACGTTTCATAAAACCTCTGGGCAACTTTATAACTACGGTGCACGCCTCAGTAGCTGAGGTAGATTTCCGAGGGTGACAAACAGCTTATGGCAGAGCTGAGAGCAGCATCCAGGAGTCTGGATTTAACCTCCAACCTATACAGACTCTATGAAAAACACTGGACAGGGAGTCCATGATAAGCAACAGAATCCAGCGGGTTCATCCCTGCAAACAGGTACAATGATGATCATTGCATAGTCAGGGCATCGGCATCTCGGAAGAAGAAAAGCTCCTCCAAGATCATCCACTAGGAATGAAATTGGAAAGAGAGCAGAGAAGGTGAAATAAAGTAGCACAGACTTGCACGGCTGCCTGTGATGCTGCCCCAAACTGAAGGACTGAGGGACTCCATCAGCTGACGTTTCAAAGTCATCTTCCACCATGCTTTGAAGTATCTGAGATCCAAAACATTGTCAACTCATAGGTGATGTTCCCAATGACCCATTCAACTGGAATACAAAGAATTATGACCACTGGCAGTAATATGTACTCAGTGCTCCAAAATTAAACCGAAAACATTCCAGATTCAGTCACGTCTATATGACTCGCTAGCCTTTACCTCTTCAGGGCCCAGATTCAGACCTCAAGTTATGATGGGAAGCCAGGAATGTGCTAAAGGCATTGTCACCTGCAGTCAACACCACGGATGTTTACATGAAGAGGTGTCCCTGCTCCAGCAGGTGTCCTTGGGCTTCTGCTCAGTGCAAGGGAA
>NW_010973169.1:394-613 GCF_000737465.1 Haliaeetus leucocephalus | reverse complement strand
TCTTGGCTCGAGCCTGCTGCATTCACATTTCCAGCAAGGGGCAAAGCTCCAGTTCAGGGATTAAAATCTCTTGCCCATCCTGCCTGGAGAGCCAGGACAGTTGCACCATGCGATGGACCATGTCAGAGAGAAGATGGAGGTAGTGTGAACTGAAATGCTTTGGGCTCAAATGGAAGGTCAAATCCTGAGCTGACAGGACAACATTGGCCTCAGTTAGAC
>NW_010973169.1:0-252 GCF_000737465.1 Haliaeetus leucocephalus | reverse complement strand
TTGTAGAGGCCAAAGCCTTATTTACAGTGTGCAAAGGCTCCTCTTCAGGCCCCAACCCTCAGTTTTTAGCTTCCACAGCCTCCTTTTCAGGGACCATAGGCTCATTTTTAGGAACCATAGCCTTATTTTTAGGATCCAGTCTGCAATTTGGAGGGCCCAAAGCCTCATTTTAGGGGCCAAGCTCCTCGTTCAGGGTATGAAGCCTCATTTGGAGCCTCCAAAGACCCATTCTTAGGGTGCAAGGCCTTAGTT
>NW_010973168.1:723-1080 GCF_000737465.1 Haliaeetus leucocephalus | reverse complement strand
ACCCTGACAACCCCAGGGGGGACCCCAACAGAACCAGGAGGGCCCCAGCACCCCCAGTGGGATCCCAGAACCCTCATGGGGACCCCAATATCCCCTAAGGGGGACCCAGCACCCTCGTGGGACCCCAACATCCCCCACAGGGACCCCAACAGACCCAGGGGGGCCCCAGCACCTTCATGGGTCCCCAACATCCCCCACAGGGACCCCAACAGACCCAGGGGGCCCCAGCACCCTTATGGGGACCCAACAGACCTAGGGGGGACCCAGCACCCTCATGGGGACCCCAACATCCCCCAGGGGGGTCCCAGCACCTTCACGGGACCCCAACATCCTCCACAGGGACCCCAACATCCCCCA
>NW_010973168.1:0-520 GCF_000737465.1 Haliaeetus leucocephalus | reverse complement strand
CCTCTGGAGGGACCTCAACATCCCATGGGGACCCCAGCACACCCACAGGGACCCCAACATCCCTGGGGGGACCCCAGCCTCCCCAGGGAGACCCCCATATCCCCTAGGGAACCCAGTACCCCTAAAAGAACCCAGGTGTCCCCGGAGGGACCCAGGCATTTGGGGGGGACCCCCATGTGTCATTCTGTTGTTGCGTGTGTGTGTCCCCCCAGATCTGGTGACCCCCAACGGCCTCAATGTCCGCAAGTTCTCGGCCATGCACGAATTCCAGAACCTGCACGCCCAGAGCAAGGCTCGCGTCCAGGAGTTCGTCAGGGGACACTTCTACGGGTCAGTGTGTCCCCCAAAAGGGGGGACCCCGATATTCAGAGGGGGACACCCCGATATCTGGGGGGGGACACCCAGGACTTCAGGAGGGACCCAGGCATCTGGGGAGGGACCCAGGAGTTTGGGGAGATGGAGGCATCTGGGGACATGCAGGTTTTTGGGGGTACATATGGATTTTTGGGGGTACATATGG
>NW_010973167.1:0-1487 GCF_000737465.1 Haliaeetus leucocephalus | reverse complement strand
CCCCCCCCAGATTTGCCTGTTTGTTGTTCAGAAGCTCTTCTGTGCTTTTAATCAGACGGTTTTAAAAAAACGGTGAGGTCTTTGGTCGTAGCCACTTTTTTCTCACCAAGAGAAGGTTTATTTATAACTGGATCCTGCTTACTGAGAAGTATTTAAGCCCTTTCAGGCAGAGCTGTCAAAATTTCCTGTGTTGTTTGCCTCTATTTGCAACATGTAAAAAGTAATATGCAGTTGCTGGTGTTGGAATAACCGGGGTAGTGCAGAAATCTCAAGTGACAAGTTTTCAACTACACTATCTCCTGCCGACCAAACTGTCATTTTTTATTTTTTATTTTTTTCCAGAAGCCACTTTTAGGATCCTAACAGGTTTTTTTCCCCCCGTCAGCAAATAGATTAAACGTGCTAAAGCAACTTCGAGAGGGAAGAACAGTTTGAACAATGAGGAGCGGGAGGGATGTCTTATTTTCCTGTAGCTGCTATGGCAGATTTCACTCATAAGGAGCACACTAACCGAGATGTTACCAGTTGAACAGAAGCATGTGACACAGATTCCTGATTTTTTCCCAGAAGATTTGCAGAATTTACAAAAAGAGATTATCTCTACACCTTCCACCCTCCTAACCACCCCCATGACCCAAGCAATGGAGGATTTAGGCAGATTTACTTCAGTAAACACCTTTGGACACTTGGGGAAAAGTAGGAGTCTGTTTGCAAAAGCAGGCTTTTGTTAAGTGAGGTGCTGGATAATGCTTTACCAGGCAGCTGTGATATTAACCTACCCAGTAATGCTGGAAAGAGCGTTAACTCCTTGTGCGCTCCGGGGCCTTGCCTGGCAAAGGCCGTGCGGGTCCCCCGGGTCCCGGGCCGGGGGGGGGGGGGGACACAGACACACAGACGAGGAGGTGACACTGCTGAAACCACAGCAGCCGCTCAACCTGACACATCTTTGCCTTGGCGGCAGTTGAATCTTTCGGGGTCAATCCATCAGAGAGAGGGCCAGGAAGAGCTACGAGGCATGGTCACGAAAGCTTCTTCCATCAGTGAGGGGTTATCTATCCGGGGGGGCGTACGCAGGCGTACACGCTCCAGCTCTACCCCCACATGTCTAACGTAGCCCAAAACCTCTCTAGGAAAGCTCGCAAGCATTGCTGAGAGGGGAAGGTCAATTTAGGATTCGCGCTGGAGCAGCAAAAGAGCTGAGAAGTTACGTCGGCAAACCTGTACGAGTGGCTTCCCCGGGTGGGCCGGGGGCCCCGGGGTTGGGAGAAAACCCATCAGCTTTCGGGGGGCTTCGCCTTCCCCACGGTGAACTTTTTGGGGTGAGCGAGCTGCTCGCTGCTCTATTTCTGAGCCGTTAGAAGGAGGACTTAATAAGTTCGTTATTTTTGCTGGGCATCAGAATAACTTTACAGGTGTTTCTTTTTTTAGCTTGAGTTAAGATTGCTTCACTTGGGGATTTTTGTTGTCGAGGGTTCTTTTCTTTCTTT
>NW_010973166.1:6060680-6069190 GCF_000737465.1 Haliaeetus leucocephalus | reverse complement strand
AAATCACCAACTAAAGAGTTTCGAGGAGACAAAAATATCTCTTATACCTCTAAAAGCAACTTGGAAAGACACAGCAATTTTATTTGCAATACTAAAACATTGCAACTATCCACATACTCTTTTCTGTAAATAGCAAGTAATCAAAAAGTTTCAAAATCCTTTTTGAGCTAGCAATGCTGATCACACATCTACTTATCTTTTAGATGTCATTTTTTCCTAGCTTCAGGGAGGTGTACAACATGCAGTCCAGCCAGCTTAAAGATACATAAATACTGCTGCCATGTAAAAAACCCTTTCAACATGGTATGAGGATCACTCAAATACTGTTAGCTCTTAATGCAGTGACTTTTACTTCCTGATCACAATGACAACAGAGCATTATGGCTGCAATGGGACAGACATGCTCATGGCAGCTGCTGTGAGGCAGTATCACCTGCCTTTTCAGTATCATGCCACTGTTTGCAGAGTTTCATAGAGTTCACAAATATCTTTTGAAATCTTAGAAAGCTAGTGCCCAAATCTCATAGCAATTGCCATGTTCAAAGGCATCTGCATTATAAATTTGCGTAGGTATGTTTGGTAAGTAATATTAATTACAGCAACATATACAGCAACTTTACAAACAACTTACTACATGAATTTCTGCAAGTTAAAACCCACATGCCATCAAAATAAATTATTTTTATGTCCACTGAATGCAGTCAGCAAGAAGCAGTTGGCAAGAAATATCCAGATGGATTGTTTGCCATAAGTAAACAGAAAGGAGATTAATTCTTCTGCAAGAACATTGACCACTTTGCAGCTTTTATTCCTCCTTCTCTTTATAGGATAAGTTGTGGGAAAGTCAGCTTTATTTACTGGCTTTACTGAAAGCATTCTGCTGAAAATCTGCAATACTGAACCAGAAAATATGTTGTTTATACAATTAAAAACAAATTGCATTTCAGACAATGTAGTAACATCTAATAAACAGTAGGAAAAAATTACTTAAACTGTGGGCTGCAATGGAGAATTATTTACATGAAGTAGTTAAAAATATCAAGCCATCAGATGCATGGATGGCCACTCAACAGCAAAAATTCAGGATAAGACTTTCATGCTAATTGATATATTTTTATTGGACAGCTTGTCAAAAAGTGACAGAGATATGAATGCATCCATAAATAAAAAATCTAATTTTTTAAGATTGCTTAACAGAATTTAGAAATTAATTCAACAGAGTAACAACCTAAATATCTGGGAAGATCTGGGAACAGATGGCATTGGGACCTTAGAGCATGTTTAATACTATTACTTTTAAGTAGGTATTACTATTACTTATAATGAGACCTCCAGGCAGAACTAAATTGCTTTTCTCTGTTTCACTGCTGGCTCTCTGCCTCAGTTCAGAAGGGTGGACCAGGGAAGAGTAAGGTATTTTCTCTTTCTCTTTTCACATACCCATATAGACCATTATGAAAGGAAAGTGCACAAAGACAGAAAGGCTATGTACATGCTTACAGACCAAGCAAGAGGATGTATACATTGGTAAACATCTAAAGGTTGTGTAAGGTACAGATGAATAAAGCCAGATAGAGACATCACTTTATTCCAAGAGGCAAGATAACGGAAGAGAAAGAGAGGGCTTGAAGGACTCCTAAGAAAGACATAGAAATCACCCTTTCCAAACAGGAAATACTGAATTTCCAGGAAAGAATTGTGTTTGCTAACAGGTGAGGGCCTTAAAAATATGAAAGCTCTACAAATGCAAGTATCTGGAAAACCTAGTCCGTGAAACAAAGCCTTGTCTCTAGTATATCAGACAGGGCTCAACAGCATTCCACCTGCTGACATGTAGGACTCCTTTTCTCCTGTTAACCTTACATTACAGTAATTACTCCTTCATCCACCCCTGGGGAAGCAGTACTAGTTTCATCTGCACTTAATTCTTAAAGGTATAGCATCACGGAGGCAGTATTCCTTTGCCTTGTGCTCCCTCAACTTTCCACCTGCTGGCACCATTCCCTACAGGTATTGCCACTGGAATGTCACCTTTTGGCACTTACACAGTATGCATAACTGCATTAAGAAAGGTATCAGTGAAAGAGAAAGGTCCATTTATCCCATTTCCAAGTACTGATTTACTAGTCTGCATAAAGAAGGAAGCTTTCAACAAGAGCAAGTTTAAGGGAAGCTATGAGTGGAAAGTAATTTCCATACATTATTTTTCAAAGAAAGTGATTTTAGCCAGTAGGAGGAAATGATGAATCTTACGTGCAATTTACCCTCCTATGCCAGAAATAATGAAAACTAGGACAAGCTGTTCCACAAAAGGATTAGACACTTATCCATGATTGGAAAACTGTCAGTATCTGTAAACATTTTCAAAAGTTTACACTACACCTGGGAATCCGACTATTTTGAGGCATCTTGGCAGATAGGCTCCTTTCCTTATGAATCATTTGAAAAGGTCTAGGAGCTTCCATTTCCACAATTTGGGGAGGGTGGGGGGTGTACAAGAAAATTATTAAAATGTCAAAATGCATACCAGCAAATTTAATGTGGAGAACAGATGAGAAGATTTATTTTTACCAACTCTAGGGAATGTTAATTATGTCCTTGTAATATTTTCTGCAGACCAAGAAAGCAAATGTACTGGCTGTAGGTGGCAAGGTTTTCACAGCAGAAGAGGTGCAGGGGCGGCTCTGTGCAAAGATGCCAGGGGCTGCTTTGTGCCAGACACAGCTAGTTCTAACCACTTCGAGCTGCTTCCAGCTAGCTTCACAATGACCCCACCACAGGCCACAGCTGATCCCATCAGTGAAGCTGATGGCACCGCTGGGAAACCATATTTAAGAAAAGGCAAAACTCTGCCCAAGAAGGAGGAGACAAGGAAAAAAAAAAAAGTGTAAGAATCAGCCCTGCAACACCGAGGTGAGAGAAGAAGGAAGGAGGTGCTCCAGGTGTAGGAGCAGAGATTTCCCTGTATCCCTAGGAGACACCATGGTGCAGCAGGAATTTCCCCGCAGCCCATGGAAAGGACCATGCAAGAGCAGATATTTGCAAACTGCAACCCATGGAGGACCCTACACTGGACCAGGCGGATATGCACAGAAGGAACCTGCAGCCTGTGGAGAGCTCATGCTGGAGCAGGTTTGTCATGGAGTGCAGCCCATGGAGAGGACCCACGCCAGAGCAGGGGAGAAGTGTGAGGAGGAAAGAGCAGTAAAGAGGAACTGTTATGGACTGACCACAAGCACCATTCCCCTTTCATCCTGTGCTCCTTGGTTCAGGGGATGAGGTAGAGAAGTCAGGACTGAAGGAGTAAAGTTGAGTCTGGGAAGGATGCAGGGGAGCAGAAGGAACATGTTTCAGTTTTTGTGTTTGTTTCTCACCATCCCACTCTATTTTTAACTGTCAATAAATTAAACTAATTTTTCTCAAATCAAATCTGTTTTGCCCATGATGGTAATTAGTAAGTGATCTCCCTGTCTTTATTTTGACCCACAAGCTTTTCTCTCATTTTGCTTGCCTGTCCCGTTGAAGAGGAGTGGGTGAGAAGCTGGGTGAGCATCTGGCAGTCTGCCAAGATCAATTCACCACAGCAAGAGATGTTTTTCATGTCTTCTTTTCCTAAGAAGTCTTTTTTTTTTTTTTTTTTTATGGTCCTTCTATGTGTGTCACAAATAGCATTTTATTTGTTGGGTATCTTTACCAATAAATTGATACAAGTGCAGCATGCACCATAGTGAGCCTAACCCAACTAGCTCATGTAATAAAGGCTGTGAAGAAATGTCAGATTCAGGTTTATGTGTATTGGCAGCCAGAATACTAGAGTTCTAGTCCTTAAGAAGTTTAAATCTCATTGTAATATGACAGAATTTTCATATTGTTACTAATACTAGTTTATATTTGCAATTTGCTGTATAGCAATGCTCAGCTGAAGCATACCTCAGATATAGAGACTTGTCATGACTCACAGGCTAACTTCACAGGTGACCATGTGCTATATCTTTTGAAAAGAATGGTAGTTTTGCCAAAAAAACAAAGCAAGAAAGAGTCTGGCCAGCATTCAAAACATTCAAAACTCAGAGCAATTTGTGGCAGACAGACTGTAGTAAAAACAAACCCTCAAGAAAACTTTGCACCTTTTTGGCTGTTTTTCCAAATTAATGAAGACATAGTTACTCAAAATGAATATAAAAATCACCATATGAAAGATCTGCAAACCTGCAATGTTCCTTGCTAGCTGGATATCAAAAGCCATATAGCAGCATTACCACAAAGCTCTGCATAGGCTAGTTTTTACCTTTTACACTGCTTCTGATACAGATTTTAGGAGATATGTCTCTATACACAGCTGCATCTTACCATGAAAAGGTACTCCTCACTGGAAAAGTAAGGAGAATTATTTTGCTAACACATAGCTTCAAAACACAGCCATTTGTAATCGCTATGATTTGTAAACCAACCCTACAATATTTTGCAAATAGGCTTTTGGGTTTGGTTCATATACTCTTGGCAAAGCAGCAGGTAAAAAACTTACTTTATTTGAGTAGGAAATATGTCTGCCTATGACTTTTTTTAAAATGTAAATGTAGCAATTAATCAATTAAGAGTATGCTTAAGATCGTTAATACAATTTTTTTCTTATTATTAAAATGTTTAACGAATGTAGCCACATTAATGAAGAGAATCAATGTTCTCACAAGTTTCAGCTGATCATTTTGTGAAGGCAAAGTTGTGGTAATGTTGTGGGTAGTGAAAAGAAGCTGAGTTTGTAGAGATGCTGTCTTAATAATTCAAATCTCTATTGGAAATGCATTTTGCACCTTCTACCTGTGGACACTGACCAGGCTTTTAAAATTTCCATGCTAAAAATACAGCAACCAGGAAAAAATAGTTGAGAGACTAATTTTGTGGTTAAAGTATCAGAAAAAAATTTAGGAGACAAAGGTATAATTCTTAAATGTTTTGTTTTGGGAAAAACATTGAGGGGCACATTTTCAAAAGTCCTTAGTATGTCTCAGTCATTGTCTTGTGAAAGAACCTAATTCAGTAGGCACCCATACATAGTTTAGCTTGGAGTCATACAACTGTGTCCAGTGTGTTCCTCCATTCCAGTCTAAGCTGCATAGGCAGAGTCAGTTCTTGAATGAGCAGTCTGCAAGGGTCACTTGTGATTTAGCAGACTAATGTCAGCTAGTATCCCAGCATATGAAGAAATTACTCTGTGATGTCTTCAGAATAAGCTGTCCACTGAACTACTCATCATTTGTGTCAGGGCTTCAGATCCTTTTGTTGTAGGAATCCTGTTGTTATAGCTCAGAAGAAACAGTCAAATGAGTGGCATAGCTAAATGTCAGTTCTGACAATTATATTCCACCTGTCAGATTTCTACTGCAGTCTGAAATTAATTTATTTGGTTCCTGTCTTCAAGTGCTAATTAACTTGCACCTCAGAAGTGACTGCATTTCAATGTAAGGAGACGCAATCTTAAATAACTGATGTATTGGGTTTGCTTGTCATGGTTTTTTTTTGATAAAACTGTTTTATATACAAATACATAGTAGCTTGTGAAATTACTTGAATCTTCACACAGAACTGAGTCTTAGATAGAGTCAAACTGTGCTTCAGATTGGAACCATTGCTGGGTTCTAAGAACATTTAATCACCCCTGAGATGGGCAAGTAGACATAAACATCTGTGTAAGAACTAGTCCACCTGTTTTATTTTCTATCCAGTATTTCAGAAGGATTAGTCATGCTCTGATCTTAATGTCAAACTTGAAGGACTTGGACCAATGGATTGAAAAAATATTCAGTATTATATAAATCTGCAAGTTCTTAAGTCAGCTTGTTTGCTTTCTTTTAATGTGATGTACTGGGTCTGGCTGAGATGGAATTAATTTTCTTCATAGCAGTCTGTATGGTGCTCTTTTTTGGCTTTGTGACTAAAACAGTGCTGATAACATGCCAGTGTTTTGGGTATT
Organism: Haliaeetus leucocephalus; assembly: GCF_000737465.1. Taxonomy (NCBI): domain Eukaryota; kingdom Metazoa; phylum Chordata; class Aves; order Accipitriformes; family Accipitridae; genus Haliaeetus; species Haliaeetus leucocephalus. The sequence goes on along the minus strand of NW_010973166.1, from coordinate 6,063,219 downwards.
GCTGAGCAGTACCTGCACAATGTCAAGGCTTTCTCTTTTTTCTGCTCTGCCCCTGCAGCAAGTAGGCTGGGGGTGGGCAAGAAACTGGGAGGGGACACAAACTGGAAAGCTGACCCAGATTGACCAAAGAGATATTACATACCATATAATGTCATGTTCAGCAATTTTTCTTGCTGAGGGGAGGGTGGTTTGGGTAGGTAGCCATTGCTCAGAGACTGGCTGGACATCAGTCTACTTCTTGGATGTTGTAAGTGATTGCTTTTGCATCGCTTTCATCAATTTATTTGGTGTCCCTCGCCTTCCTCTTTCATTTGCTTATTAAACTACCTTTATCTCAACCCATGAGTTTTCTCACTTCTGCTCTTCCTATTCTCTCTCCCATCCCACTGGGAGTGGCGGGAGTGAGCAAATGGCTGAGTGGTGCTTAGTTGCTGACCAGGAACAACCCACTACATGTGAGTATATGCAACAGGTGATGCATATAATTAGTAACTCATGACTCATTTGTTGTTTGAGTTCTCTCAGTGTTGCAAAAGTAACTCCAATGAACACTGAAAAATGTCAGAGAATGTGAAAATCTCTCTAGATTTCAAGATTATGAAATTTCTGATAGTTAAACCATGAATTAGATGGTATGGCCCCCTTAGTCAGAGTTTCAAGTGCAGACTCAAAAACCGCAACAAAACCAAAATGAAACAAGTCAGAGAACAACATCTATTTGTTTTTATGTATCAGTTCCCAGTCTGAGGACATCTGAGTAAAACTATGGTACATTAACAGAGTGAAATGAAGGTATAACACTAACAAACCACAACAACTGTATTCAAACAAGCTGAAAGTTTACCCATGATGATTTCCTCCCCTTAGACAGTGGCCACTGGTGGATGTCTAGGAAAAGACAGCATGTGGTGTGATAGAGATAACTTTCCCTGTTATGTTTTCCTAATGTCTAGACCCAGCAGAACTTCATAGGTATGCAAATTTTCATGAATTTACCTAATCACTTCCTTAACCTATTGACATATTTGGTCTTCAATTACAACTGTCACAAAGATTTCCACAATATAAATAATTCACTTTTGGTTGTTTCCAGCATGGTAATACTAGTCTGTCTTCAGCACTATGAATACTCTTTAAACAAGATTGTGTTACCAAAGGTGTATTTCATATGCTGCATTCAAATTTTCCTTTTGCTTTGAGAGCATTCTCTAATGTATGTAAGGGTTCACTGAACTGTTTATTGGGTTTTAAAGACTTATCATGTTCAGAGCATTACATGTTGCAAATGATTGTCATTTCTGAGTGACTTTACAAAAGCACCATGACACTTTTTGATGTGTTGCATGCAGACTTTCTTCAGGGAAAAAAGAGAAAACCTAAAGAAAATAAAGAAAAAAAAAACCTATCAAACCTCAAACTTCAATAGAGGATCTGTCAGATATTTTCTGATGGATATCAACATTAATGATTTTAATACCTTTGCGAGCCATAAAAATCCAGTCCTAGAAGAACTATGCTGATTCAAATTTTCGTTTAGAAGCATCGTGCTGGAAAAAGGGCCAAATTCTTCCTCAGTTTCTTTTATATGCATGTCTGTTTGTGCTTTCTTCATGTCAGGAGCTCTTCTTCCACTGCAATTGTATTGTCATTTCCTGGAAGTTCAAGCTGGCCTTTTTCACTGAAGTAAGCTTTTATATGAACGCAGTTGAGAATCTAGTCATAAGAAAAGCTTTGAATGAATACTTATTAAAGCCAAAAGATAGTATGTAGAAGAAGTGGAAGATTAGAGCCAATTATATAGTGTAGCTGCTGTGAAGTGTTTCAAATACAGCATCAAATACATACTGTTCCATAAGTTTATCCTGCAAGTTTAAAACACAATTCACACACATTAGATAGACAAATTATACTTCTGCCTTGATTGCCCCCTAGCATTTCTGGGAACTCCTACATCAACATAAAGAGAACTATTAAGCTAAAGAGGTAGAGAAAATCAGACTCACAGCAACCTGATGAAATCTTCAGAGTGTCAAAGGCATGCAAAAATCAAAGATATTACCCACTTCCTCTGCAGGCACCAAACTTGCTCTAATTCTACTTAGACAAGTCGGAATCAAAGGACAAAAATTTGGAGTTATCTGCTTAGTAGGTTGGCACTTTCTGTTACTTGGAATAAGAAAATAGGTAATTAAAATGGATACATCAGTAGGAGAATGGTTCGAAAGTGCTTTAGGAAAACCAAAAAGAAATAGAAGTCAAGTTGCACAGAAGAGGAACCCTTCCACCTCATGATCTCCCCAGCATATACTCTGGCTTATCCTACTGGAGAATGTGTAAAAATCTCTTAGTTGCCAGAAAACTGGGTAAAATTTGTGCACAGTTACCAACAAAGTTTGAGTAATATGACTTCCATGTTACCATCAATCTTTTATTTTCCCTTTTTTATTTATGGTGGGGAGAACTTCTCTTGTTTGTAAAAAAACTAAGTCTTTGTTGAAGAGGTGGAGATTTTTCTCAATCACATTACATATTACAGCTT
>NW_010973166.1:6059586-6059961 GCF_000737465.1 Haliaeetus leucocephalus | reverse complement strand
CCCTTTTCCGTTTTTCCAATCCCTCTCGCAATTTGGCCATAGTGTCCCTCACTATTCCGGTGTGGTCTGCATATACACAACACTCTTCCCTCAATGCAGCGCACACTCCCCCTTGTTGTAAGAACATTAGGTCTAATCCTCTTCAATTTTGCAACACTACTTCAGATAATGATCTAATTGATTGTTCTAATGCACTTATTGATTGTTCAATTCTAGCCAGGTCCTCATCTACTGCCACCCTCAAGGCGCTAAATTCTTTACTCTGTTGCACCAAGGATGCTACTCCTGTACCTATTCCCGCACCTCCTATGATCATTAGGGTAGCTACTGTTAGTGCTGTAAGGGGTTCTCGTTTTGACAGATGATGTTCTGGGG
>NW_010973166.1:6058366-6058908 GCF_000737465.1 Haliaeetus leucocephalus | reverse complement strand
CCCAACCCGTATTAGTCGGGTTTTGGATTTCTAAATTCAAATGGGTACAAGTACCTTTTTGAGCTATCATTCCATCGTATGCAAATTTTGGATGGATACACTTACTTGGTCCCCATCTTACCCGCAAAAATTCGTCTTCTTTTTCTGGTTTCCATCTATCACTTGTTACAATGGTCTCACATCCCCAATATCCACAAAACCAATATCCTGGATAGTTACAATAACTTTTTCCTGGGTTTGAACTGGGGCACCAATATGTTCCCCATAATGATTTAGATTTAGGTCCTCCAACCCTGGGGAATAAATCACCAATTGTAATCGTGAAAGTCGGGGCACCTGCTGTTATGCTTTCCTTTATCCCTCGATTGCTTGCAGGGTCCCGTAGGAGCCACTTGAATGGCTGATGGTGATTGTAAACTGATTCTGCCCTTCCTGTAGTGACAAGCCCCAGAATCAAGATCACACAAAGGCATCGCAGCCCCCCCCGCAGGGGCTATTTTGTCGTTGTTTGAGTTCTGTCGGTGTGGAACTCCTAGGTGCGG
>NW_010973166.1:6054214-6054666 GCF_000737465.1 Haliaeetus leucocephalus | reverse complement strand
GCTTCTCTGGCCGCACGAGTAGTTGTCATAACCTCATGGGCCCGCAGGCCCTGGGCCTCCGCCTGGGGGGTAATCACTGTTGGGTCTGTACCCATCAGCCGCTGCAGGCTGGAGCCATGTAGCGGGGGATCTGCCCCGGTTACTTGGGCTAGTTGCCTCGCACAGTTGTCCTCCCATTCTTGTTTAAAAACAATCATCCCTGCCCTGTCAAAGATCAGTCTGCAAGTTTGTTTTATATCGAACGGGAGCATGTTGTCTCCCCTGAAGACACCATCTATAAGGGTGGAGACCATGGCAGAATTAAGCCCTTTGTCCGCAATCGCTTTAACAATCGCTTGTACATCCTTAGGGTTTATTGGCGAGTGGACCCTTTGTCCCCCATCCGTCACCCGGACCGGGAATGCCACCGTGGCCGATGGGACCCAATCGGCACATGCAATCTTTATTTTCCT
>NW_010973166.1:6053529-6053935 GCF_000737465.1 Haliaeetus leucocephalus | reverse complement strand
TCTGCTCGGCGGGGTGTTTGCCCTAAGGGCATATTTTCAGATGGCCGCTCTGATTGGCTTTCCGCCCTTCGCTCGCGCTCCCCTCCCCTTCCCGGTCGCTCCCACCACCTTTCTCCTTGTTCTCTTCCCCTTCCCGTTTGTTTGCGCTTGTTAGTTTTAGCGCTTCCTCCCTGTTCCCGCCAAGGGCATCCTCTCTCCGCCTTTCCCCTTTCTGCTCGGCGCCATCTTGGGGCGCGTAAGGTGGTGGTCTAGCCCAGATTTCCTCAGACTCTGGTTTCTCTGCGGCGCCCCTGGCTTCCTCAGCTAACCCACCCCAGAAGGATTTAGCTCGTTTCTGTCCCTCTGTAAGCAGGTTATATTGAGGGGGCGTGTCGCCCTCTTGCAGATCTTTAGGCTTAGCAGAATC
>NW_010973166.1:6025228-6052808 GCF_000737465.1 Haliaeetus leucocephalus | reverse complement strand
ACAGCTTAAGCTGAAGACCTGACTGAACACATTTTTCGAAGGACTTAAACCTAACCTTTGTCCCTTGATTCGCTAAGTTCACATCAAAACAGAACTTGAGCAGAGCCAGCCCTTCTTGACAGACAGCACACAGTGAGAGACGTCAGTGTAATGCTTTCTAGTGCTTTATTTCCTCCATCACATCTCCAGCATATATAATTGCCTGTCATATCTTCATCAATTTTACATATAGAATTCTCAGCAGCCTTCATGAACTTGAACACAAAGCATTAAGAGAGTTTCCAAGATGGGGCTTTATTTCCTGAAGACAAATTTGCGATGCCTTCTGCAGATCTAGAAAGGTTTCATGATAATTTTGAATTAGTATCAAAAACCTATGGAAATGTACAAGGTAATTTTATTTTTATCTGGAGGTAGGGGGAAAAGGAGGAGGCAGAAGCAGGATGATAGGGAAAAAAGACTGAGCGAAACATTAGCTTAGGCTTTCTGCCAAGTCTTAAATCCCTGTTGTTTTAAATTACAACAGGACTATCATATGCTCAGGTTATGTGCTATGTATTGGTCTCCTTACTTCAACATAGTCTTACAGGTGCCGTTTTCAGTCATGAGTAGTTCTGTAATCCGGTAGTCAACTTGAATGTGGCACTAATTATACTGTCAACTTCTAATATTATAGATTATTTTGCAAATAACTAACAATTGTCTTGTAAAAATTGAATGCACACTATGTTCATGTATCCTTTTTCTACTTATACCATTTGATGCCCATACATGAATGGGCAGCAAATGGTAAAAATTTCTTCCTTCTTTCTTATGGTTGGTGCCAATCTGGTGCAATACCTTATACATCATGGGGTAAAATTAATAGGAGTGCACGCCTCAGGTTCAACAATTTTTATACAAATCTCTTAGCTTGACTAAGTATTGTCATTCAAATCTTTTTTTAAACTGAATTAGGTTGTTCATGTACAGTCTTTTGATTCGCACACATTTCCTCAAATGCACTTAAATAAGAATTCATCACATTAAGGTCATGACACTCCTGCAATTTGTTTTTTACAGAAGCAGCTTTCATTAACAACAGGGTGATGACCTTAGCTTTGAGTTTTCTGATTTTGTCAGTTTGTGCCACAATTTTAATGAGATTTAAAACTAGGCTTTTCAGCATTACATTCTTTAAACAGTGTTCTTAACAGCTGCAATTTCCTCTGTGCAATCCCATTTACAGTTCCTAGCCCTTTCTTACTGAACCAGCAAAATACATTCTTTTAACTCTCTGATGTCCTTTATCAGATGAAGTCATAAGTTTTTCTGTCCCAGTAACTCCATTTAGTTTGATCAATATGCAGTAATCACTGCAGACAGGTTTCATAGCATTGTATAAAGTGACATGCATGAAGCAAGCATACTACCAGTAACCCCACAATATCCACATAAGAGAATATGGTGCCACTATTTGTATTCACTTCACTCATTGTTTATTCTATGTTGTCCTAAAACACTTGGTTGTGTGTAAAGTCAAGCTTATGTTTAGGTGTGAGAGCAGATGGAAGCTAAAGTTTTAGTAACGGTGTCTTTTTAACATGCATACAGAAGGCAAAACTTTGTCTGATGTCAGAAACAGATGGAATTTATTACTGCCTACCACAATATAGATATTACTAGTTTTATGTAGTAGAAATCTGGCAGAACTATACATAACAATTTTAAGAAACGTCCAGCTATCTAAAGCCTGTGGAACCATGAGACATTTATAATGTATAAAACATCAACCAAAATAATACACAAAACTTACTGTAAACCTGAAAAGTCTTTTATCAAGACTAAATACACATTTTCCTATGTATTTGACTCATCACTTTTAAAAAAAAAAAAGTGGACCAGGAAGACCCACTCTGATTCGATAAGTCAGAGCACATCTTTTACTAATAGAAAAAAAAGCTGACAGAGTGTAGGACAAATAGAAGGATCAATAGTTATTTTCTAGTAAATGCTGAGATAGACTGCAGTTTTCAAAAAATCACTACATTTTTGGAGGAAGTTATTTTGGAGAAAAGCTTATAAACATCAAACCAAAAATCCAGCCTCTAAATGCATACAAAAGGGTGCCCGCACATTAATAGCAGTAAATTATTAAAAAAAAATTGTTAAATAAAAGATGTCTTTTCTGTTCACTGTTATAAAAGTAACTGACAATATGAATTAAAGTGCCTCTTTCACTTTTCTGCTACACTCAATTCATGTATTTGAGATCTCTAAAAGTATTTATGCTACACTGGTTTCACTTCTTCCTAAAGTACTCAATTAGCCTCCATTCTGGAAATCAGGTAATTTAGTTCAAATTAATCTTCAGCTAAACACAGTCAAACCTAATCCTGTGGTTGTGAGAGCCCCTGTATTTTCTTTGTTTCTCCTTTTATCTTCATCACTTCTTTATAGTCCTTCTTGCATTATATATAGTGTAAACCTAATACAATCTTTATATAAAGTAAAACTAATAGCCTACAATTCCTGCTTTTGTGAAAGCTGACAGAAGTATGTCTTGAAAGTAGAATCCAGGCAAACACAGGCATCTTGTTCATAAGATAAACTAAAAATAGTGATTTTTAAAATTTTTTTTAATTTCCCATGAGTTATTTGTAGTACTGTTGCAGGCAAAGCAGACTCGACTTGGGGAATTTAACTTAATTTGTTGCCAATTAGCATAAACATTCAATTACTGATTTGGGTGTTGGGAAGCAAAGAAGACAAACATTTAAACACAGAGGGAAAACAACTTTCTGCCCCCTTTCCTAAGTTCCACATTACACCAGACGCCCCTCCTCCCTCCATCCCTGTGTCCACTCCCCTGTTACAGCCGTAGGTCATGCTCCATCCCCTTGTGAGGCGATGGCTGGGGTCAGGGCACCATGGCTTCTCTCTATCGCTCCTTGTTCCTCACTCTTTTCTTCTGCTGCTCCTTCTTTCATAGTCATTTCTTCCACTCTGGAGGGGCCCATCCATGTCTCTCAGTCCCTTTGGGGTGGTAGCAGCTCTGCGGTGGTGCCCCTCCTACTGCTTTGGCCTTGGTGTTGTCCTTTTTCTCTCTGCATTTTGCCTTTTCTTACGTACATGTTCCCAGAGGTGCCACCAGTGTCTCTGACAGGCTTAGCTGTGCCCTGCAGTGGGCCACTGGAGAGCCAGCTGGAACTGGCATGGTGCAGCCCCTGATCCCCTCTCACAGAGGCTGACGCTGCAGCCCCCCAGCTGCTGACATAATACCACCTACACCCAATACAATTTATCTGGGAACATGGACAAAGCTCAAATTCTGCAAGAGAATTCATAAGTAAACCAAACAAGTGATAAGGGAAACACTGTAAAAAGAATATAAATCAGAACACCTTAAAAGAGTAGGATTGCATTGCAAAACATTTCCAAGATAGGAAATGCTAAGCAATTTCAGACACACCATCTAGACATATTCATTATAACACCATCATATTATGAGGTTTGGCATATTACTGATACAGGAAATGTATGCATCTCCTTGGTCACACTAGACTGACTGTTAGCTTGTGATTCAGCATTGTATGCAAAAGTCTGTGCTCATATAGCTCACCTACTGGAAAGGATGTAGTTAAAGAGTGGAAGGACTGCAGAAATCACATGGAAATGTTTTGGGTTTGCTGGAAATAGTTGTATTTCTGTCAAATAGGAAGTCTCCAGGTCACAGAAGAGACAAATTCTTGAGAAGCAACAGACAGTGTTCACCAATTCTTAAAAAAAACCTGTCAGATTCACAAATCCCGCATATCTGAAAACTGCATCTGATATCAATGGGAAATGTACTCTGAAGTGCTAAAAATGCAGCTGCCCTTTAGAACACATGGTGAAGAAGGAATAAACATTGTAAACAGGCCCCCAGTGTTAATGTCTCCATTCATCCCATGCAACAGAAAGAATCATAATATTATCTCACAAGGTTGTTCTGTGAAAGAAGCATTCATATTACTGCCTTAGAAAAGGCAGGGAAGACATTAATTTTACGGTGTTCAAAGTAATGTTGGAAGTAAGTCATGGTTCAGGGGCTGACTAATTAAAGCAAAATATAAAATACCTGCTGCACTGGACCCCAGAGTTTTGAGATTGTCAAGTTAATCTCTGGGATAACACACAAGTGTCCCTGAAGTCACTCAACATGTTGGCCCATGCAGCTTTGGCATTTTACATCTACAAAGCCCTTCAAAGCCTATCTGTATTTGCAAGCTTGTCCCTAAGCAATTTCTGTAAACCCAGTTAAAGACATGAATGGAAAAAACAGATGTCAGTATGAATCCTGAGCCTAACAATCCTTCTTCATACCTCAAGAGAATCTGCCTATCGTTCATGGATCTGAAAAAAGAACAAAGAACACTTGAAGGAGTGGTTCTTTCACATTTACACTGCAATCATACATGAAAAATACTTCTACTACACACCAGTTCTTAGTATAATTGCAGTGATTTCTTCAGAAATGAAATCAGATGGAGCCATTGTCTGTGAGGACTACTAAACTTTTGTTAAAACACATGTAAGCTGTGTCCAGTATTTATAAACATTACTGGCTTGTCAGGAGATTTACAAACTAAAGAAATCAGTAAGTTTGGGGAAAAAAAACCAAAATATCCTAATAGTCTCCTTGTCTTTTGACCAATACAGACCCCTTTAATTTTCTGATTGGTACCATCTCTACAAAGAGGTGATTTCTATATTAACTCCAGAATTTTGATCTGTATGTGTCTGTTCAGTGTTTGGAGATCTAAGGAGAGACCTGCTTATATACTTTTTGAACTTGACATTTTGGATTCAATGAAAAATGTCACAACATGCCATTCCTTCCTTCCAGAATAAACTTCAGGAAAAACAAATCTTAAAATTCTTCTGTCTGAAGAGACAAATCTCAGCAGTATCAGGCAACCCCCACTCCCTTCCTTTTTAGAAGAATTTTCAATTTCAAAGCAACCGTGACAATTTCTGGTCACTCTTTTTCCCCTGTTTTTGGGTAAACCAGTAATCTGATCTTGGGTTTTAGTCTGTTTGACCACTACCTTCATGTGAATGGAATCCTAATAGATCCAGAAAAAGTCACTACTATGAAATCCAAGAGGGAAGAGTTACAACTCAAACCAACTTATTATTTTAACTGTGTGTACTTGATATGCCTGAAATCATCATCAGTGGAAGTATTATTGACATTGCTGTCCAAAGTATATATAATTTATTATAAATGAATCAAGCTTTTTCTAAATAGTAACAAAAGGACAGAGAGAATTTCTCATGGGCAAACTACCCAAAGGGACAGATACACAATTTTAGAGGCAAGTAAGTTAAGATATCAAGGTTAACTGTTTATTGGGATAAACATACGGAGATAAAAAGCAGTATTTATAACAGTTTGACTTTCCTGCAGAACACTTCCATGCAGAAGACCTACCTTCTAGGCAAAGAGGCAGTAGGTCACGAGGTCAAGCATTGAAGCATGTCAGTTCTAACTGTTCAGGATTGCAGACCATCCACACATGTCCCTGCATCTCCATGTTTAGCTGTCTCTGGACACTCTTGGAATCTGGAGGTATAGGGGGGCTCCATTAGCAGCTCCTCCAGGGTCTCTCTCAGAGGGTTGCTTCAGGTGTGGTTTATATGGCTGAGTGCCATAAAGACTGGAGGGTCTATTCACACTTGTTCATGACACTGGTTAGTAGTTACTAGGGTGTTCAGTCTGATGAAAAATTAGTTTCTGGGTTAACTAATGTTCACTTGCTTATGCTACCAGGCTTAAGGTCTACAACAGTTCATGTATTCTTAAGTGAATATAATAAACAAACATATTATAAAAATAGTATGAGATTTATGATAGTATGATAATGCTCAAGCATTAAAGATGCATAGTGACACCCCAGCTGGTGCTTGGCACTCCTGTAGACTTACAGGGTTAGCTGACTTAGGCTGACCTATAGTTATCTAGCCTAATAAAGCATTGCGCTGCTTACTGTAGCATGTTCTGAGATAGATGTGTCTGCAGCTTCCCTGCCATCAGAGTGGCAATGGGCATGGATCTGACTTCCTGCAGAGCCTGAGTTCCTACGGAACTGAGTCCAAAATAATGTGTTAGGAAATGGTGGAAGGTGCTGAAGCTCTCAGGGCACTGACATGGTGATACCAAGATGTGTGATGTGCCTGTCCAGGTATTAGCCAGGGAAAGCACCCCACACTCCCCAACACTCCTGACCACAAAAGCAAGTTTGGCTCGTGTAGTAAGGTCAGAACAACACCTATGGTTCATTGTTCTGATTTAGGCTGCAGTGATCAAGGGCAAGACTGCCAGTAGGTACCCTCAAATATCTCTGTGCATCATCCACATGCCTCATTATCCCTTTTTCTGTTTTTTTTTGTCCCTTTGTTTTGCTGGCCTTGTACCTCACTTTCTCTGTCCCAGTTTTCTCTCAAATAAACAATCTGAACCTAACTACTTCCACCCAGTTGTTCTGAATTTTGCTACATCTGAATCAAAATTTGGTACTTTTGCTACATTTATCTAGACAAAAGCAGTAGTTTTGCTTAAAATATGCATACATATATGTACATAATTAATTTTTTTTTCCTTCTCTTCCCCTCTCCCCCAAGATTTTTCTCCCTGTGAAAAATGAAAGTCAGGCTGTCCAAATTGCATCATCCAGCAACAGTATGTTAGCTGCATGCCTAGATGGAAGTTGTGTGCCACATGTATGGAGTATCAACACTGGCTTAATAAATAAAAGTACTTATATTTAGTCCTTTGAAAAGTCCCTTGTTCCACACTTGAACTTTTCTATAGATGACTCCAGATGTAGTATAGATACAGTATAACATTCCTGAACACAGAACCAGAATTAGGAGAAAATGTTTAAAGTTCAAACCACCATTGATGAATAACCTCAGGTGTCTGATTTTTCCTGTGAGAGAAAAACTATCTTAATAGAATTCATTTAGCAGGATCCCCAACATCATCATACTAGTGCATAGCTGTAACCATAAGACTGCTAAAGAGAGGATCCTAAATATTAATGTAAATTAGAAATGATCTTTAAGTATTCATTTGATTTCATAACAAACATATTCCTAGAAAATATTGAGTATTTTGGCATTGAAAAGGTATTTTAAGTCACTTAAATCAATACAAGTTCTTTACTGAGGTAATAGAGTTTGCAAAATAAATAATTGTCCTGCATGATTGATTTTTCAGAATCTGCTTTTGTAATAAAAGGCTTTTAATTCTCCCTACATCCAGGGCAGATGTCAAAGCATTTCTTGAACAAATGGTATCCCAAGTGTTCTCAAGTACATAGGCAACAGTGAAAAAGTCACAAATTAAGGAAAGATTAATTAAAAAAAAGAAAGAACAGGTAATTAAATGCTTAGAGTTTCTTAATGAGTTTGGCTATGACTGTTGACTTCCAAATTCCTTTTGTTATTTGGCAGTATCTTTCATTAACTAAGCTTACACAACATCATATGTTGTGAAATCATAATGTATTTTACAGTAACACTGGTATCCATTTATGACTTGATGGAACATCTGTATATTGTTGCTAAGAAGTAAGACTAAGAGCAGTCTCCTCAAATGGACAGATAGTTTTTGACCAAACAAATAAGAATTGCTATTACCATGTATGCTGCTTCCCTGTAGACAATGGTGAAGAAATAGAAATGAAGTTCTGCTCAGTATGTGTCTTTCTCAAGGTGTCTATCTTTATGACTATTTAAAAAAAAATTATATAATACAAATGAGAGGCCCCGACGATTTCGTATTTCAGTTTAAAATCTTTTTTTACACAATTTTCTCTAAGGGTATATTTATAAGGTTTCTTCCTTTGTTAGTTCCCTTAATCTAATCTAAGTAATCTAGACTGAAAAATACATGACTCCCTGTTTGCACGTGAGGAGAAGAAAAAGAAAAAAGAAAACACTCAAAACTGAATGCATTGAACGGTCACAGGTCACAGAAAAAGCAAGCAGGTAGAGTTGCCTGGACAATTCAAGCTATGCTATGTCCTAGGATTAGAAGTATGACATTATACTGTGACCTTGGTAGCCACACTCTGTGATGACAGCTCTTGCATTTCACAACCTCTCTCAGTTACATATCAAGCTGCCTGGCAGAAAAGGACCTGAGGGTGTTGGTCGACAGCTGGCAGAGTATGAGCTGGCACTGTGCCCAGGTGGCTGAGAAGGCCAACAGCATCCTGGCCTGTATCAGAGAGAGTGTGGCCAGCAGGAGCAGGGAAGCGATCATCCTCCCATACTCAGCACTGGTGAGGCTGCACCTCAAATACTCTGTTCAGTTTTGGGGACACTCACTACAAGAAAGACATTGAGATGCTGAAGCGCATTCAAAGAAGAGCAACAAAGCTGGTGAGGGGCCTGGAGCACAAGTCTTATGAGGAGTGGCTGGGGGAACTGGGGGTGTTTAGTCTGGAGAAAAGGAGGCTGAGGGGAGACCTTATCGCTCTCTACAACTACCTGAAAGGAGGTTGTAGTGAGGTGGGTGTCGGTCTCTTCTCCCAAGTAACAAGTGATAGGACAAGAGGAAACAGCCTCAAGTCGTGCCAGTGGAGGTTTAGAATGGAAATGAGGAAAAATTCTTCATGGAAAGGATTGTCAAGAATTGGAACAGGCTGCCCAGGGAAGTGGTTGAGTCACTGTCCCTCGAGGTATTTAAAAGACATGTAAGTATGGTGCTTAGGGACATGGTTTAGTGGTGGACTCAGCAGTGTTAGGTTAATGGTTGGACTTGGTGATCTTAAAGGTCTTTTCCAACCTAAACGATTCTATGATTCTATACGTAGTCAGGACAGAAGGGGCACATGATAAGCTTGGAGTGGAAAGCAACATAAGCTGCAAGAGGAGCTCTAACAGAAGAAATAAATTCTGTAGCTGGAGCACTGCCTTTATACTTTGTAAGAGACTGTTGGACTATGATTGTCTCGACATTGCTGCTGCACAGTTACCATTTGCTAGCCTCAACATCCTGTTGCTGTGGGGGAGTACACGCTGAAGGAAACAAAATGTCCCTGAAGAAACTACCATATCCGCCTGAAGCTAGCAGTGCCTACCAAGCTGTGCTTGCCCACGAGTAGGGTGAAGAAAACCAAATACCACCATGAACACCTGGGCAAGCACCCATGGAGGAACACGGGGCGGCATGTATGATAACGAGCTCCGTGGAAATGGGTGGACTCTTTGGAGAAATTGTGGGGACCGGGACAGTAAAAGAACTGTGTACTCCTCTCTTGCTGAAGGAACTGAAAGGAATTGAAAAGGGACTGTATAGGGGGATTGAAGAGGTGATTGAAAAGGGATTGAAGAAGAAGAAGTCAGCGCTTGGAACTGGGATTTTGGCATCACCTGTCTGCTGGAACCTGGACCCCCATCACCTGCACCGAGACCGAGCCAACGGGACGTTGCTGGCTTCGTGGTGGTGGTAACTAGTCTTGCTGCATCTCTTCCGTTCTCTTGCTTAGGCCTGCCTCTTTTTCCTTTCTTCTTCCCTCTGTCCTGTCACTATTATCAGTTGTTATAGGAAATAAAACTTGTAAGGTTGTATGGCATCTGACCTCGTTTGTGTCTTAATCTCGCTCTTGGGATCGTTTAAGAACCCTCCCCAATATTGGATCAGGACATACTTCTGCTAGATTAGGTGGATAGGATGTAGGACCCCAATGATTCCTGTATGTCCCAGGATGTCCTTAAAGAAATTTGAGAGTATGCCCATTTGTCCAGATTTTATCCTCTCCTTTTAACAGGCAGTCCCCGTTCTTCACTCTCCCCAGAGGGTAGTATCATAGACCCCAGATACATAAGCTTATTTAAAATATCACTGGGCTGGAAGAAAAAATATGCTTATATGTTTTTCAAAGCCTAGTGATGTTTCCATATGGATCCCTACACTTACAAGAAATTATCAAATCATTAGGAGAGGAAAGGGGAAAGACTGTGATTGTGATAGGAGGTGGCATAACAATTAGAAACATTTTTTTATAGAGACCTTTACTGCCAAAACTGTACAAAAGAATTGAGCCTCTTTTGTTTGTTTGTCTGTTTCTTCATTTGGTAGTTTAGTTGTATGATCTTTCACTGGTATTTTGACTGTGCAAGTATCATGATAAATTTTCTCTAGTAAAGTTGGTGAGCAATTATGGGCTTCAAATCCTCCAACGTCAAAGAGACCATATAATCCTTTTTATCAATGTCTTGATTTGTGACCCTATTTCTAATGATTAATGTGGAATCAACATTCATCCTTCATCTATAACAGCAATACTGCCCTACTCATTATCACAGCTGTTTGTTTCCTTAGTTCTCTCACGTAGGAAATATACCTTATTGAAGATAATAGTCATATATGATGATTAGAAACCTAATCACTCATACATTCTCATGCTGCATTTGATACATATTTTCTTTAGGTATTCATACTCTGCTGAAGAAGCTAGAACTTCTCAAATATAGTATTTGTTAGTCCCCTTCTGTTTTGACAATATTTTTACAAATTACTTCAATGTCTACTTGATACATTTTATTCTAACTGAACATCATCAGATTGTTAAAAAGTCATCAAGTAATTTAAATGTCTTTTGATGGGAATTCATGTCGTCTCTGTTATTCATAAACCATTATCACAGAATGAAACAGACCTATGTAGATGTCTAGTCCATCTCCTCCTGCTCAAAACACAGAAAACTTGATCAGGTTACTCAGGACTGTATCCAGTGAGGTTTAGGAAATCTCCAAGAATGGAGAATCCACAGCCTCTCTGGGACGCTTGTTCCAGGGTTCAATTCCTCTTCACAGTGAAACAGGTTTTTCTTAAGTTTAAACAGATTTTCCTGTATTGCAGTTTGTGCCCATTGCCTCTTGTCCTACTCCACCCCCATCAGTATTTAAACACATTGATGAAATCCCCCTGAGCATTCTCTTATTTAGGATGAACAATTCCAGCTCTGTCAGCCTCTCTGCATATGGAAGATGCTCCAGTCCCTTAATCATCTTTGTGGCTCTTCACTGGACTCTCTCTAGTAGCTGCATATCACTCTTGGACTGAGAAGTACAGACATAGATGCAGCACTCCAGATGTGCTCTCACCAGTGAGAAACAAAGAGGAAGAAATGTTCTTCGTAGTGCAGCCCAGCATGCTATTGGCTTTATCTGACACATGGGTACACTGATAGCTCATGTTCAACTTGCTGTCCACCCAAGTATTTCTCTGCCAAGCTGCTTTCCAAGCTGGTCAGACCCTGGTATGTACTGGTGCAAGGGATTATTCCTCCCCTGATGCAGGACTTTGCATTTCCCTCTGTTGAACTTAATTAAATCATCTCTGTCCATTTCTCTGGCTTGTTGAAGTCTCCTAGGCTGGCAGCACAGCTACCTGGTTTATCCACCATTCCTCTCAGTTTTGTATCATTTGCAAACATGCTGAAGGTGAACTCTGACCAGTCATTCAGGTCATTAACGAAAATGCTATGCAGTATTGGACCCATTATCAACTCCTGGGGTATACTGCTGTTGACTGGCTCCCATCTGGATTTTATGGTACTGATCAAAGCTCTTTGAGACCACCTCGCTGTCTGCTTATCTAGCCTGTAATTTATCAGGTCATCTATAAGAGTGTTACAGGAACAGCACTGAAAGCCTTACTAATGTTAAAAATAACGCAACAAATAAACCCCAAACCACCAAAAAAAATCTATTGCTCTCCCCTTGTTCACTGAGCCAGACATTTTGTTGTAGAGGGATATCAGGTTGTTCAGACATGACTTTGGCTTCCTAAATCCATGCTAACTACTCCCAATCACGTTCTTGTCTTTCATATGTTTGGAAATGGTTTGCAGGAGGATTTGCTCCGTCATCTTCCTAGGCATTGAGAAGAGGCTGATAGGTCTGTAGTCCTCAGAATCTTTCTTGAAGATAGGAGTGATACCTTCTCCACTTCAGTCCTCAGGAGCCCGTCATCACCATAATCTTTCAACAGTTATTGACAGTGGCCTCACAATGACATTGGCCAGCACTGTCAGCACTTGTGGGTATATGTCATCAGATTCTATGGCCTTGTCAAATTTGTTTAAATGCTCCCTAACCTGATCTTCATCCACCAAGGCTGTTTTTCAGGCTCCATACTTTCCCTCTGGTCTCACAGGTCTGGGATTCCTGAAGGCTGCTCTCACCATTTAAGACTGAAGCAAAAAAGGTATTGAATACCTCAGTCTTCTCCATATTATTTGTCAACAGGTCCCCTGCCCCATTCAGCAGTGGGTCCAGATTTTCCCTTGTCTTTGTTTTGCTGCTGACATACTTGTAGAAACCTTCCTTGTTGCCCTTCACGTCCTTCATCACATTCAACTGCAGGTGAGCTTTACCTTTATTAACCCCGTCGTTGTGTTCTCAGCCAGAGTCTCTTTATTCCTCCTGGTTACCTGACACTGCTTCCCCTTCTTGTATGTTGCCTTCTTATGTCTGATTTTGTCAGGAGTTCCTTGTTTATCCATGCATGCCTCCTGCAATCTTTGCTTGATTTCCTGTTCATCGGGGTGGACCATTCTTGAGCTTGGAGGTGCTGATTTTTGAAGATCAACCAGCTCATTTGGCTCCTCTTCTCTGGACGAACATAGCATGTATGATTCCTCCAAGCAGATACCCCGCAGGCCACAGTCTGCTCCCTGAATTCCAGTGGTGTGATCCTGCTTTTTTTTTTCTTTTTTTTTTTTTCACTCTTCTTAGGATCCTCATAATCACTGAAGCCAGATTTTCCCTTTGGATGAACTTCACATCCCTGACCAGTTCTTCATTTTCTGTAAGTATGAGTATCTTCCCTCATCGGCACCTTAATAATCTCTGTCAGGAAGTTATTATCAATATATGTCCAGGATTTTTTGTGCTCTGATGTGTTGTCCCTTCAGCAGATATCAGGGTGTTTGAAATCCTCTGTGAAGACCAGGGCCTACAAACATGAATTTTCTTCCACATGTCTGAAGATGGCTTCATATACTTCTTTCTAATCAGGAAGTTTGTAGCAGACACCCACCACAGTATTGCTGAGGTTGGTCTGCACTCTTGTCCTGACCCATAAGCTCTCAGCAGGCTCTTCATCCATGCCAAGCCAGAGCTCCATATGTTTCCACTGCTCTCTAACATAAAGGGCAACTACCCCCTGCCATTTTCTTCCCAGCCTGTCATTCCAGAAAGCCTGTACCCATCAGTCATAACACAACACACCAGTCGTGTGAGCTATCCCACCACGCTGTGGTGGATCTTTGTGATCGCAAACAGATCATAAGCCTGTAACTGCACACAGACCTCAAATGCCTCCTAATTGTTCACCACAGTGCATGAATTAGTGTACAGTACTTCAGAGACATGTCCAACCATTCCGATTTCCCCATAATGCTGTCCTGTAAGTACTTTCTTACTTATGTGCATACACTCAATACAGTCCTTTTAGTCCTGTTTTGTTGCTTAAAAGGTCCCTCTTGTTTACATCATGACACACACTTTGCTTGCCAACCCAGGTGCCCAAAATCTCATTCAGTTCTGGGTCACCACATACCTCTGCATCCTTCCTAGTTTAAAAATCTCTTCACCATCTTGTCCAGCCTTTTGGCAGAAATTATTTCACCTCACTTGGTCATGTGGATCCCAACTCTTCCTAGCAATTCTCAAAACTCTGAGAGAGTCCCATGGCTGTAGAAACCAACACCATCTGTGCAATCTGTTACCTGCAGGATCTGTCCAGTCTTCCTCAAGCCCTACCCCCTCACCAGCACAGTCAAGGAATATACCACCTGGCCCTTGAACATTGCCCACAGAGCCAAGTAGTCACACTTGATACTCTCCAGGTCTCCTTTGGCAGTTTCATTGGTGCCCATGAAGAAGAGCAGCAAGGGTAACACTCAAAAGGTCAGATAAGTCTTGGCAGCTTCTCCACAAGGTCTTGGATCTAAGCTGCCAGCAAGCAGAAAATCTCTTTAGACAGGAGGGATCTAACAGGTCAGATCAGCAGATGTGGACCTCTGCCCCCCCCCAGCAAGGTGTTGCCCATTGCTATCACTCACTGGCTCTTCCTCGTACTTCTGTGTGGCTCAGGCTCAGTATGCACAGATGCTTCATTTGAAAGAGCTGCCAGCCTCTCATTTACTACAGGTGCACTGAATGTGCTCTGCAAGTAGAGCAGAAGCCTTCTTACATTGTCAGAAGTCACAAGCTGCAAGCCTTCACCATCACGGGAGTCTCAGTTTCCCATCCTGATTAGCACAGACTGTTTGCCTCTACTCTGGTATTGTTGAGCTACTGAGGCTGAAGGGTCTTGGAGAAGTTTCAGTCAATCTCTTTTTCATCATCTCTGATGCTGCATAGTGTGTTGACCTCCTCCTACAGCTCCTTCACTTGGCAACGGAGATCCACTGCCAGCAGCCACCTCCTGCAGGCAAAGAGACCATGTCCTCCTGGCCCAGCATGCCCAAGAGACCCCAGACACTCAGTCCCTGCAGCCCCAGACCTGGAAAGCTGTATCCTCCCTTAAGAGCTCAGTCTAAAATGAGGCCAGGGGTAGTTGCTCCGCTGGGTCCTGGAACTGTTCCCTGTAGTGCATCACCACTATTGCTGAGCATACAAACACTGTCCTCAGCATAGTTTCTGAACCCCTCCTGTACACTTTACTGGGAAAACTGCTCCACAAACTGCTAATATAAAGACAAAATGTAACAAATAAATAAAGTTGTTAGCATAAGAAAGATATCATTGCATTATTTTTTTTCTTTAAAACATTTTCTAGGGTCTCATTATGTTACACAAACAATTTATTACCAAAAACTAAATGACATTTTATTCAAAAGAGGACTGAAGATTATGACATTTCTGCCTTCTGTTAAGATTACATCTACAAGCATCTTCTGTCGTCTGAGTTTTTATATAAATGGGCAAAAGTGATAATCCTTAACATCTTATTTCTAATATTAATTATCCACTGTGGTGCAAAATCAAATGTAAAACAGCAAAACACAGGAATTGATGAACAAATCAGTATATAGTTAAATTCATCCATTTAAGAAAAAAAAATTGCAGTGCCTGAATTTGCTGACCAGCTCCATTAGCATGATTCAGAAAGAGTTTGAATAATGAACCATTGAAAATGAGTACTTTTGACTCAATTATGCAACCAAAAGGAATAATAGAAAATAGTGTTAATATTGAGTCTTTACATTTTACTTGCAAACAACATCAAAATGTGCATGGAGTAGGTAAAATTTAAACAGTTATAAAGCAAGCGAAGAACCCATGCTTTGAAGTCTTAGTTGACCTAGGTTCACTAACATATACATTGAATGCTAACAGAGGAGCTGGCCTCCCCACTGCATGCCTTATGCACACACAAAAAAGTCTTGAATTTTAGCCTGCCTTTTATTGGTAGTGAAGTACTTGGTTATAGAAAATCTTAAACAGGTAATGAAAATGAAGATAGGCATCTGAAAGTTTCACAGGACACTTATGCAAATAATTCTGTGTCATTTTACCTAAACATGTTAAGGACACATGACCCAAAAGATTCATGATGGTACATTAGTTTGACATTTGGTAGAAAAATGAAGACCCTACCTTTCTTCCAATAGCTCTAGTCATCACTCTTCTCACTTCCTGCATAGTTGTTTACCCTTGTAACTTCATTACTGTGGATAACAAATCAGGATAGCTACATATATGTCAAATTAAAATATGCCACAAGGTAGTGGAAAATCTAAACAAATGGCAGGTTTGAGAGGGTTTTTGGATAGAATTTATCCTCCCACCAAAATTCATGGTAAACATACATCCAAAGTTAATACTTTGTACCAGGTTAGACAGTTCTGTTTGGATCTGATCCTGCTCCGGCTGAAGACAACAATATTACTGTTGAAGTAATAGGGAACAAAATCAGCTTAAACATTCAGGAACAAGAAAATCATCAGGAGTAGTCAGCATGGATTCATGAAGGCAAAGTCTTGCTTGAACAGCTTGATAAACTTCTATGATGACCATCCTGGTAGATGAGGAGAGAGCAGCAGACACGGTCTACATGGACTTCGGTAAGGCCTTTGACACTGTCTCCTGTCAGATCCTCCTAGAGAAGCTGTTAAAGTCTGGGCTGGATGAGCAGATAGTGAGGTGGATTCAAAACTGACTGAATGACCAGGCCCAGAGGGTCCTATCACTTGTACTTGGGAAAAGAGACTGACCCCCACCTCACTACAACCTCCTTTCAGGTAGTTGTAGAGAGTGATAAGGTCTCCCCTCAGCCTCCTTTTCTCCAGACTAAACAACCCCAGTTCCCTCAGCTACTCCTCATAAGACTTGTGCTCTAGACCCTTCACCAGCTTTGCTGCTCTTGCTCTTCTTTGCACATGCTCCAGCACCTCATTGTCTTTCCTGTAGTGAGGGGCCCAAAACTGAACACAGTACTCAAGGTGTGGCCTCACCAGTGCTGAGTACAAGGGGATGATCACTGCCCTAGTCCTGCTGGCCACACTATGTCTGATACAAGCCAGGATGCTGTTGGCCTTCTTGGCTACCTGGGCACAGTGCCAGCTCATATTCAGCCAGAATACTATAATTCCATCTCCATTTTGGGTTTTTTTTGCCTTTCTTATTTCCTGATGGCAGTGTCGGTGTTTAAGAACTGAACACACATGTTATTCTCATGTATTAGCTGTTGTAACCCAGCCTTCTAGAACAGTACCCATTAGTATCTCATGAGATTGTAAGACATATGTATTCATAGCATTGCTTCCAGAACAATTACAATATAGAATATGCATACTGTATACCATTGTAGATTCTATGAAGCTTTTGGAGAGTATAACGTGAATTAATATTGAACAACAGCATAATTTTCATATTGCTGATCTGTACCATGTATCTAAAACATAATGGATCAGAATATCAATCCTGTGGTAAAAATCTTGAAGCCTTTACTGCAGCTGCATTTTAAGTCTCAGTATGTTAACCATCTTGTTTCACTGCCTTTGAAGGGCTAGTCACATCTCAAATCATGAACCCAAGCAACTGCAGATAAAACTGACTGGGAATTTTCTAAAACTGCACTGCTTTTTAATTAAAATAAACTTTATTAAAAAAATCTTCATGATAGAATTGTTTAAAATCTCCACACCTGAAACTGGTGTAAGAATATGGGATATGAACTTTTTAAGTCCTAAAGTGGCAGAAAATTCTAAACATACAGTCACAGAGTCCAAAGAGATAAAATGCAACTTGTCAGATGAGCAACAGAAAATATTCATGTGTGCAAAGCAAAATATTAGTTTTAACCTTCATCATGTGTCAAAACCGTTCTGGGATGCAGCTGACAGGACCTAACTTACGAAGTTTTGGTATCTGTTAACCTAATATCAAATTTCATTTTCAAAGATACCTGGTGTTTATATACCCAATTTGCTTTTCATGAAAGTAATGTGCTCCAGTGAAGTACGTAAGCCCATGTCATATATTTGTTTTTT
Source organism: Haliaeetus leucocephalus (assembly GCF_000737465.1). Taxonomy (NCBI): domain Eukaryota; kingdom Metazoa; phylum Chordata; class Aves; order Accipitriformes; family Accipitridae; genus Haliaeetus; species Haliaeetus leucocephalus. The sequence goes on along the minus strand of NW_010973166.1, from coordinate 6,035,265 downwards.
TACAAATGTTATAACTACTACATGTTGTTTTCCCTGTATATTTCATGTTGCTGAAGCTGGCTTTCTACTATAGCTTCACATTCTGTTTTCTAATATAATTCATGTGTATATATGCTATCTGAGAAGAACAGCTAGTAAGCGAAGAGAAAACACTACCTTGACGTTCAGAAATATATTGGCCTGCAGTGACAACTGAATTAAAGCTCTCTATGATATGGTGAGATTATTTCAAAATATGTGGTACTTAAAATCCCATCCACTAATATTACTGCAATTCTCCTCAAGGAAGGTTTTGACCCGTACTGTCCTCCCCTCATATGTTAAGGGTGAAATGGTGATATTTTAAGGCAGGAATTTGTGAGTTTAGGATGATAATTCTGATACGTGAGGCAAAGAATAATTCAAAAGCTTTGAATCCATTTGTGAAAACAGCTCACACTCAAAACAAATATGAAAGGAAGTAGCTTTTATTTTCAAAAAAAAAAACCCAAAGATTCTTCAAAGATAACATGGTTCAGTAGCTGAGATATTGTTTCAGGAAAAATTATTCCCATAAGACATACATGTGAACATGAGCATTACACAGTGACGAAGATGGAACAGGAGAGATGCTCCAGACTATTTTTCGAAGCTGAACACCAGCAGTGATACTTTTAAAAGTAACTCTAAAGTGCTCCTCATTTTCATTCTTTAACTGGCTATGAATCAGTCTTGATCTTCAGAAGAACTAAGGTCTACTTGATATCTACTGTACATGCTCAGTACTTGTTCAGTCCAACCATAAAATTACAAATCAGAAAAATCCCCAAATGACTTTTTAAGGTTTTAGCCTAAATATACTGGTCTTCTATTCCATCAAGTGCAGAAATTATCCTGCAATGTTTTTTCCTACATCTTACCTTGCCCCTGCATCAGGAGTTTTTAATTTGGCATAAAGGGAAAAGTTCAGCCTTTGCAGTTGTAATTCAATGGCATTGAATATATATGTTTATGTACACAAACTTCTTTACTACCCAGAGAAACTATAATAATTTCATTTCTTCCTAAAAAAAGGAAAAAAGACAAGATTTTAAAATTAAAGTGTTTATGCTGGTCTTGACAACTGTTTTTGGTTAGCAAAGTGATATAGAATCATAGAATCATAGAATTATTTAGGTTGCAAAAGACCTTCAAGATCATTGAGTCCAACCATCATCCATGCCCACTAAACCATGTTCTGAAGTACCCCGTCTACTCGCTTTTTGAATACCTCCAGGGATGGTGACTCTACCACTTCCCTGGGCAGCCCATTCCAATGTCTGAAAACCCTCTCAGTAAAGAAATTTTTCCTAATATCTAACCTAAATCTCCCTTGCAGCAACTTGAGGCCATTTCCCCTCGTCCTATCGCCAGCCACCTGACAGAAGAGACCAGCACCCACCTCACTACAACCCCCTTTCAGGGAGTTGTAGAGAGCGATAAGGTTTCCCCTCAGCCTCCTCTTCTCCAGAATAAACATCCGCAGTTCTCTCAGCCTCTCCACATAAGACTTGTGCTCCAGGCCCCTCACCAACTTGGTTGCACTTCTCTGGACACACTCCAGCACCTCAATGTCTTTCTTGTAGTGAGGGGCCCAAACCTGAACACAGGACTCAAGGTGCAGCCTCACCAATGCCGAGTACAGGGGAACAATCACTTCCCTGCTCCTGCTGGCCACACTATTTCTGATACAGGCCAGGATGCCATTGGCCTTCTTGGCTACCTGGGCACACTGCTGGCTCCTATTCAGCCAGCTGTCAAACAGTACCCCCAGGCCTTTTTCTGCCGGGCAGCTTTCCAGCCACTCTTCCCGAAGCCTGTAGCACTGCATGGGGTTGCCGTCACCGAAGTGTAGGACCTGGCACTTGGCCTTGTTGAACTTCATACGATTGGCCTCAGCCCATCGATCCAGCCTGTCCAGATCTCTCTGTAGAGCCTCCCTACCCTGAAGCACATTGACCCTGCCTCCCAACTTGGTGTCATCTGCAAACTTGCTGAGGGTGCACTCAATCCCCTCATCCAAATCATTGATAAAGATATTAAACAGAACGGGGCCCAACACCGAGCCCTGAGGAACACCACTTGTGACCCGCCACCAACTGGATTTAACTCCATTCACCACAACCCTCTGGGCTCGTCCATCCAGCCAGTTTTTCACCCGGCAAAGAGTACACTTGTGGCGAAGAGTACACTTGTCCAAGCCATGAGACGCCAGCTTCTCAAGGAGTATGCCATGAGAGACAGTGTCAAAGGCCTTGCTGAAGTCAAGGAAAATAACATCCACAGCCTTCCCCTCATCCACTAGGCGGGTCACCTGGTCATAGAAGGAGATCAAGTTGGTCAAGCAGGACCTGCCTTTTGTAAACCCATGCTGGCTGGGCCTGTTCCCCTGCTTGTCCTGGACTTGCCATGTGAGCTGTCTGATAACAACTGTCAATGTGAGCGATGAAAGTGAGATGTGTAGCCACTACATTTTATATAGTAGTTATGTTAGCTATTGTGGTTAGGAAGTGTTTGAACAATGCATGATAGGTTAAGTATATAAAAGGCATATTTAGTACTGTTGTTAATTAGCTATTCCCTTAGACATTTGGACTTTTACACCCTGCTTCTGCCAAGCTGTGCTACTGTATTTGAAAAGGAAGGGACTGGACAAGGTATTTAGAATTTATAGTTAATTGTGATGATAGTTATATTCTTCACAATTGCTACTTGCAGGTTTTTTTGTGGTCTTTGCACTAAATAAGGTATACACTGAATATAATACCAGTGTTATTTTAATATTTTTTTTCCAGGGTTTCACCGAATAACATGGTCATGATTTTTAAGTGACCTTTCTATGTCATACTGTAATTACAGAAGTCAAACGTACCTGACCTCAAGTCTTTTGATCAAGGCTGGTGTGATAACATATAGCACATTCAAAAGGTCATTAAGTCATTACAGAAAATGAGTAGAATTATCTGCAGACCCAGTGCTCAGGAGTGTCTTATACCCTTGATACCTTTAATATGTTTGGAGTTACCAGTTTTATCAGATCACAGTCTCACTTGTTGCTGCACCAAACTTGTTCAATGTCCTTTCTTATTAACAACAAGAAGTTTAATATGAATTCACCAAGACAGGCTGGCCCCTATATTTAAAAACTGATGTTCTTATCATTAATACAGTATAATGAAACAAATAACAATGACTTCTTGGATTCATAAAACAGCTTTCAGTCAAGAGACTCCCAAAATATCTCACTCCATTTTACAGAATGAAGTTTAGACAAAAAGAGGTATTGATGGCTATTGTCAAAAGTGAGTCATATATAGGGTAAAATTAAAGCTTTCTTGAGCTGCAGATTTTATCTGCAGATTTGTCCAAAACTTTTCTTTTTATGACCTTTTAACACTTTAATAATGTTGTACTTCTGAATTTCAAGTCTGAGCACACTGAAAATCACTACAGACTGCTTAGAAGAAGCAGCTACTAGATTTCACCTGTATTTCAGAACAAAGCTTTCAAATCACCTTACTTTAAAGATTGTGATGAAAAGTGGTAAGTACGGCACAGGAGCCTTTGTTCTGAAAAGGACTAAAGCACTCCTCAGTTTGCAAAAATTATGGAAGTAGGAAAAAAGAATTGACAAAAAGTTATTCTCAATGAGGTGTTCTGGACCAAGGTAAACTGTATGATAAATCCCATACAATTTTATCTTTTTTAAACAAAATTATGAAACCTTAAGACATGAGGGTTACTTAAACACTTTGTATTTTTTCATAAAAATTGGTATAATCAAGTATTTGCAGAGCAGTGTTTTTCCTTTGATCTGTTATTGATTGACTGCCACATCTAGCTAAGATTTAACCATATTGGCTATATTGTCACATATAGTTAGCTAATGATCCATAATATAACAGGATGTATTTGACACACAGACAACATTATACATAGTGTTCACAGATGTCTGTTTGCATTAGGTCTTCTGATTATCACCTGCTAAGTCAGGACACAACATGGTTCAGCATAACCCAGAACAAAATATTTCAGACCTATTATTTTCTGGTAAAGGGATGTTGCTTGTTCATGAAGGTATCAAACTCAGCAGTTCTCCTGCCCTATGAATTAGAAATAACATTTATACTTCAAAAACATTAATGATCAGCTTTGATTTGTATCAGTCAGGAAAACTCCAGCCGCACTTAGATAAGTAGAAAACCAACTGTTGTACCTACATTAGGTAAAACTACTGCTGTAAATAACACTGAAACTATTGTAATCCATAGATTATTCCATCCACTGTAGAAAAGGCTTAAGCAAATTTTGTCCTTTTATAAAGCAATATGATAGGTAATTGTGGTTTGGAGCTCTTTAGTTTATAAAATCTACTGTAAAATACTTTTAAAATAATAATTATTTTGAAAATTCAAGATTAATTATATGTGACACTTCTTTTAGAAGAGCATTTTATCATCTATTTGTAAAAGGTAAGAAGGACACTATCTCAAATGTGTTGTGATAAATGTTTGCCTTTTTTTCTTTCCCACCCCCAAACAGCCACTGCAAAGGAACAGGTTAGAGAGCTTTTTTACAGTTTATTCTGTAGAAAAAATGAGCTTTGTAAAGTGATGAATGTATTTTAATTTTCCCTGGGTATGCCTAAGCTGATATAAGCAAATGAAGAAAGCAATACTTTTTCTTCTGAAAAACTTCATCTTTAATATTTGTTAGTAGAAAATTTTCAGATGGATAATTTTACCATGCAAAAAATGGTGACCTATTCATAGTAACATCTGCCATTGGAATTGCCCATGTCATTGGCAGAGAAAAGTATTAACAGATAAGGCAATGTAACAGAGTAAGCATGAAGCAATACTTCACCACGTATCCTTCACCACAGATGAAGGCTTCTTAAACACTGATTACATTCACTGGTAGAAATTTGCTTATGAATTCAGTTCTGAATTAGTTTTTTTCATCTTTGATCTATCAGATTTAGTAAAATCCATAATTTCTTCTGCTCTTTTATTAGCATTTTATTACTAGGTCCATCTCCATATAGACACATTCTGCCTGTAATTAGGTCATCTCTTTATCTTTTAAGACAAGTAGATGGAGTTCTGTAGGTATGTCTCTGAAACCTGATAAACACAAATATGAAGTTGCCCATAAGGGCATGTTGCCTAGTTGAGACAGCAGTATAATAAAAAGCAGACAGAACATAAAAACAAAATATTCTATATTTCTGACCATCATAGAGTTCATTTTCAAAACAGAATAGACATTCAATAACCTAACCACTTTTATTTAACCACTGGGTCAAGTGAGAAAGATACAGTTGGAGAAAGGAACACAATTTGAATTCAGTAGTACTTTACCGCTTAGCCATTAAGTGTGTGCTGCTACCAGTTTTGCTCCTGGTAGAGTCATAAGGAGAAGAATAAAACATGAGTCATTTTCATGACTACGAGGACTGGCATCTCTACTGCACCTCTAAAAATAAGGATCAAACAAAGATAAAGTTTTAAGCTTAAAACATAAGGTTAAGACATGAAGACAAAGACATTAAGACATTAGATAAAGATAGTAAAATGTTAGATAAGACATAAAGCCACCCTGAAATTTCAAGATGTGATAGGCAGGATTGATCTGCATACTGAGTCAGGGTAGGAATTATACACAACGTCATTTCTTGCAGGGTTTTCCTTGAATAGTCCTTTACTTTAGTATCAAAAAAAATCATGAGTTCTCATTACATGCTGGGATTAAATTATGAAGAGAAGAGATACTTAAATGACTTTGTGCTTTTCTGTGACATACAGAAAGAAAATGTTTTTGAAATGTAGTTTCAAATGGGATCCTTGTTCTTTAAAATAAAATCTACATTTCATGAGGGACAGTTCCGTGTTTATCTTTTGTTGCATTCCAAGATGTGTTAGTTCATTTGAAAAAGGATGAACACACAACAAAAGAAGCATTCGTAGACCTGTATTTATAGCACTTACATCAATGCGCTTCATAGTATTGTGAAAATTGACTACACTTGTTATTTTAACATTATAGTAAGCTCTGCATTTCACCTCAGCCCATTTTTTATGTCCCTGAGGTATTTGTTGAAACTGATATCACAGAATATAGCTGCCAACACCCACCAAATCAAGGATAAACCCCCTAGTTTCTCTCACTAGATCAAATCCCTAGATTCAAACCTTCCTGTTTACACTATAAAAACCTAAACAAGGACTTGAAAACACTACAGGCAGTAACTCCCCACACAACTTAACACAATGAAATTGAATTCCAAGTAATTGCCCTCAGTCTGTATTTAGCTTTGTTTGTTGCCTCTGCTGCAGTTGGAGCAAACTGTCACAATGCTGTTAAAGATACATATTCTATCAGCTGAAGTCCTGGCTTTTCATATACAGAAATCTAATAAAAGCAGTTATTAACATAGTGGGGCGTGATGAGGTGCAACCACAATAATAGGTACATATAATGCAACTGGTGACAGCTCTAGAAACATGAACGGTGGTAAGGCCTAAAAGTTACAGTTAGAAATATATTCATCACATATCTCCAAAACCAAAAAGCAAGGATGATATTCATCATTTGATAAATGTTGAGAATCTGGGTACTAAGAGAAGGGTACATTGGTCAAATTGACCAAATCAATAAGAAAGACTGAGAAACTAGAAAAGCTGTTAGTGAAATGAAATGCACTGAACAGCTGAAGTATTAAAATAAGATGATGACAAGTAATCTATTACATTCTAAACATACCAAAATATCTAGAATCCACATCTGCAGTAATTGTCAAAACTGGGTGAAAATGGGAAGTGGTGAAATGACACCTCACAAGAAGGTACAGGAGAAAGCAAAAAGGTTGATGTGAAAAACAAAAGGACTGAATATTAAGGACAGCTGTACACTTGAAGTCACAGAGTGTGCTGATAAAGGCAGTGTGGCCTAGAATTTACCTGAGTCAGCCTAGTAAAGAAAATAAAATAAATAAAAAAAGCCTTGTAGAAGGTGATTTAGAACTACAAATGAATAGAGGAGAAAAAGAAGATAATGCGAAAAATTTGAGCTTGGCAATATGCCAGCACAGTGTACAAATGACATTGTGAGTCTGAGGTTTCACAGTGCTTGTTAAATGTCTAATCCCACTTGCCTGTCCCCAAGAATTCAGTCTTCAGTGAGGCCCTAAGCTCTTTTTCCAGTTCATTATGAGAACCACAAGTTGCAGTAGTCCACATACTGAGCTATCTTCATGAACTCTTGTTGCCTTGAATCTTGACTCTTACATCATATTCTAATTTATTCCCTGGCAGAAGCTTAGTCCTTTAAAAATATAATCCGAGACAAGTAGTTTTGTCTCCAGTAACTCATGACCTGAGCATCCATCTACATTATAGGCATCTGATCTGAAAGTACCCTCCTTTTTTCACCATGTTGTGCTTTCTCAGGTTGCCATAATCACCAGGTTATAGGCTGCTCTGGGGTCACACTTTCTTCATTTCAGCCAGGAGGGTTTGCAAATTTACAAAAGAAAAATCAAGGATCATTGAGCCAGAGAAAGATAGCACAGATGTACAGTGTTCATTAGGACACTACTTGCAAGGAGGACACCTGAGTCCTGTTCCTTCCTCTGAAGATTTTTTACAAGCAGAAGGAAAAAAATAAAGCCTGCCAGCAGGAGGAGAGAAGGAAATTCACCTGTAAATGCATTATCTTAAATTACTCAATCACCAAATGAATGAAGAATTTTGCCTGTACATATTTCTATTCTGAAATGTGCAAATACCTCTATCAAAAATATATATCCTTCACATTCCCCACCCTAGCAAGGCAAAACATTGTTAAGAGCAAAGTGCATGTGTAGCATTTTAGGTGGTAGTGGAAGGAGATTCCACATGCCATATCCTCCATTTACATAACTGCAATTTAAACTTATTTTTCTCTTTAGCTTGGGATTTAATAAGAATCTGAGATTTAGTGATAAACATGCTATTAAAACACAAAAAATGGTATGGAGACAGACAGAGACTGTTATTACTATGAGCATGCAGATGTTTTCTGTTTATATTATAGTGTGAAGTGCCATCAGATGCTAATTATAGCTTGTACAGTGGTGTTCCTGCAATGCTAGCTATTAACCTTCAAGTGAATCACCAGTTTTTCCATAAGATGCATTATTGTTGCAGTGCTCTGTCTTTATTTGAAAGTATCAATACATACAGCAAGAAAGGTCTTTTTGAATGTGGCATACAGCACTTAGTCTTCAAAAAGAATACGATAACAAACAAAAAGAAAAACTAGCCCTAAATTGAGAATAAGGTATTTAGCCATTTAGAAGTAGAAACAAAACAAAACAAAACAAAACAAAGAAAGATTGTAATTGTAGCATCAGTAATAATGAGTTTTTCAAGAATGCATTTTCTCAAAATGGAGAGAAATACAAAGGAATTTGCAGGAGGAATTTAGCTATTTGAAAGGATGGAAAATTATAATGTACAATTAAGTCCAAGATTAAGCTTGACAAAAGGAAAGGGAAAACTGTACTCCTGGTGCAGTGCAGGAATTCATTATTTAACAAACAAGTACCACTAGCTTGACTAATTTTTTATTAAGATTCACATTTTCTCCTTCTTGACTGAAAACCAAAATGGTATTAGTGCAGAGAACTGATTTATGAGTAAAAGCACATTTGAAAATGTTTTGTTCTTATTCATTCAAATCTTCATATCTCAAGAAATGAGTGTAGGATTGAGTGCACCCTTGGCAAGTTTGCAGAAGACACCAAGCTGAGTGGTGCAGTTGATTCACTTGAGGGAAGGGATGCCATCCAGAGGAACTGTGACAGGCTGGAGGAATGGGCCCATGTGTACCTCATGAAGTTCCACAAGGCCAAGTGCAAGGTCCCACACCTGGGTCAGGGCAATCCCCAATATCAGTACAGACTGGGAGATAAATGAATTGAGAGCAGCCCTGCGGAGGAGGACTTGAAGGTACTGGTGGACCTGGAAAAATTGGACATGAATCAGCAATGTGCAGTTGCAGCCCAGAAAGCCCATTCTGTCCTGGACTGCATGAAAGGAAGTGTGCCCAACAGGTCAAGGAAGGCGACTCTCCCCCTCTACTGTGCTCTCCTGAGACCTCACCTGCAGTACTACATTCAGTTCTGGGGATCCCAGCAAAAGAAAGACACGGACCTGTTAGAGAAGTTCCAGAGGATGGCCATGAAAATGGTCAGAGAGCTGGAACACCTCACCGATGAAGACAGGCTGAGAGAGTTGGCATTGTTCAGCCTGGAGAGGAGAAGGCTCTGGGGAGATCTTATTGTGGCCTTTCAACACCTAAAGGGCGCCTACAAGAAAGATGGAGAAAGACTTTTTACTAGGGCCTGTAGTGATAGGACAAAGGGCAACAGTTTTAAATGGAAAGAGGTTAGATTTAGATTCTATATTAGAAAGAATTTTTTTACAGTGATGGGTGGTGAGACACTGGGACAGGTCACCAGAGAAGTTGTGGATGTCCCATCCCTGGAAGTGTTCAAGGTCAGGTTGGATGGGGCTTTGATCAACTTGTGAAAGATCAATCTAGTGAAAGATGCCTCTGCCCACGGCAGGGTGGTTGAAACTAGATGTTCTTTAATGATCCCTTCAAACCCAAACCATTCTGTGAGTCTATAAAACTTTTTTACCACTCAAAAAAAGGAGGAAGTTGAATATGACAAAGAATAGTATCGGGAAAAGAGAATAACATGACTGAGAAAGGGATAGAAGGTAGGTCAGTTGGGAGCATTGCAAACCATAATAACTAAGTCAATCTTTCAAGCTAAATTAGTGGTTTTATATGTATATACCTTACAAGAGTCTTGGCTTGGTAGAAAAATCTATGAGTCTGCTACAATTTTCTCATTCCGTTCGTCAAAATTTGGCATTCAGTCAGGGTGTTGGTGGCTTAAAATGAATCACAGAATCATAGAACCATAGAATCATTTACCTTGGAAAAGACCTTTAAGATCAGCAAGT
>NW_010973166.1:6024631-6024961 GCF_000737465.1 Haliaeetus leucocephalus | reverse complement strand
CTCACTACAACCCCCTTTCAGGTAGTTGTAGAGAGCGATAAGGTCTCCCCTCAGCCTCCTTTTCTCCAGACTAAACAACCCCAGTTCCCTAAGCTGCTCCTCATAAGACTTGTGCTCTAGACCCTTCACCAGCTTCGTTGCTCTTCTTTGGACATACTCTAGCACCTCAATGTCTTTCTTGTAGTGAGGGTCCCAAAACTGAACATAGTACTCAAGGTGCAGCCTCACCAGTGCCGAGTACAGGGGGATGATCACCTCCCTGCTCCTGCTGGTCACACTATTTCTGATACAAGCCAGGATGCTATTGGCCTTCTTGGCCACCTGGGCACA
>NW_010973166.1:6004703-6024145 GCF_000737465.1 Haliaeetus leucocephalus | reverse complement strand
GAAATGGTGTCAAAGGCTTTACTGAAGTCCAGGAAAACAACATCCACAGCCTTTCCCTCATCCACTAAGTGGGTCATTTTGTCATAGAAGGAGCTCAGTCCCTGCCCAGCTGCAGGGCTTTGGGCTTCCCGTTGCTGAACTTCATGAGGTTCCTGTCAGCCCATTTCTCCAACCTCCCAAGATCCCTCTGTATGGCAACATGACCCTCTAGCATATCAGCCATTCCTCCCAGTTTTGTGTTATCAAAAGTTTATTTTTTTTTTCTGTGGCAGTTTCTTCATGCTGCTGAAGGATTTTGTACTCCATACAAAGCTGGAAGTATATTACTGAGTGCAGTGTCAAAATCTATTTCATATAGTATTCTGTACTTTATAAAAGTATATCACTTGTATGTTTCTCATGTTATTCATAGTCCTTTACCATACTTGATTTTTTTTTTTAACAGCCATATACAACACTGCAGGTCTGTAAAAAGCCCCACAAACTTGATATAAATTTCACTGCTTTTCTGATTTAGTATGAAATGGAATGTGCTGGCAACACTGGGTCTTCTTTTTTGTTAGTGTTTGGGTTTAGCATTTGATTTCTTTTTTCAGACTTATAAAGTATAGTGCCACATAGAAATAAGTAAATATTATCTATTTTTTATTTCAAAGCTAAAAAGGAAGGAGTAGTTTAGTTAATGAAAATGCTTATTTTTTAAAATCTTGTTTCTATATCATTCTGTTTGATAGATAACAGTGTTAATGCTTAAAAACAGTCTACTTATCAGGACACAGATAAGTGATTAAAAATTTGGTAATATTTTTCTCCAAACGTTACCTATGTGGCTCTTTAAATAAAAGCAAGCTGTTTGCAGTTAGTTATGAATGATGATATGCCCTGCATGGTTTTCACATACACAGCAGAAGGATTTCTATCCTTGTAGAAAGTTTCAGAAACAGAAGATTTTGAGGCAAGTCTTCCACAAGGGGGCTCAATATTTCAAACTCAGCCTTACCGGTTCTTATGTCACAAAATGCCCAGCAGACACCAATGCCACAGAATTAGCAGTAATTTTGTTTTCTTTTAGTAAAAATATTTTTATTAACATTGTGAGTCTTCTACAGTATTGCTTAGATATGTCTATATAGCATTTCTGACTCTATGTTTATTTACTGGAAATAGTTCCAAAGTATGTGTTAAACTAGTATTGTTTCTAATGTTTGTGTTTACAGCAAAATAAAAAAAAAAATAAGGGCACTTTTATTAAGACCTCAGAAACATCTGTAGTTGCCATTCTCAGATATAATACATATATATTCCATCACCACTGTAGATAAAACCTATATATAGCTGAGTGAATTTTATGGTTTCACAGTGTCTAAGTTTCAAAAAGTGCTAGAAGGCAGCCTTTCCACTTTATTCATTCATTTAATATTGTTATGCTTCTAAACCCACTTTAAGACAAATTTGAAAACAAATACCTTGCTCCTTCATCATGTAAGCATTGAAGAGGATATTTTAAAATACCCTTTTTGAATTGACTGCTGCATTCTTAAATTCATTCATTATCTCAAAATGCTAAATTCCTTGAATTGCTGTTAGAAATAAAATGGCAACTAAAGCAGTCCTATGTCTCCAGTTTGGATTTTTTTACTGAGACTTAAAACACAAACGACACTGTAATCATTTCAATTTGTTTTTCTTCCCTATGATTACTGAAAAGATGTAACTCATACAGGTGGCTTCTTAAACCTACTTGCTGCAGCATATTACTATTAAGCCAACAGAGATGCTCCCCATTTACTCTTATGTAATAGGAGGCAGAATCATACCTCTAACATGTTTTGGCTGTACAGAAGTAAACGTAAGTAATATTTTTTTCAGTTTCTTATGGATTAGAATATTTGGAAGAAAAAAAAAAGGAATTATCCTTCGACCCCTAGATGCTCTTGCCAGAACTCAGAAGTGCAGAAACATCTGAAAATGAAAAATTATAGAATGGAAGAGTAAGCAAAATTGTTTTCAAGACTAAGAAGTAATGATTACCCCCCCCCCAAACTAAAACTCTCCTTCACTTTTGTAAAAACCCTGAAGTTACTCTTATTTTATTTAATTTCTTCTTCCTTGTAAAGTTCTTTGAAAAATGCAATTAAATGTAGAAAACCTTCCTTGCTTCTGATCAAAGCAGGGAATCATAGTCTGTGCACTACAGAAATTCATACATGGGCTTAGATTAAATATAAATGCAAAATGATGTTTTGCATTTTTGAGACTCTGTGTGCATTTTGTCTGAAATATAAATATTTTGTGTATTCTGTGTATACCTTGAAGTAATTTTTACAAAATAGCCTGTCTTAATAAGAGTTTATTTTTTAAAAAAGTGCCTCACAGCACATTTACTTCTCATCTAAAACAATCATCCCTAAAATCCTTACAGCTGAGGTTTTGTAAGAGCAAATGGATTTGCAACACCAAATGAAAGTAATGAATTTGATATGATATTAAAACGCCTGTTTAAAGAAATACAGTTCCTGAAAATACCTGCTTGTTTCAGCTATAAGTAGAGACTGAAATCATCATCCCTGTCAGAAGCACTGGGGCACAGGATCATGCATTTTATTCCTTCTGGGTAACAGAACCTGTATTAGCCTTTCAACAGCTACAATTTTGCCTAGCACTTGTGATGGACTACCCACATGTGGGCATGCCAGTTATTCTGTCTCCTTCACACAGTGATACATGTCTTCCTTAATGGCTAGAATATTCTTTGGCAGCATAAGTGATTTACAAAGGCTTTTCAAGATGTATTAATACAGATTACTGTAGATATTGAAAAATTTGTACCACAGTAACAGTTTCAGATATCGTGGTAACACGGTACAGAGCAGTTTCCCCAGCAGGTGTTGTAGCAGCTCTCCTTGCCAGGGTAGAGGCTTTGACACAAACTGAGCTTTAAATGGTGGATGCAGCCCTCCAAGCCCCAGGCTGCAGGGACTGCAGGGAGTGCACGTCTCTCGACACCCGAAGAGGTGTCCCTCTGGCCTGCAGGAGATGTGCTGTCTTGGAGAAGCTGTGCCACCAAGTGAAGGGATCACAGGAGGAAGTTAGCAGGCTGCATAGCATCAGAGAAGGTGAAAGGGAGACAGACAAGATTTTCTCTGAGACTCAATAGCTTGAAGATCCCTGGACCCCATCTGCAATAGAGAAGCAGGCAGTGTCCACCTCTAGCATCTGAATTCCATCTCTTTGTGTGGGAAACCCATCCAAATGAGTCAATGGGAAAGGGTCTCCAGAGCACTTGAAAAGTGATGGAAGGTTCCTGCATAAGGGGTATGGGACACACTATGGAATGCAGGTGAAAAGCATTTTGGGAAGACTTTCTATAGGAAGTTTAGAGGAGGAACCAAAGGTGGGGAAAGGGAGGAATCATACCAAGTGGTCTGGGGAGGAAAAAGGGGATAAAAAAGTCTGGTTGCATGTAAACAATTTGCTGTTCAGTATGCTTGCCTGGCCATCCCCTGTGACTGCTGCAGACTGCCCCGCCTTGTCATTAAACCCCATTTCTAACTATTTTCCTGTGTATGGAGAGCTAACTGCCAGCAACGAGGGGAGGAGCCAAGGGTCATAGGAGCCCGTATGTCTGTGGTGCCAGTACCAAGAGAGACCAGAGTAAGTTAAAATTTATGTGCCAGCAACTGAAGTGGGGACCATATGTCATACGACCTAGCTGTCTGTGGTGCCAGCAATGTTAGTGAGTGTGGGTACGTATGTCAGTGTGTGATTATAGTCAGACTTGCTGGTGAGCTGAGTAAGTGGTTTGGGAGGACATATAACTGGAGGAGTTGGTTACCAGAGGAATCAGTAGGTCTAGGACAACTGATGGAGAGACTGTGGGGTCAGGGGATCGGCTGAGAGGCCCTCTTGTATGTGTGTCTCTGGAGGAGGGTGGTGTGTGTGTCCATGAGTAAAGGAGTCTGTACCAGCAGATGGACTGAGGCTGTGGGGCTCCACAGCTCACATGCCCAGTTGCTAGCAGCTGGGGAAACTGAGTATCCAGGGCCTGTTAATGGATGGACTCTGTGTCTAAGCCCAGTTACTAGAGGGACATGAACTGCATATATGTATACATTTCCTATTGACAGACCTTTACCCTGATCAGCTAGAGGGGGGACAGGATGAGGCCGTTGGTGTTGCTTGTCTTTGTACAAGTGTTTAGCGTTTCTATCTATGTTGGTCTGTGTGTACACATGTATTGTTTTCACAACCTAAATAGTTTCTTAGAGAGAGAGGCTCCCTTCTGGATAAAAATTAAGTCCTTTTATATCATAGAGACATAAGAGGGTGTAGGACACCACCACCTGAAGCAGCCAATAGATGCTGTTAATTTCTATTTTTCACCTGTAACAGCCAATAGATGATGACATTTTCTGTTCTTTCAGACCAATTTTATTTTCCCAGACTGTTTCCACTCTTTTAGATGACAATTTGCTGTTACAAAATTTTTCTGGTTTCCAGGTATCCCAACTGTACTTAAAAGAGGCCAGCTGCATTTTTCAAGGGTCTCATTCCCAAGCTTAGTTTCCAGGCTGGAAGACATTTTCTTCTGTTCAGAAATTTCCCCTTCTAACCAGGCCACCTTTCTGGCTGCTGATATCAATTGTGTGTGTTTGTTTGTGTGTGCCTATTCGGAATACATGCTTAGCCTTGCTACTGGTTCCACCTTAGAGGCAAGGGATTGTGGCAGCCTTACTTCTATCAGGCTACCAGATGCAGCAACTGCTAAAAAGTCTATAGTCCTGGAGCTAGTTGACAGCAAAGTCGAACAACATAAAATGTGTACCTAAAGCAGTGTACTGCTTTAATATAGATGTATACCTGGTTGCATTTCCAACAACAAAAGGTCAGCTACATTTCACAACTTGTACTGAAGGAGAACTTTAGAGATAGTTTGCTGAATAATTCAACAGGGTGTTGTACATCTTTTTCTTCATTCATAATGAAAGAAGAGACTGTTGCATGCTATTCATAGAAAACAAGACGTGTATAGTTGGCTTAAGGAGTTGTGTTCTGTAGAGTCATAAACAATTTATGTTCATTGCAAACATAGGATACAAAATTCATTGCCATCATCTTGGTCTCTTTGTAATGGTTCCCTTCACATTGTTGTATAATAAAATAATTCTGAAATACTTAAATTAATATCACTCTATTCAATGGATTCATTGTTCTAGCAGTAGACTGGAGAGCTTGAGAGTATAACTCCAATAGCAGTTTTTGGAAAGTGTGTGGTGGGGTAGCTGCTTGAAGGTGGGAATAGGAAAAACATGATCATCTGCAGATCAGTTTGATGGAAGAAAAAGTTTTACTTTCCACTGAGGAAGAGGAGAGAGGTGACTATATGGGTCAGCTGCTGCAGCCAGGATGACTGCTGTCAAGATACAAGACTGCAGCTGACTTTAGAGCATGAGTTGGTTGCAAGGAGTCAGGGTAAGAAGGAAATGATGGTAGAAGGTGCACAGGGACCCCAAACCTTTATTTTCTTGTTCTTTAGTTGCATACAACCCTGGAGCCTGAAGGCTGAAACTGCTAATCTCTTTATATCCAGCAGTCTTCCTTCATGTTCTTGGCATGTTCTATCTTTCCAAACTATTGTGCAATCATTCTGATCATTAAAGAAATGACAGTGTAAGTGCTTAGTAAAAGGCTACATTTTAGGTCTTATATTAGTAACATCATGCGTGATTGTCCTCCACTCTTTATTAACACTGCATAAAAGTCTATCGCAGCATCTTCTTTTTAAATAAAGTTACGCTGTGTTAGCAGGGCTGCTGTGTGACTACTTCCTGTGTAGTTTAAGTATAAAATGTCTAGAAAAGCTTTATTCCCTGTAATTAAATTCTGGTTCTTGTAAATTAGTGAGATTTGAGAGGATAGGTAAGTAAGTAATCTGATGCTGTGGTTTAAGCCCAGCCCGTAACAAAGCACCAAGAAGCTGCTCGCTCACTCCTGCCCCCCCCCCAGCCCCAGTGGGATGAGGAGGAGAAAATATAAAGGCAAGCTTGTGGCTCACAACAAGGACGGTACACTCTCCACTTATGGTCATGGGCAAAAGACAGGCTCAACTTGGGGAAAAAACAAAATCAATTTAATTTACTACAAATCAAATCAAAACAAGGATAAAGGGAAGTAAAGCCAAACCCTAGAACACCTTCCCCCCATCCCTTCCTCCTCCCTGGCTCAATTCCACTCCTGGTTGTCTCTCCCTCCTCCCCCTGGTGGTGCAGAGGAACAGGGGATGGGGGTTGGGGTCTGCTCATCCCACCTTAGCTCTGCCACTCCTTCCTCCTCAGGAGGAAGATTCCTCGCTCTTCCCCTGCCCCAGCGTGGGGTCCCTCCCACGGGCTGCAGTCCTTCACAAACTTCACTGGTGTGGGTGCTTTCCATGGGCTGCAGTCCTTCAGGCACAGACTGCTCCAGCGCAGGCTTTCCCATGGAGTCACGGCCATCTTGGGGGGCATCCCCCTGCTCCAGCGTGGGCTCCTCCATGGGCTGCAGGTGGGCATCTGCTCCCCTGCTCCCCTCCATGGGCTGCAGGGGGACAGCCTGCTGTCTCACCACGGGCTGCAGGGGCATCAACCTCTTCTGGTGCACCTCCTCCCCCTCCTTCCTCACTGACCTCAGTGACGCACAGGGGTTTGTCTCACATTCCAATCCCCCTACTCGCTGTAGGTTTCCCCTCTCAAATACATTCTCCCAGACGTGCTACCACCATCGCTGATGGGCTTGGCCTTGGCCAGAGGCAGGTCAGACTTGGAGCCAGGGGAGCTTCTAGCAGCTTCTCAGGAACCACCCCGGCAGCGCCTCTCCCGCTACCAAAAACCCCGTTACACAAAACCCAAACATCTGATCACAATGGTTATGTGTAATTCTACTTTCTTCATTACTGCACAGGTGGGTCTATTGAGCTTACTGTCTTTCTCTGATGCAGCACTTCAGATTCCAGTTAGTGAGACTTTGTTAAATCAATATGTAGCGCCGAGGTAACACATCCAGTGTCAAGTTGTTCAAGGTATTTTTTTAAACAAGTGTTCTGGTATAGTGTCCAGTGTCAGAGCACAAAAAATCATATATCAAATTTTAAAATCTCTTACTAGCTCAAAATGCAATAAATTTAACTTGTGTGGAATGATAATTACAAGTTTGACTTACAAAATTTTGCCAACAGCTTACTCTCTTCTTCCAGCAAAAATTGAGTAAGTCCCTCTTTAATAGAACATTTTGCTACCTGTCTGTCTTCTCACAGAATCTTCTTGATCTCACAGACTATCTCCTTGATTTGGCCTCATAATTTCATACATTCTTTTAAATAAATGTCAAACAAAAAATCTACATCCACTGAATTACAGGATTTCTACTTCCCAACTATCAGAAAATAAACTGTCAGGTCAGTAAAAATAGATCTAGAGGCAAGACTTTTTTCACACCTAGCTAAGCAAGCTTTGCTTGGCTGCCTGAATTCCCAGCCAGTGCTAGAAAGGAGGTGATTTCTTCTTGTTTGATTTCTAACAGTATTTCAAGACCTGGAAAAAAAAATTACTGATGGGGACCTTGCACTGGTGTTAGTGGAGCAGAATTCTTTTTGTGTGTTTCAGTAATTTCTTCTACCCTTTTCTCAGTTGCTTCTGACTTGATAATATTTTAATTTTTTTTAGACTGGAGCTGTCTAGGGTGATCTTGTCATGGATTCCCACACACACACACTTTCCCAATATCACCAAAACCAAGGCTACTGAAAAATAAACTGTTCTTTATTATTCAAAATTCTGTTGATCTCATTTTTTAAGAACTTTAACTTCACCAGCCCTCAGAGCACATGGTTAAAATTTCATGGCAGAGCAGCACCTGTGAAGCCTCTGTGCCTCTTATGATCTGTATAAACCCTGCCCAAATTTGACATGGTTTAATCCTTAAAAAAGTTATGATTTGCATGCCATCACAAAACAATTTTAGATTTTAAGAAATGGGTGGTCATTACACACCCCATCCACACACATACTTCATTCAAGGACTGAACAAACTGATCCCAGCAACTGCAGCACAGCTGCTGTGAGCACGGTCTGCATCACACAGACAAAACCAAAAAGATTACCTCTTTTGCAATGTACCTTACTTCATTTTTAACATGGACAATATGATTAAAGAAGTTGCCTGATGTGAATGCAAAGGTAACAATAACTGGGGAAGGAGGAGGAAAGGAGACAGGCAAAGGAAATTGCAGAAATAGAAAGATGAAATTAGGTCAAGAAACCTAATAGGAGGGAGAAACTGGTCCAGTAGTTGATTGGCTGGGGACAAGAAGAAATGTTTTACGAAGAAGATCCAAAAGGAAAAGATAGCTAGGACTTGAGATTCTGGCAAGCAGAGTACAAAAGGATGAAATGTTTTAATTTGGGAGTGTAACTTTTGACTTTGCAACATTGGTAGTGAATATGTAACTTAGGATTTACTTGTGTGCTGAGAATCTTTTCTGTGATTCAAGAAAAGCTGATCTTTCTTTTCATTTGTTCAGTACTAAGGAGAAAAAACAAGAATCCAGAAGGAAAAGTATTGATATAATAATGGTAAAATTATCAGGCTATTAAAATTAATGGGAACTTTCTTAGAAACAATATTTGATTCTCTTCCCAGCAATACATTACTTCAAAATCTCCAATTTTCAAAAGATTCTCTCAGTAAAGTATTTGTAAAGAATTACTTTAATTAATTCTTATTACATCCCCTTGGGCTTAGGTTTTACCGAGTTATTAGAGAAAATGTTAAAGTTTATGTTCATGTAGATTTATTTGCCTTTGAATATGCTTAATTAAGTTTGAAGAATGACAGGTTTTTCAGTTCCTTGTGGATAAATACTGATATATATATATATAGAATGTACATCACTAAGACCATAATGGTCTGTAATATACTTTTCATACTGGAAATGTATGCTAACCCTTTTCTTTTCACGCTATAAAGCACCTTTTTTTTTTTTTTTTTTTTTTAGCAATTATAGTTGCTTTGGCCACTCAGCAGACAGTGTGCATACATCATGAACACACTGAATGTGGGCAATAAGTTCAGCTTGTTTGAAGCAAATTTTACTGTTTGCACCATGAACCTGAACTCACTTTACAGTTCTGGGAGTTCTTAGAAGTAAATTATTATACACAATCATGTGTTTCTGCATTAAAATTTAAAGCCTTGAAAAAATAAGACAGTGCAAGAAAAGCCAGGGTCAGTGTGAGAGAGCTTGTGTTAGATGATGCAGAAATTATTAAAAAGTACTTAATTTCAGAACTTTGCAACAACAATAACACAGAGAGGATTTCCACTTTTGCCTGCATGGTACATAGAAGTAGGGAGGAAACTGACCAGTGCTGTATATCTTTGTCCTCTTTCTCTATTACTCTTTAGATAGTTGTTCTTCTGTCTTCCTTACAATGCTCTTTTATGCAAAAATATAAATTTTAACTAAACTTCCAGCTGTTACTATGAGTAATTGCTTTAAAAAGTGAGGTAGTTCTTTGGTGATAGGTCAGGAACAGGTGCAGCTCTGAGATCTTAATGGGGAGGGTTTTATTTGCTAGCATGAGAATCTCTTCCAGGAACAGAAGAATCTCCCTTTGACCCTAAGACTCATCCTCAAGAGAGCAGGTGTATTGGGTTGAATGTGTTAGTGACAGATTAGTTTTCAAGCTTTAGTACACTGCTATTAACCTAAATGTTCCTGTCTGTCTTCCAATTTAGAAAACTTTTGAGTGGTACAATTTGCAATCACTGTTTTTAGCACTAGACACTAGCAAGACAAGGTTTATTCACTGAGAATTAAATCTTCATTTAAAGGAGAGCAGCAGAAGTCAGATTCAGCAAGGGATCCAGGCCAAGGAGCAGTATGGGTTGGTTAGAATTCTTCCAAACATACGGGATTTTGTCCCTCATAATTTCTATGGTTTGGAGTTCAAACTGTAAACCTTAGTACTGGAAATATTAATGTTGATCAAATATTGTAATCTTTGGCCACCCAGGAGGGAACAACCATGGTAAAGAAAATGACAACTAGTGTGATGTTTCCTTTTCAAGCTACTTTGTTTCTTCAAGCATCAAATTCTTCTCCTTTGGACAACTCACTAGTCAAAGACTGATGGAGATGTGGGTGTAAGATTTCTGCACAAGTTCATTAACCAATAAAAGCCTTATTTCTACCTATGTAGAAAAAGAAAGTAGCAAAACAATATTAAAGACTCAGCCTAATATTTATTGTATATTTGCTATCTTAATAGCTAGATGTCTGGTACAAGTGTATTATCAGTTATATGTTTTGACTCAGCTCAGTCCTTTGTGAGACAGGAAACCAGCACTGGTAAGTATTACCAAACAGATTGTACAAACATCACAGGACCATATATGAATACACTGTTAGGGACTTCCACATGCATTTGAAATGATGTTGCCTTGTATGCAATTGTCCTGATGGAGAAACAGAAATGTTGTTGACTCCAGCATCTGCATTTGTACTCAATCCAGTTAACAGCAAAATAGCTTTGGTCACCTCAGAATAGTCCTTAAGGTGTCAAAATAATTACACATCACAAAATCCAACCATTTTAAACAAATCTAGCTTTCTTGTAGTGCTCCAGCAGTATGTTTTCACAGTTTACATGGAACTTGATATGGATTTAAGGTCACAGTATATTCCTGAGGGTTCCAGAGACCAACATTTTAACCATCTTGGCCAATTTTTCAACAATGTGGTTAAGAAAGGAAGTCCAGAATGCCTTCCCACTCTTCTCTTCCATATTAGTTTGCCCTATTTCACAGAGATTTTTACAGCAAGAGTGTAATCAGTGAAGTCTTCTGCTCGTTAGTACTGTCTCACATGGTCCTACAGTGCACTATTTCTTTTTTCCTGTTCCTTTAAAACCCCTGCAGCCTTGGAAGCTGGTGTTCATGGAATTGCTGCAGAGGCATCAGACAGGAGCCTCGCTGGGGGAGAGTGAATAGTGTCTTGATTATTCCTTCTGAGCAATGGTAGAGAGGAACACAAGCCTTTTTCTTCAAGCAGAGACCTGGCGTGAGAAGGGAAACCAGGTTCAGCAAAATAGAGAAGAAGTTTCATTCCTGGATGAAAGACTGGGGATAAATTAAGGAAAAGTACCATCACACAAATCAGGTTACCTTGTAGCTATTTCCTAATTTGCTATTTTTTATTTTGCTGTGAAACTCAACACTGACTTGGAGTACTGTTGCAATGTGTTCACATTTAAGAGTCCTTGTTGGTAACTGCCATAGCTCAAAATTTTCTCATACAGAAGTTTGGGGGGCTTTCTTCTTTGTGTGTGTGCTGTAGGGATGTTGGAGAAGTTGTGTAGTACTTTGTTATGCCAAACATCCTCTTTCTAAATTTGTTTTGCAGGTAAATAGAGAAGGGAATTTGTTAAATGGAAAATACAATAGACTTTTATCAGCAATGCTTCATAAACTGCTAATTGGGGATAATTTTTTCTAGTATGATTAATTAACAGTGAAAATTAAGAAATTAACCAAGCTGGAGAGTAGATGATTGAACTTGATGCAAAACCCTATACATCAACAGAGTTTTCTTTCTGTGCTGACTGGAGTTCAACCCATTTAGAGAGCTGATGCAAAATCAGTGCACCACATACTTTATGAAAATAAGACTTAAATGTGTAGAGGGGCCTTTGTATTTTGCTATGACATTTTACTCATGTCATTCAATACTGTGCAATGTCTGGTTATTTGTAGGACAGCTACTTATTTAAAAAAAAACAACAAACAAACAAACACCAAAAAAACCCACTCCCAACCCCCCCCAAACCAAACCCTAAACAAAATCTAACTTTCTAAAGTACAGGCAAACAAGCTAAAAACCCCAACTCCATCATAATTCAATTAACAAAATAAAATTCTGCTGATGAGAAGGTTAAAAATCTATGAGGGTACAACCCCCACTAAATCTGTTTGAAAATATATGTAACATGTTCAGCAGCTCAAACTACCAAAATTTAGAAACTGTGAAACTTGAACTGGTTACTATGTCATGTGAGTTGATATTATGTTAAACTCCACATTTGCCTTTTCAGAGATTGCTTCAGTAGCACAATAAACCAGTACAGAAACACTGAAAGCAAAATTATAGAAACTTCAATACAGAGAAAGTGCTAGAAACTTGGTTACAATAATAAAACTCATTTAATGTGATAGATATTGGTAATACCAAATGTTTTTCTAATAGCTTGTTTTG
Source organism: Haliaeetus leucocephalus (assembly GCF_000737465.1). Classification (NCBI taxonomy): domain Eukaryota; kingdom Metazoa; phylum Chordata; class Aves; order Accipitriformes; family Accipitridae; genus Haliaeetus; species Haliaeetus leucocephalus. Next base: position 6,011,859 of record NW_010973166.1, on the reverse strand, counting down.
GTGTAGTTATCCTGGATGCATAATCTGTATTTTCTATAGGTAGACCTTCCTGCTCCTCTTCTGGAAGATGCCATGATTTTTTTGAGAATGATTCCTTCCTCAAACTACAGACATGAATTAGAATATTTCATTGACTATTTATCCCATTTGTTTTAGGTCTATGATGATAGAGTCCAAAACAAATCTTTTGTCTGCTGCCAGTAACACCTCAAAACCAAACAAAACCCACCTAACAAACAAATAAAAGTCTTGGGGTTCCTGAGAGAAGATTATTATAGTATTAGAAGTGCCAAAAGGCAAAGGAAAGGCTTTGTCCCTCTTCAGTCCTTGAACCAGAGTCCATGCTGTACTTTCTGTTTGCTCCTGTAGAGATATTCACAGAAGCTGGGTAGCTAATTCATTTCATTACAACCATCTTTAATGCTGTCCTCAATGTCTTCTCCTGCCAGTAGGAGAAGTGCTCATTAACTGGAAGTGATAATAGCAATTTAGGAGGACTTTCCACCATTAAAAATAAATTATTTTATTTATATTCTTTCAATCTTATTGCCAAGGAAAGAAACATGCACAAAATGTGGTAAGATGGAGTACTTAAGTGACATTCAGTATGATTTAAAGGAAGATCTATGAAATAACTACACTGTTCATCAAGCAGATGAATATAAATAGTACTTCCAATGTTTTATGTTGGTATATAACTAACAAAAGATGTCTAAAACAGCTGAGTTAACAAAGAAATAAAGCAAGCATCATTCTAAATCTGAATTACAGTGCCAGTGGAATTCTTAAATTCTTGCTCTGTGAGCAAAACACTGAAGATTCCATACATGAAAAAAATACTTCCATATTCATTAGAATGTACCAGTTTCTAGAAACAACACAGAAGCTGAAACAAACAGCAACAGAAAAAGTACAGTTTGAAATGTATGGGACTGGGGGCTTATTTTTTTTTTAAAGAAAATTTACAGCATTTTGGGTGTGTAAAGGTCAAACTTCTTGCACAAAGCTTACCATTTTGTTTCATTCAGCTTTGGGGAATGCTTAGTTTGAAAACTTGCAGCTTAAGCTGTAAGGAACCTCTTTGTCATCTATTTTAATTTCTGGTTAGAGGATTTTCTTTCGGAGTCAGGACCCTCAGTGCACCAATAGACCATAACTGTCTGTCCTGGGACCCCCCCATTCCTACCTGTGTCCCAGGGGCTCCGTTGCAGCCCAGACTCCCAACTCCTGCCTTCACCTGAAAGATGTTTGCAGGTGTCATGGTTTAACCCCAGCCAGCAACCAAGCACCGTGCAGCTGCTCACTTACTTCCCCCCACCGAGTGGGATGGGGGATAGAATTGGAAAAAAAAAAGTCAGACTCATAGGTTGAGATAAGAACAGTTTAATAGAACAGAAAAGAAGAAACTAATAATGATAACGCTAATAAAATGACAATAGTAATAATAAAAGGATTGGAATATACAAGTGATGCACTATGCAATTGCTCACTACCCACTGACTGATGCCCAGGTAGTCCCCAAGTGGTGATTCCCCCTGTCCCCACTCCCCCCAGTTTCTATACTAGATAATGACGTCACATGGTATGGAATACCCTGTTGGCCAGTTTGGGTCAGGTGCCTTGGCTGTGTCCTGTGCCAACTTCTTGTGCCCCTCCAGCTTTCTCACTGGCTGGGCATGAGAAGCTGAAAAATCCTTGACTTAGACTAAACGCTACTTAGCAACAACTGAAAACATCGGTGTGTTATCAACATTCTTCTCATACTGAACCCAAAACATAGCACTGTACCAGCTACTGGGAAGACAATTAACTCTATCCCAGCTGAAACCAGGACAGCAAGAAAGCCTGTGCCAAGCCCTGCACCTTGCTGATCCTTACTTCTTGGCTGGGCTCCCCTCAGACATGACTCATCATCTTGCATTTGTTGGATGATGAGTTGATTGTCAAGGGAAGTAGTTACTCTCACCAGCCCTGCTCTGCTTGCCTCAGCAGGGTACAGCCAGACTGCACCCTTTTTTAAGATGATGCTGCCCCTTACTGGTGTTGCTGTCACTCTTAACTCTTGGCAACCTTACTCATGCTGCTCCCTAACACTCAAGAAGCTAAATTTTACCTTTTAGCTTAATGAGAATTTCAGAAAATTATCTTTTTTTGTGTTTTTCATGATTTTCAGTAGTAGAGTTACTTCTTTAGAATAAATAGGAGATAGCTTGAGGAGATGCTGATTTTTCACAGGACTGAAATCAGGTTTTGCAGTGTATGGATTTCTGTGCTGTGATTATTTTTACTTCCACTTTGTGCTTGTAGAATAAAGATTCTTTATCATTTTGGCTAAGTTTAGGAATGTAAGTAATTATCCAACTCTTCTGTTTGGCTTAAATTCTTGGCAGGAAATGCAGGTGCACACATGAATTAACACAAATAAAACCTAAATTTGATGACTGTGTGTATGAGATTTCAAAAGGCTAAGCAATTTTTAGACATATTGTAAGACATATAGGAAAGTTATTTCAAATATGACTTTCTTACTTCCCTATAAGCCATTTATGTCTCATACTCTATCAATGCAATAAAAAAAATCCAAAATCTGTATTTTGGGGTTCAGTAAGTGATTAGTTGAACAAAGACAGGCACTGCAGAAAGTTTCAGTATGAGCACACATTTTATTTGTAGAGGATTTTCTTCTCCCATTATAGCACTCATAATAAACTTTATGGAATGAATCACAGAATCATAGAATGATTTGGGTTGGAAGGGACCTTTAAAGATCACCTAGTCCAAGTCCCCTGCAATGAGTAGGGTCATCTTCTACTAGAGCAGGTTGCTCAGAGCCCCATCCAACCTGACCTTGAATGTTTCCAGAGATGGGGCATCTACAACCTCTCTGGGAAACCTGTTCCAGTGTTTCACCACCCTCATAAAAAATTTCTTCCTTATATCCAGTCTGAATCTACCCTCCTTTAGTTTAAAACCACTACCCCTTGTCCTAATGCTACAGGCCTTACTAAAAAGTCCATCCCCATCTTTCTTACCCCCCCAAGATAACTGAAAGTACAAGAATGAACAAAGTGGATAACTTTGAAGCTCCGAAATGCCTTCTAAATTCAACAACATAAAGTAGTACCTGTTATGCACTTCTTTTTACCCCCTCACCTTTGTACAGGGTTGTCTTCAAGACAGTGATACATATAACATTAATGAAAGTATTTTATTTCTTCCTAATACATTTGCAACTGCAGAATCAGTTCCAAAGTTTTGAGATCAAATGGATGCAACTGAAGCAATAGTCTAAAACTTGCTGAAACTGTTTTAGGGTGGTAGGTGAGCTGGAAGGGACCTAGCATGGCTTATAGGCTCCCATTTATATTTGAGCATGGCAGTTAAAAAAAAAACAAAACTCTTTAAACATAAACTAACCACAAAATATGTAGTAATTGAGATAAATTTATGTGGCACTGTTCAATCAGAATAGAGGAAAAATTAGGGGAAAAATACTTTGTAGAAAACCACATTTCCTAGCCACGATGCTTGCAGCCATTGCCTTCTGTGTTTAGACTCAAATATCTTCCTGAGGTATTGTCTTCTCCCCAAACACTTGTTCATAATCCTATTACAACCCATTTAATGACATGCCACTGGTCATCAGTAGGTATCCCGGAGGTGTCAATGAGAGAAGGTGAGGTGAGAAAGAAGAGGTTGAATTTGGGGGTAAGCTGTCTATGCATTCCTCATCTAAGAGGCATCAGTAATTTTTGGTGTTATACTGCTGAACGTATTCATGAGTACATTCATGAAATGCCTTCAGAAAGCCATTTGTATTTTTCCCTCTTTAAAGAAGTGGTTTCAGAGTCACTGAGATCTTCTAGAAATTATTTTAGATGTGAGATTAGGAATACAAGAAGCAAGTTAAAAACTTTTAGCAGCAAAGACAATAGTATATTTTTACCAATATTGTGTCTGACTACCGAAGCATGTAGAAATATAGCACAAGTATATCTGTAACACTAGAGAATCAGAATTTTATCAGAATGGGATTTTCAGGACTGTCTTTCAGTGTTAATCCCATGGCACTTAAGAAAGGCATTCAAAAACCAGAAATATGAAGATGACCTCCCACAATTGCAGACATAAAAGTTTATGCCCCTCAGACCTCATAGAATTAAATTACACAGACTATTCCTAGCTCAGTAAGATACGCACCTTGATATGTTGAAAATATCCCAGGGAATTTAGATACTTCCTATTAATTTCAGCTGCTAAATAGACCTCTGCTCCACAAACTTCTTTGAAAATCTCACCATTGTTTTTCAAAGGTCTGAAGACATCTAGTAAATGCTGTTGAAAAATTTAAACTAGTTCAATAGCTTAAAAAGACCGTAAAGAAGAAAAAAAAAAGAACATTGTAAGAATGTTACTTTAAAAACAACTTTATTGTGGATGATAATTTGATCTTTTAACACCAATATTTAAAGTCTTTTTAGACCTTTTTAAAGATGTTCTTAAAAAATTGCATATGTATTTTTTTACTGTTACAGCACTTTTTGCTTTTAATGAACAGAAATATTTTAAAGGTTAAAACAGACTCATTTACATGACTTGTAGTTTATCTCTGGGATTATGGTTTTTTTGTGAATTGAATAGTTATGTTAATTTTCATGTATTTCATAGAAGCATAGACTCACAGAATGGTTTGGGTTTGAAGGGATCATTAAAGAACATCTAGTTTCAACCACCCTGCCGTGGGCAGAGGCATCTTTCACTAGATTGATCTTTCACAAGTTGATCAAAGCCCCATCCAACCTGACCTTGAACACTTCCAGGGATGGGACATCCACAACTTCTCTGGTGACCTGTCCCAGTGTCTCACCACCCATCACTGTAAAAAAATTCTTTCTAATATAGAATCTAAATCTAACCTCTTTCCATTTAAAACTGTTGCCCTTTGTCCTATCACTACAGGCCCTAGTAAAAAGTCTTTCTCCATCTTTCTTGTAGGCGCCCTTTAGGTGTTGAAAGGCCACAATAAGATCTCCCCAGAGCCTTCTCCTCTCCAGGCTGAACAATGCCAACTCTCTCAGCCTGTCTTCATCGGTGAGGTGTTCCAGCTCTCTGACCATTTTCATGGCCATCCTCTGGAACTTCTCTAACAGGTCCGTGTCTTTCTTTTGCTGGGATCCCCAGAACTGAATGTAGTACTGCAGGTGAGGTCTCAGGAGAGCACAGTAGAGGGGGAGAGTCGCCTTCCTTGACCTGTTGGGCACACTTCCTTTCATGCAGTCCAGGACAGAATGGGCTTTCTGGGCTGCAACTGCACATTGCTGATTCATGTCCAATTTTTCCAGGTCCACCAGTACCTTCAAGTCCTCCTCCGCAGGGCTGCTCTCAATTCATTTATCTCCCAGTCTGTACTGATATTGGGGATTGCCCTGACCCAGGTGTGGGACCTTGCACTTGGCCTTGTGGAACTTCATGAGGTACACATGGGCCCATTCCTCCAGCCTGTCACAGTTCCTCTGGATGGCATCCCTTCCCTCAAGTGAATCAACTGCACCACTCAGCTTGGTGTCTTCTGCAAACTTGCCAAGGGTGTACTCATTGTCTATATCATTAATGAAGATATTGAACACTGTTGGACACCTGAGGGATACCACTGTTACAAATCCTGATTCAGGATCCTGCCGGATACACCAATTTGTCATGGATGAGTGATTTAGATAACCTGAAGAGTCACCATCAAAGGTATTAGCAAAAGTGATTTTAACGTGAATTTGTAAATGTGAGACTTAACAGAGTTCTATGGCATGGTTCACTCTATTACTTATTACATGGAGGAAACATACAAAGGAAAAGTGAGTTAGGATCTATTTAGGATGATTTACACAGAGATCGAAGATGCAAAAGGGTAAGGGACATCCTCCCATTGAGTCACAAGGTGCAGAGTGGACCCCCTTGCTTTCTAAACTCCTGATGGAGCTTAGGGGTGGTTAGATCCATTCCTAGTCTCAGACTTGGGCAATGACTTGTGTCCAATGGAAGAGATACAAAGGGTAAGAAAAGCCTCCCGTTGAGTCATGAGTTTCAGAATTGACCCCCTTGCTTTCTGAACTCCTTCTCAGAGAGGAGTTTACGTGTGGCTGGATCCAGACTTAGTTCCAGACTTGGTCAACAGTTTATGTCTAATGGAAGTAGACATATGGATTTCATTAGTATTAATTCAGCACTCTATCAGTCACTTACCAAAGATCTGTTGTGAATCAGGGGTCTTTGTGCCTTGGGTAAGGAAGGTTCTTCTAGTCTCAGGTAAGGAATCTCAAACCTTGAGAGATGTCCCAGCTCAAGTGGAGATCACCACTATGCAGCCATGCTGCCTAGCAGGGAGAGCTTAAAGAAGGCTAACCAAGGCTTCTGTATTCATGGGATAAAGTGGTTGGCTCATAGTCAGATTGCATACAATGGGAAAGGTATGCACGGGACTCCTATTCATGTGTTAATTGCTTGATTGGTGTTCCAAGCTCATATGCATCAGTGTTCACTGGGTCACTCTGCTCCTTTGTGAGTTTTTTAGAGGAGTTCTTGGCCCAGCTACGGCTCAGGCCTTTACCTCCTTTGGAGCCTGTATCAAACTACTGCTAGTTTGGTTAAGGAGGTTGAGTGTATCCCTCACAACCACTTCTTACTGGTTCCCATGTGGACATGGAGCCATTGACTATAACTGCATATAGCCATCCAGCCAATTTCTTGCACATCTAACAGTCCATCCATCAAACCCATATCACTCCAATTTAGCAGCAAGGATGTTGTATGGGATCATATTGAAGACCTTACAAAAATCAAGATAGATGACATCAGTTGCTCTTTCCTTATCCACTAGTGCAGTCACTCCATCGTAGGAGGCCACCAGATATTCAGGTATGATTTGCCCTTAATGAAGCCACGTTGGCTGTCTCTAATCACCTCCCTGTCTTCCATACGCCACAGTTATGTCACATAACTTCCAGGAAGATCTGTTCCGTGACCTTATCAGGTACAGAGGTGAGGCTGACTGATCCCAGAGTCCTTCTTTTTCCCCTTTTTAAAAATGTATGTTTCCTTTTTTCCAGTCACTGGGGACTTTGCCTCACTGTCATGACTTTTCAAATGTGATAGAGAGTGGCTT
>NW_010973166.1:6003735-6004310 GCF_000737465.1 Haliaeetus leucocephalus | reverse complement strand
CTCCCAGGCAGTATCCCTATATTCTTCCCGGGATGTATGTCCCTGCTTCCACTGCGTATTCATTTCCTTCTTGTGTTTGAGTTTGACCAGGTGATCCTTACACAGCCACGCTGGTCTCCTGCCTTCCTTGCCCAGTTTCTTGCATGTGGGAATCAAGAGATCTTGTGCTCTAAGAAAAATGTTTTAAATAGCTGTTAGCTCTTTCCTGCTTCTTTATCCCTGAGGAGAGCTTCCCAGGAGGATCCATCCACTAGTTCCTTAACTGAAAGTTCACTTGTTTAGGGTTTCGGGTCTTGACTATACATTTCTCCTGGCCTATATCCCTGAAGATCATGAATTCCAGCAGGGCATGATCACTGCAGACCAGGCTACCACCAATGTTGACCTCTCCAATAAGTCCCTCTGTGCTGGTGAACAACAGGTCCTGTAAGACGTCTCCTCTAGTTGGGTTTCTGATTCACCTGGATTAGGAAGTTATCCTCAATGAACTTCAAGGATCACTTAGACTGCTTGCAGCTTGCTGTGTCACTTTTCCAGCAGATGTCAGGGTGGCTGACATCCCCTGTCAGGATCAG
>NW_010973166.1:5998500-6003076 GCF_000737465.1 Haliaeetus leucocephalus | reverse complement strand
GTAACAGCTCTGCATTGCTGTTTTTCAAAGACAGCTCTGTGCAATCAATACATTTTTTTACACAGTGGGCAAGACCCCCATTCCTTCCTTGCCCGTCCCTCCTGAACAGTTTATAATCATTGATGGCAGGACTCCAGTCATGTGATTCATCCCACCATGTTTAAGTGACAGCAGTCAGATCATAGCTTTCCAGCTGCATGGTGGCTTCCAGCTCTTTTTGTTTGTTACCTGTGCTGTGTATATTTGTATATAGACACTTCAGTTGGACTGTGGACTGTCTAATCTTTTTGGTAGAACCTTTTTCGAGGTTTGGTGGGCATTACTCTCTACTCTGGTAGGTGCATTCATCTACTTTGTTGCTTGTGAATACAGAAGTGTCACAGCTTTGGACTGCATGCCCCAGATTCATTAGTTTAAAGCATCATTCACTTAGTCAGCCAATCTGCCAGCAAAGATTCTTCTGCCTCTTCTAGATAGGTGGATCTCATCTCTCTCCAAAAATCTGTATTTGTTGATGAACACCCCATGATCACAGAAGCCAAAGGCCTCACGACAACATGAGCCACAAAGCTAGGCGTTGATCTGCATGATGGACTACTCCCTGCAGGCACCGCTCCCAGTTTGCACCCCCTGGTTGCAGCACTTCTTGTAGCTGGTGCTTCCTAGGAGCCAGTTATTTGCTCCTTCCCATGGTTCAAACTGTCCTTGGGGATTGCCAGCACTACCCTACCCTCACCTACCTTTCTCAGCAGACCTGATTCTTGCTGGCTGATCCCTCCACACACACAACACAATGGTGCCAGACCCCCAGAAACCCTCTCAGCCACCCCTCGGGGACCTCGCAAGCCTCAAGCTGTTCTCAGCAAATGACAACAACTGCCATTGCTGTGGTTGCTGCTGTCAGTTTCAGCTTTCCGCGGTTTGAATGGTTCTTGTTGCCCTTTAAAGGAGCCATCATGTTTGAGCAGACAATGGCTTTATTAATAACTGCATCCAGAATTTGCAGAAAAGGATGAGTGGGATTAGCTTTTAGTGTCTCCCCGTAAATCCAAAGTACACATTCATGCAAGAGAAAGACATGCAAGGAGTTGCAGTGCTAATGTGAAGTCTTTGCCGTAGAATGATGTTAAAACTACGACTATTATTGGCTACACAAAGCTTGTCCTTGTGCAGACTAAGGCAGCTGCAGAACCCTACATAGGAGAATCATTGCTCTAGAAAATTGAATGGCATTCACATCTGGTTATGTACAACCTTCATTTGAAAACTGATTCTTCATTGCTGTCACATTTAAATGTCTAAAAACTCTGACAGCTTTGAACTTGTTATGACTTCATCTGTGCTGGAAACAGCCTTAGCTGATTCTGGCACAGCAGAAGAAAGGAAAGCTGCTCATGTCCAGTGCCTACAATGCTGCTCCATCTGTGACAGGGCATTCTAGGAGGCAGCCAGGGCTCTATTCTACCTCTGGTACATGAAAGAAAACCTTACAGTACCATTTTAAAGAAAAAAATATTAAAACTGCAAGCTTTCTGAGATGCTGAGCATTTTACACACAAGATCTTGTTATGGGCAAAAGGGAACACACCATATTTACATAGCCAACAATTTAGTGTTAATCCTGTTAATATTTTCACTGTCTAACAAATTGTAGCTTTATAGTGATTGGTTTTACTAGACAAGGCAACTAATTGTTGACTCGTAAGATCAAAGGTAAGCATAAAAGAGCATTGTTTCCTGAAGATTTAGAACAATTGGATAAAAGCATGGCAAGATAATTAAAAAAAAACCTGACTGGTATTCATATGACACCTAGATCAGAGATCACCAGCACAAGCTGGGGCAGATCATGTATGGGGAAGTTTCTCTGAAGGCCTGGGAGATGATCCATTGGAGGACTGGACCACTAGTCAGAGACACCTACTGGTGTGCCCAACCACTAGCTGAAGAAAAAAAATGAAGAGAGCCACACCTTCACTGTGTACCTGAGGCAGATATGCTATGTGTGGACCCTGGTCTGCATCAAGGAGAGATGCCCATAATCATCAACTGTGGGGACTGTCGTGGTTTAACCCCAGCCAGCAACTAAGCACCACGCAGCCGCTCACTCACTCCCCCCCCATCCAGTGGAATGGGGGAGAAAATCAGGAAAAGAAGTAAAACTCCTGGGTTGAGATAAGAACGGTTTGATAGAACAGAAAAGAAGAAACTAATAATGATAATGATAACACTAATAAAATGACAACAGTAGTAATAAAAGGATTGAAATGTACAAATGATGCGCAGGGCAATTGCTCACCACCCGCCGACCGACACCCAGCCAGTCCCGGAGCGGCGAATTCCTGCCCCCACTTCCCAGTTCCTAAACTAGATGGGATGTCACATGGTATGGAATACCCTGTTGGCCAGTTTGGGTCAGGTGCCCTGGCTGGGCATGAGAAGCCGAAAAATCCTTGACTATAGTCTAAACACTACTGAGCAACAACTGCAAACATCAGTGTTATCAACATTCTTCACATACTGAACTCAAAACATAGCACTGTACCAGCTACTAGGAAGACAGTTAACTACATCCCAGCTGAAACCAGGATAGTACCCTTCCCTAGGCTTCAGCTGGGCAGCTCATGGGAGCATAGGATTTCCCTGGTGTTGCTACACTGAGATGAGGACAGCTAGAAAGGTGGTGAGTCTGCCCTAACAAATCAGTTAGTGTGGGATTGAACAGGCACAGGTTGTGCTTGTATGACTGCACATGTTGTTATATTAGCTGAGATTGTTTGTTAACAGTGAGTCCCAATGTTTGTCAGATCTTCACGGTGTTTACAGAGTATGAGTAACAACCTAACCACTAGAACATTGTTGCAAGCTAAAACCAGCCCAAGCTAAGGCAAGCTCAGGCAAATTTTGAGATCCTACACTGGCAGATCAATGCAGAGATGTGGTCTTTTACTAGTAGAGCAAAAGTCATATTTATTGGGTTACAAGTGCCAGTTATGATAATTTAATCTATAGGATCTACAAGAATGCAAAAATGACTGCTCTGGGTCTGAATAAAGGTCCATATGGCTAATAGCCTACCTCAGACACTGGCCAAAAGAGGATATCATGAGACACTATCAGAGCAGGAGCAGACCAGTTTTCTAGGACATGCTAATTTGGGAAAGAAATTCACACAAACTAATATAAACCAGCACTTTTCCTGAAATGATAAAAAAGGCTGCAAAACACCCAGCAGGTCTAGGCAAAATGAAGGAGCACCAGAAATCCAAATATTGTTGGAGCAGTATTATAGCATTGTAAATCAATGTGTTGTTGCAAAAAAGGTGAATAATTATTATCCTATGTCTTGACCGTATCAACTGGCCCCATCCTCCAAGACCTTAAGGCATTTTAAATCTATTTAATCAAATACCACTAAAAATATAAAACATTGGAAAACAATGATTAAAGTGCAGTGAATATAGCACTTAGATGTGATTTACACAGGCAGAGATCTTCAGGAACAAAACATACTGGGGAAAGGGCTGACAATTTAAGGTTGCTTCTTTATAAATGGATCCATGTATTTCAATAACAATTTTTATGTAGCAACTTAGCACCCAGAATGAATAAGCTTCTTTTTCACCAAGGGATCATATAAGGTATTTCATTTCTAACATAGTAACTGAGATAACACCTACTAATTCAGCTGTCCACTTTAGAAATATTGCAGATCTTGCAGACTTGTTTTATTTTGCTCAAACTCCTGCTCTGGGGAACGCTCCTTTTATGTGAAGCTTAGGAAATATTTTTAATCTAAATAAAAGTTTTAACAGTTGTTCTTACCATCATTTTAGTTGGATGACTACTAACACACAAAGTATCGCACCAGCAATGAAGTTTAGATACATTTAAAAGGGTTAAGGAAGAAAATCTCCAAGTATGCTTTTCTTTGCTGTTTTGGTCAAACTTCCATTGTCAGCTTGGGTTTTTAGGCTGCCTCAGTCTTCCCAAAAAAAGAATGAGGGCTATGACAAGTTGTCAGCATCCTGAGGCCTTCCTGGGAAAAATATAATGTTCACGGTGGGAGTTCCTTCATTCCTTCATTTTGCTGGGACAAATGATAATGTTGATGCTTTCTTACTCCTGAATCTCAGGTCCATTTGAGTTTTCTAAACACAGTCTACCTACATGCTTTTTCTTTTCATCAGTTCTCAGTTATTCACTTTCTGTTCCGTAAAATCAGTTCACCTGACTCATAACATTGCACTCCCGTAGTGACCACTTATTTACTATTTTAGTCTGGGGCCTCTGGTATCACCCCATGTCTGCACTCTTTCTAGAACACACCTTATTCTAAAATTACAGACAGCATAATCCACCGAAAGCTAAAATAAAATTAAGTCATTGTTATCTGACTGCTAGACAACTGCTACCCTAGATAAAGAAGCTAAAATTATCTCAAGCCAATTCAGCTCAAGCTAAAATCATCCAAGAAAATTCCAGATAAGTTCTGAGACACCGTGGTCATTTGGCAACAATGGTGTCATGGTTTAACCCCAGCCAGCAACTAAGCACCACGCAGCCACTCACTCAC
>NW_010973166.1:5991869-5998019 GCF_000737465.1 Haliaeetus leucocephalus | reverse complement strand
AGCTACTAGGAAGACAATTAACTCTATCCCAGCTGAAACCAGGACAGTATCCACCCCTTATTCTATACCATTGATGTCATGCTCAGTTCCCATACCTTTAGTTACATCCTGGTCAATCATCATCACCTTTTCCTTCCCTTTGAGACATATGAACAATGATATATATATGTATATACACACAGAGATATCATTCCTTTAGTTTATGGGTCATGTTCATAAAATGTTCGTTGAGTTCATTTAGTTCCCAACTCTGGGCTCCATCTGTCATACGGGCAGGAGGGATGGTGCAAAGTCCTCTCAGTCAGTAGAGCAGAATTGGGCTTCAGTGCGGTGTGACGAGCAGGTGACATTGGACGCAGCAGGAGGATGGTGTGCACCGTTGGATTGTTGCATGCTGGAGTCAGTTCTGGTTCCATCACTACTGCACTTTGCTCAGTTTTATCACAGTTCTTTCTTGCTTGATCCAAGTGATTCTTACTATAGTACTATGGATATAGCATATAACAATTATAGTAATGATAACATACAGTAGCAGGGTTATATAGCAACTAATATCATACAGTTTAATTCTGGCTGTTTTCACCCAAAATCAAATCCCCTTGAGGCACAGATTGGACTTCTCCATCTTTTCGCATCACCCACCAAGTGCACCCAGGCACTTGAGCAAAAGCAATCCCACGAATGGGTTTACCTTTGCTTGAGGCAGGAGTAACCTAGACTGTTTTCCCTAACATGTTTTTCATGTGCACTACAGGGACTTTATCCCTTTCTACAGTATGTAAAAATTCTGATTGGGCAGGGCCACTCCGACTGGCAGATCCTCTGGTGTTGACTAACCAGGTGGCTTTTGCTAAATGTGTATCCCAATGTTTGAAAGTTCCACCCCCCATTGCTTTCAATGTAGTCTTTAACAGTCCATTGTATCGCTCAATTTTCCCAGAGGCTGGTGCATGATAGGGGATATGATACACCCACTCAATGCCGTGCTCTTTGGCCCAGGTGTCTATGAGGTTGTTTCGGAAATGAGTCCCATTGTCTGACTCAATTCTTTCTGGGGTGCCATGTCACCACAAGACCTGCTTCTCAAGGCCCAAGATAGTGTTCCAGGCAGTGGCATGGGGTACAGAATATGTTTCCAGCCATCCGGTGGTTGCTTCCACCATTGTAAGCACATAGGGCTTGCCTTGGCGAGTTTGTGGGAGTGTGATACAGTCAATCTGCCAGGCTTCCCCAAATTTCTATTTCAGCCATCACCCTCCATACCACAGGGGCTTTAACCGCTTGGCTTGCTTAATTGCAGCACATGTTTCACATTCATGGATAACCTGCGCGATAGTGTCCATGGTCAGGTCCACCCCTCGATCTCGAGCCCATCTATATGTTGCATCTCTTCCCTGATGGCCTGAAGTATCATGGGCCCACTGAGCCATAAATAGCTCACCCTTATGTTGCCAGTCCAGGTCCACCTGAGCCACTTCAATCTTGGCAGCCTGATCCACCTGTTGGTTGTTTTGATGTTCTTCAGTGGCCCGACTCTTGGGTATGTGAGCATCTACATGACGTACTTTTACAACCAGATTCTCTAGCCGGGACGCAATATCTTGCCACAGTGCGGCAGCCCAAATGGGATTACCTCTGTGCTGCCAGTTGCTCTGCTTCCATTGCTGTAACCACCCCCACAGGGCATTTGCCACCATCCATGAGTCAGTACAGAGATAAAGCACTGGCCACTTTTCTCTTTCAGCAATGTCTAACACTAACTGGATGGCTTTCACCTCTGCAAACTGACTCGATTCACCTTCTCCTTCAGCAGTTTCTGCGACTTGTTGTGTAGGACTCCATACAGCAGCCTTCCACCTCCGATGCTTTCCCACAATGCGACAGGATCCGTCAGTGAACAGGGCATATTGCCTCTCATTTTCTGGCAGTTTATTATACAGCGGGGCTTCTTCAGCATGTGCCACCTCCTCCTCTGGTGACATTCCAAAATCTTTGCCTTCTGGCCAGTCCGTGATCACTTCTAAAATTCCTGGGCGACTGGGGTTTCCTATGCGAGCCCGTTGTGTGATCAGTGCGATCCACTTACTCCACGTGGCGTCAGTCGCGTGATGGGTAGAGGAGGCCCTCCCTTTGAACATCCAGCCCAGCACTGGCAGTTGGGGTGCTAAGAGGAGCTGTGTCTCAGTACCAACCACTTCTGAGGCAGCTCGAACTCCTTCATACGCTGCCAATATCTCTTTTTCAGTTGGAGTATAGCGAGCCTCGGATCCTCGATATCCTCGACTCCAAAACCCCAGGGGTCGGCCTCGGGTCTCCCCAGGTGCTTTCTGCCAGAGGCTCCAGGTAGGGCCATTCTCCCCAGCTGCAGTATAGAGCACATCCGGACTGGTCCAAGGGCTACGGCATGAACAATCTCCCGTTTAATTTGTTCAAAGGCTTGTTGTTCAGGGCCCCATTTAAAATCATTCTTCTTCCGGGTCACTTGATAGAGAGGGCTTGCAATCAAACTGTAATTTGGAATATGCATTTTCCAAAACCCCACGACACCTAAGAAGGCCTGTGTGTCCTTTTTATTAGTCGGGGGAGACATAGCTGCTATTTTATTAATCACATCCATTGGGATCTGACGACGTCCATCTTGCCATTTTATTCCCAAAAACTGGATCTCCTGTGCAGGTCCCTTGACCTTACTTTCTTTTATGGCAAAACCGGCTTTCAGAAGGATTTGGATTATTTTCTTCCCTTTCTCAAAGACTTCTTCTGCCGTGTTGCCCCATACGATGATGTCATCAATGTATTGCAGGTGTTCCGGAGCTTCACCTTTTTCCAGTGCAGTCTGGATTAGTCCATGGCAAATGGTGGGGCTGTGTTTCCACCCCTGGGGCAATTGATTCCAAGTGTACTGGACACCCCTCCAAGTAAAGGCAAATTGTGGATGACACTCTGCTGCCAGAGGGATTGAGAAAAACACATTAGCAATGTCAATTGTGGCATACCACTTGGCTGCCTTTGACTCTAGCTCGTATTGAAGTTCTAGCATATCTGGAACGGCAGCACTCAGCGGTGGTGTAACTTCATTCAGGCCGCGATAGTCAACTGTTAGTCTCCACTCCCCATTAGACTTCCGCACTGGCCATATGGGACTATTAAAGGGTGAGCGGGTTTTGCTGATCACTCCTTGGCTCTCCAGTTGGTGAATCAACTTGTGGATGGGAATCAGAGAGTCTCGGTTGGTGCGATATTGCCGCCGGTGCACCGTTGTGGTAGCAATTGGCACTTGTTGTTCTTCAACCCTCAGCAACCCCACAATTGAAGGGTCTTGAGAGAGACCAGGCAGGGTAGACAGCTGTTCAGTGCCCTCCATCTCCAAGGCAGCTATACCAAAAGCCCATCGATACCCCTTCGGGTCCTTAAAATACCCCCTCCTGAGATAGTCTATGCCAAGGATACACGGAGCCTCTGGACCAGTCACAATGGGGTGTTTCTGCCATTCATTTCCAGTTAGGCTTACTTCAGCTTCCAATACAGTTAACTCTTGGGATCCCCCTGTCACACCAGAAATACAAATGGGTTCTGCCCCTTTATAACTTGATGGCATTAGAGTACACTGTGCGCCGGTGTCTACTAAAGCCTTATACTCCTGTGGGTCTGACGTGCCAGGCCATCGAATCCACACAGTCCAATAGACCCGGTTATCCCTTTCCTCCACCTGGCTGGAGGCAGGGCCCCTCTAATTCTGGTCAGAATATTCAGTATTCACTTCTCGTAAAATTGGCTCAGAATTCCCTTCAAGGGGATCGGAAGTAAAATCAGCCCTTCTACTCTGGTTGGAAACTGGAGCGGCATTTTTCCTGGTAGAATCCCCTTTTGTGGTGGTTTTTCCTCGCAGCTCACGTACCCGTGCATTTAGGACCGAGGTAGGTTTTCCATCCCATTTCCTCATGTCCTCTCCATGATCACATAGGTAAAACCACAGGGCACCTTGTGGTGTGTACCTTCTATATTCTCTCTCTTGGGCAGAGGAGCGCTCACTCCTAATAGCTGAGACATTGGTCCTTACAGGTGGGGAATAGGACATATCCTCTTTGATTTGTTGGACATCCTGGGACAGCTTCTCCACAGCCGAAATGCAGGCTTGTAGGGAGGAGGAGAGATTTTCTTCGTATTGACGGAGTTGGCGAGCCACTTCATCCACTGTTGGTGCCTCTTCGTCTTTCCAGGTCATTATTGCCAGTGAGTTGGCATAGGACAATGGTGCGCTCCGCACAAACTTCCGCCACATGGGTCGTGTGCATTGGACTTCGTCTGGATCTTTGGGTAATTGTGGGTTGTCCAGGTCATAATGAATGATCTCTAGCATGGCTAATTCCCTCAGATATTGGATACCTTTTTCCATGGTGGTCCACTTGCTTGATTGACATATAACATCTTCCTTAAAGGGGTACCTTTCCTTCACACTTGACAGGAGTTGCCTCCAGAGGCTGATGGCTTGTGTCCCTTTTCCAATTGCCTTGTCAATGCCACCTTCCCTGGCAAGCGATCCCAGCTGCTTGGCTTCCCTACCTTCTAATTCCAAGCTATTAGCCCCATTGTCCCAGCATCGGAGGAGCCAGGTGATAATATGCTCACCTATATGGCGGCCGAAATCTTTTCGCATATCCTGCAGCTCACTCAAGGATAGGGACTGGGTTATTACCTCTGGTTCTGCCTCTTCCTCCTGTTCCCGTGATGACCCTGGCTCATCTCCCTCCTTCGCTAAGCGAACTGATTTTTTTGTATATTTCTTCTTCTGTATGGGGGCAACTGATACTGGTGCAGGTTGGTCCGCTGGTTCAGTTGCAGTATTGCTCACTGGGTTTTGGATAACCGCAGTGTCTGTCACCGAGGTTTGGGTAGCAGCAGTGCTCGTCGCTGGGGCTGGAGGGACTGCAGTGCCCATTGCTGAGGTTTGGGTGGCTGCTGTACTCATTGCCGGGGCTGGAGGGGCTGCAGTGCCTGTTGTTGAGGTTTGAGTGGCCGCGGTGCTGGTCGGTTTGTTGTTAGGTCCAGAGACCTTCTCTTCCCCTTGAGGGTACTGAGTGGTGTTGAACAGGGCTCGATAGGCATGGGCCAGGCCCCAGCATGTTGCAGTGATTTGTATCTCTCTGGAGCTGCTGGGGTGACAGCATACCTTTTCCAAATATTTTACTAGTTCTTCTGGATTCTGCACTTGTTCAGGGGTGAATTTACAAAACACTGGAGGTGCCCACTTTTCTAGGTACTTGCCCATACTACCCCACACACCCTGCCACTCATAATTATCCAGCCTCGGGGCAGATCTCTGGGTGATCTTCTTAAATAGTTGTTTAACCTTAAACAAGAGCTGAACCACATTCAGGAGCATGCTAATTCCTAGCAGTAGGGCTAGGACCATGCTGGTCTCAACATCTCAAGAGTATTCAAATTTTTCAAAATTCTCAAACACCATTGTAACTGGACTGAAGGAGAAAGGAGAGGGGAAGAAAGGTACCCCACCCACAGACTGGTTTTCCAAGGAGGAAAGGTAAATGGTATAATTATTAATAGTTTCCCACAGATGGCTCCCGCAGTATAAAGGTGACAATGCTGAGTGCAAATACCAGATTAATCCCACAACCGATGACTTTATCATACCATAAACCAGTGTTATACAATACATCAAAGTGAAAACCTTAATCCACCTCCCACGGATGATAAGCAGTAGAAGAGGAACTACATACAGCAAGCGAGGTGATACATAACAGAGCTTTAAAAACCAGAGCAACAACTCTAAGAACACATAAATCAACATAATGAATGCTTAGAACAAATTTCTTTTAACAAGCTCTGGTCAGGTTTGTCGTTATCTCAACCCTTCGTGCCCCACGTTGGGCGACAAAATGGACTGTCGTGGTTTAACCCCAGCCAGCAACTAAGCACCACGCAGCCGCCCACCCACTCCCCCCTATCCAGTGGGACGGGGGAGAAAACTGGGAAAAAGAAGTAAAACTCGTTGGTTGAGATAAGAATGGTTTAATAGAACAGAAAAGAAGAAACTAATAATGATAATGATAACACTAATAAAATGACAACAGCTATAATAAAAGGATTGGAATGTACAAATGATGCGCAGGGCAATTGCTCACCACCCGC
>NW_010973166.1:5987478-5991859 GCF_000737465.1 Haliaeetus leucocephalus | reverse complement strand
CTGAACTCAAAACATAGCACTGTACCAGCTACTAGGAAGACAGTTAACTCTATCCCAGCTGAAGCCAGGACACCTAGTTATATTGGTATTTGGAGACACAACAGAAAATTTTCCAATGAGATTCATGGAAGCAGAGCCCAACAGTTTCTTAAACCTCTCCATAGCATCCCTCTAGTTTAGGTTCTCCAGAGCAAAGAACTGTGCATTTTTGTAAGCATACCTGTTTAGATGTTAAACTTAACGTCTTCTGGATTTTTTCTGTCTATAAACATCAATTCTATTTTGTCACTCTGTTTTATCTGAATATTTCTGTCAAGGAAAATGGGCTAAAGAAGAAAGGGCCATTAACAAAAATCTCTTATTATTTCTGGATATGTTTTTTGTATTATTTTACACTGTCTTTTGGTAGGGTCTTTGATTAGAGTTTGATTAGATACAAATCAGTTTTAAGATATAGCACCCTGCAGAAGTCCAACATTTGAAAACCACTTGAAACTGCTTACGCAGCTGGTAAATAATCATACCATAGATTACACAAGCTCCCTTCTATACAGGTCTGCAAAGTTTATTGTTTAGGACTTAAGTTTTAATTCAGAAATTATCTTCCTGAAGTTAAATAAAGGTGAATATACAATCAATTTTTTTGCATGTGGTCTTAGTTCAGCTTAATTTTAACTTCTAGCCTAGCCATAAGATGCAAACTGAAGCAACCTGAGAGTGAGGTTCTGAAGTGTTGTGCCTCCTATGATACAGCTCTCCATTACATTTTTATTATTGTGCATAATAACTTAGTTCTAAAGCACTGAACAGAAAGACAAGGCAAAGCTTTGCATATTTTGTAGCTCACGATTTATCAAGAGGCCCCACAGATAAAAAGAGCAGTCTACAACTAAGGTCTAAGAAGAAAGGGGTTTATACCTTTCTCTGACCACAAGTACCAAATTTAGTGCTAGATGTTTCCAGAAGAAACCATAAATATGACGCATTCTCATCAAGGTACACTGGACAGAAATGGCAAGCTTCTTTTAAAGTTTATGTTAATTGGCAGTAAATTATATTAATTAAAATAAGTCAAGACTTTTTTGCCAGCTATGCAAGGCCACAATGACCTGTGTATTTCAGGATCAAACCCTTGTAACCAACAGACAGGTTGAAATATCCCTACAGCCAGTAGCAGATCTGTGCTAGGATAAGAGTGACACACTTGGCTTGCTGCCTGTTCCCAGAAATGCACAGGCAATGCTCCATCTCTCATGACTTGTATGGGAAACTCTACCCCAAAGTATAATAAAACAAAAAAACCGGCCACTTCAAACAGGAAGTCATGACTCAAAAACATTTAGCGTTTCACATTAAAAAAAAAAGTAAATAGCAGCAACTGACTATATCATGGTGATCTTTAAAATATTTTCCTGATGTATAAGGGCATGGTCAAACAAACTGATAGTGTAGGTTAAGACTATTAAAACTATGAAATCTATTGAAAGGAAATATATCTACAGACAGCAGATACACAATGTTAAGAGGAAGGTGAATTTCTGTTTGGTACAGCAAGATCATTTCAAGCTTGGGTCTTATTTTCAAAATGCCTGACAGTTCAGAGGCCAGAACATTTCAGAAAACAGTTTTATTTCTGAAAAAGGACTGTGCTCATATTTCTGGCATAAAAGAGCATACAAAATTTTACACATGCAAACCTGCATGAATCCAAACACTAGCCACCTTTGGAACAATGAGATAAAATGTTCTTTGATGTTCTATTCATTAGACCCATTGGTAAGTGGAAGATAGATTTAAGAGGAAAATATATTCAAATAATAACTAAGGCTTCAAAGACACAGTAGGAAAGGTAATTGTTCAAGTATTTTATCTGCTTTCTGATTTTTTTTTGAAGAATATAATTCAAAAGAAAAATAATAATGTTAAAGTACATTTTCTGAGGGCAAAAATAAAATGTCTTTTGTACAGACAATTTTACATAACAATGGTCATGATATAGATAGGAGCAGAAGGCTTTGTTTGGTGTTGTCAAATATCAGCTAAAACATGAAGGGAGAACAAAAATTGAATGCCAGCAAAAAAGACAGACACAACTTTAAATGAAAATATATTTCTGAAGTACATTCATCCATTTATACAGTGATCTAAATGAGTATTGTTGAATTTTCATTAGTTTATAGAACCCTTAGGCCATGTAAATAGTACTAAAAATCCAGCAACAGACTTCAGAGCAGCTTTTCTGGTTATATCATTAATGTCACATTTAATTTATCATTAAACATTGTAAATAAAGCTTTTTTTAAAAAATTTTCCTTATCTTAAAGTCAAACATGCATGTTCACATACTTACAAATTCATACTTTCAGCAGGCTCAATGAAGCATATTTTTAAGGAGTTAGATGGTTTCGATCTACGATCTCCAGCACTCTCTCAGGTTGTCATTTTCAACAAGTTGATCAGTCTGGGATCTTATCACCTTGCTACTTACTCTTCTGGCTACGTAACTTCAAGCCTCTCATGTAACAGAACTAAGCACATACTCTGCAAACATTATTACATTATCTCCTTAGATCACTAACTGTTTCACCTCTATTGCTGTAACATTTCACTGTGCTGTAGAAAAGGTCTGTACTTTTTCCCATCAGAAATCCATCAAATGCAGGCTTACTTTTCGTATTTCACATTATTCAAATCTGAAAATCCTTTCCACCACCATTGCTCTCAAAGGACTATTTACTTGAAAATATTGCTAAGGTGTTAAATCCTCCTTATGAGTTTCAAGACAAATATATGTATTTATGGGGGAAAAATCCAATCATGCAGTAGTTCTCTATAAAGAGCTGTGAGTACCAAACAGTAGAAGCTTGTGTTTTCCATAAGGTTGATCTTGTGGGAGAGAAGGAGAGGTAAAACCAAGTTAAAGGCCAATAAGAACTGAATTCATTTAAAGCTCCCCATAAGTTTTATCAGAGAAGTAATTTAAAAATAATAAAAAAAACCCAAACAAACTCCCTGTGTCTTTTAAAAAGACTATAAAGATCCATGATACTGCTCTGCAGCTCTAGTTTCTTGGTTTTGTACCCCTTCTTCTTTCAAACTAAATCTTTCAGATCTTATTTCCAGCACAATCTTTGTCAGAATTGGGCTTCTTCCTCAGTGAATTTCTAGGTACATCAGCCAAAGTGATTCTGAATATGTATCTTTGTATGGTGAAACCTGGGATATTTTAAAAACAAAACCAAATTGCCTTTCAGCATAAGTTTGGTTTGAAAGATTTATATTTGCTTGTTTCCCTATCTCCAGACTCCCAGAACAACCTGTAGCCTGGTGATGAAAATGCAGTGCTGAATTGTGCTAATCAACTCATCTACATAAGCTAAAAGCTGTTTTTCAACAAGGCACCATTGACAAGTTTGGGCTAATTGCTGTTGTAGAAAGTTTCCCTTCATCTCCTTATCTTTCTCTGTCAAATGGATACAGCAAAATCACTGAAAAATCCTGACCATCTATAATTACAGTATTAATAACACGTACTAATATAGGAATAACAACTTCAGGACAGTTGAACCCACTTTCAGTAACAACACCTTTGTTTTGACCCTCTGATTTTTGGGTAGATTTTCAGAACCAGTATCTTCAGGTAAAAATGAGTTAAAAAAAAAACCAGCAACACCCAAATATCCTAAAACTAAATTATCATACTATGATTATAAAAATCTCCTACTACATTCCTTCATGAACTCAAATGACAATTACTAGGGGCTTTACATGCATGTGACACAACTACAGAGTAGCTGAGGAACAAAGAACAAACACTGCAGAATCTGGCCAAAATCTGACTAAGAAACAAAACCAGCTCACATATTTCCTTCAACTGTAGATATTCCAAAGTAGCCCCAAGGAAAATGCTGAGTAAGCTTACCAAAGTGAGGTCAACATGATACAGTAATTTGGCCAAGAGGGCACTCACTTTAGCAGAAGGCAGACCTTCTGCACATTAACTTTTAACAAATCTGAAGTGCTTTAGGCAAACTACACTGAAAGAGGTAACCACTGGATGGTTTCTGGCTGTTGTATTTATCCATCTGCAATTCAAAATACCGTAAAAGTGTCTTCTTATTAGAAGAAGTCTGAAAGTAATTGCTTCAAATATGGATTGGTTGAAGGCAAACAATCACAACATAGATAAAACACATCAGTCCTTTAAAATGATAAGTTTGTAGGTATCTGGGTTGTTCAACAGTAACAGAAAGTGAAGAAGGTACAAGATTTAGGTTAGATATGACATTACTGCATAAAGTCTTGTAAAGATCAGTGAGGGTTGTGCCATTTCTCTTATAAGCTTCTGTCATGGTTTAACTCCAGCTAGCAACTAAGCACC
>NW_010973166.1:5985323-5986549 GCF_000737465.1 Haliaeetus leucocephalus | reverse complement strand
CAGCTTCTCACAGAAGCCACCCCTGTAGCTCCCCTGCTACCAAAACCTTGCCATGCAAACCCGATAGAGCTTCGATGAACGTTATCATGAATATAATGTGTAAAAAATACTTGAATTAATTCTCTCCTGCAGTGTATGAATTTTTGACAGAGAATGAAAAGAGAAGGTATATTTCAGGCTTTTTAGGTAGTTTTTGACTTCATACTACCAAGAAGAAAGAGTAGAATTTTTCTTTTCTTGTATGTGTGTGTGTATAAGTGTAATTTAGAAAATTAGGTAGTCTGACCTCTCATATACAACTTTTAAAAGCTAAGCTCAGATATCAAGTGCATAAGAAAGGACCGGACTTTTGTGGCACTAATTTTGATGAGGAGTCAGATGAAACTGTTCAGGGAAAAGTTTTGAATTTAGAATTAAATTCAATAGACACTTTGGTCTTATCATGGCATTTGTATTTCAGAGCTGTGCATGCAGTCATTTTAGGCCAAATTTTTATACATATATGTACACACATATGTACTGTATAGATCTATATATGAACTCTCTCTATATATCAACCCCTCTTTATATATACATACCTGTATATACGTATCTCAATTAATGAATCATTTTAGGCAAAAGCTCAGCTAGAACTAAATCTGGCCACTATTGTAAGGGACAACAAAAACTGTTTTTACAAATATGTTAACAGTAAAAAGAATCCCAAGGAGAATATCTATCCTTTAATGGATACAGAAGGGAACGTAGCCACCAGAGATGAAGAAAAGGCCGAGGTACTTAATGCCTTCTTTGCCTCAGTCTTTAATAGGTAGACCAGTTATCCTCAGGGTACTCCACCCCCTGATCTGGAAGGTGAGGATGAAAAGCAGAACATACCCCCCTTAATCCAGGAGGAAATAGTTAGTGACCTACTACGCTATCTGGACACTCACAAATCTATGGGACCAATGGGATCCATCCAAGAACACGGAGGGAACTAGCAAAGGTCCTTGCCAAGCCACTCTCTATCATCTATCAGCGATCCTGGTCAACAGGGGAAGTCCCAGAGGACTGGAGGCTTGCCAATGTGACTCCCATTTACAAGAAGGATCAGAGGGAGGATATGGGGAACCACAGGCCTGTCAGCCTGACCTCAGTACCAGGGAAGGTTATGGAACAGTTTGTCTTGAGAGCTCTCACATGGCATGTGCAGGACAAGCAGGGGATCAGGCCCAATCAGCATGGGT
>NW_010973166.1:5958417-5984837 GCF_000737465.1 Haliaeetus leucocephalus | reverse complement strand
CTGGAAAGCTGCCCGGCAGAAAAAGGCCTGGGGGTACTGGTTGACAGCTGGCTGAATAGGAGCCAGCAGTGTGCCCAGGTGGCCAAGAAGGCCAACAGCATCCTGGCCTGTATCAGAAACAGTGTGGCCAGCAGGAGCAGGGAGGTGATTGCTCCCCTGTACTTGGCACTGGTGAGGCTGCACCTCAAGTCCTGTGTTCAGTTTTGGGCCCCTCACTACAAGAAAGACATTGAGGTGCTGGAGTGTGTCCAGAGAAGTGCAACCAAGTTGGTGAGGGGCCTGGAGCATAAGTCTTATGAGGAGTGGCTGAGGGAACTGCGGATGTTTAGTCTGGAGAAGAGGAGGCTGAGGGGAAACCTTATCGCTCTCTACAACTCCCTGAAAGGGGGTTGTAGTGAGGTGGGTGCTGGCCTCTTCCGTCAGGTGGCTGGTGATAGGACGAGGGGAAATGGCCTCAAGTTGCTGCAAGGGAGATTTAGGTTAGATATTAGGAAAAATTTCTTTACTGAGAGGGTTTTCAGACATTGGAATGGGCTGCCCAGGGAAGTGGTGGAGTCACCATCCCTGGAGGTATTCAAAAAGCGAGTAGACGGGGTACTTCAGAACATGGTTTAGTGGGCATGGATGATGGTTGGACTCAATGATCTTGAAGATGTTTTCCAACCTAAATGATTCTATGAGTCTATGATTCAAATTTTGAGAAGGAGTATGTTAAAATCTGTCACAATATGAGTGGACCTGTACACATTTTCACAGATGCCTTTGTAAACAGGCTGAATACCAGTCAGCAACAGTAATATGAACCAGTGAACTTCATCAAACCAAAGTCAGTGCTGCTTTTTTCTTAGGGCATTTGTAAAACTTTTTTTGTTATTCAACCAGCACCATACAGAAGTCTGTCAGTCATGTTCTTGTATATGTACCAGTGATTTGGAACAACTGCTTTGGAAAGTCCAATTGATGCACTTCTCTCCAAAACTGATCTTGTGAAAGGTCTAAAGCTTTCTGGATTTTGTAATCTCTGAATGTAATTACCATGAACTTCAGGAAGAATCATAGTCAATAAGTCATATAAACTGACTTGCACATATTTCTGTAGAAGGCAGACTAATTAAAACACTGTGCAATTCACTATCAGAAAGAAATTATAAAGAAACATTAGTTTTACTTTTCACAAACTTTGTATTTTTTCTTTTAATATAAAGCCCATAAAGTAATGTTAGATGTTCTTTGACAAGCAGTTTCAGGAAGAAAGTTTACACATTTTTGATGTAAAAACCCATTTTTTAAGAGATAAACACAGTGGTGGTGGGGAGGGATGCAACTAATATATAACCTTAAAATGCTAACAGTATTAGCTTTATTAGAAACAGCACAATGAATAACATATTACTACGAACATGTCATGCCTTGCTTTCAATCTTGTTCCCTGAGCTATTTAGGTGCCTTTAGGACCTACAAGAATTTGTGTTATTCCTTTTTTTTTAGAAACCTACTCTTCTGCATACATTCAAATCAGTTTCACTGCAGACAAAGTTTATTCTTAGAACTTATAAAAATATCATCTTGAAATAAAGTGGATGTCAATGTTTATTTCAAAACCACAAAAATATTTCTTAAGTGAATTGTTGCTGGGTTTTCTAAACTCAGTACCATAGACAAAATAAAAAGTTTAACCAACAAAATATCATTTATAATAATTCAGTGGCACAGAAAATTAAGGGCTATCAGAATCCAGCCCTTGGTAGTCAGCTGTCATACTGATACCATTGGAGCCATCTTTATAGGAAAATGCTGTTTAGCATAAGCAGGAACTGTCTTCATGGCAGTCAGTGAAGTGTAATCATAGAAGAATCATGCTTTATACATTAAGATTGCCATTAACAGCCCTGAGAAGGGAAAGCAAATATATCATAGTCTCCTTATCTGGAAACTTTTATACTGTATTCATTCAGATAACAATACCTGAAACCGAAGATAATCATATCCTTGGCCTGGTGGCAGATGATGCTGCCTTTTACCAGTAGGAACAGTAATCCAAATGTAATTGTGTCTGTCCTGTTAATATTTTCATTGCATTTACGCATAGACTCTAGGTGTCATGGATAAACACCCTCCAAAATGTACACTGTGAAATAAAATGCACTGAAAAAAAACCCTTAATTAAAGCATTTATAAATACATCTTTCCCAATCCCCTTGGAGGATGGATTCATACCAGATATCTTCATGATCTCTCATGATCTGCCTACAGTATGATTGATTGGAAATAGTGCTGTCTTTTTAGGGAACACCAAAAAAAAAAAAATGCAATATGAATTGCACAGCTTTTTGAAGAACTCTTGGATGACCTTTTTGCACAGAAACCTATTTTCAGTAGGGGTCTAACAGGTGACATACTAGTCTTCCTCTTGCTCAACATACCTAAGGAGTAATGCTCTCATTTTTAGTAAGCAAAAAGCAAACAATTTTTACTCCTGTCACTCAATGTAGCTACTATTCATAAATGTCATTTTGGGGAATTTGGTAGAGAGTGACTGGATTAAATGGAAGGCATTTACATGAATTAAGATGCTTGTGATTGAGAAATAAGCTAAAACCCAGAGATTTTAATCTAATTCACTAAGTGCAGATACCTCAAGGCCAATATTCCCCTGTATACATACTGTAGAACTAACACCACTTGACAAACCAAACACAATAACCATTTAAAACAGATTTCTGATGGAGAACACAATAAAATTAAGTACCACAGTAATATCTAGCTGGAATATTTCTCACTCTTAGGCTGAAATCCATAGATAGAATACAATTTCCTTCCTATGTCTCTTTAGTTGTAATTATGACTAATACAAAATTCAAAGGATTTTTGTAAACAGTTCATCTATATACAAGATCTGTAGCTACATTTTTTTCCTTTTCTCCTTTCAGCTGACAGCTTGAAAACTGAGGAGCTTAATCACATGAATTTCTTCATTGTATATCTTTTAAATATAAAAGAATACAAAATTATTTCATTGTCTATGATTTAGACCACAAGAAAAACAAAAATCAAAGCCATACTGTTTGTAAAAGAAGTATGTGCTCTCCTTCCTGTTTCACAACTCCAGAATACCATATCACATGGAGTCATATGAAGCTCTGTATTTATTTATGTATGTAAATGACACAGTGCCAGGTGAGAGAAAAGGCAGTGGTTTTCACTGACCTTCAGAAGCTGCAAATATGCAGCAGAATCTTATAGTTGAATTATAACGTAGTCTGACTGAGAACCAATACTACTGAAAATAAACAAAAATATAATAATAGAAAATAAAGGGGTATATTTTAAAAAGCTGACCTTTTTCTTTATGCTTTTGCCACACAAACTCAAAGTGATATATCTCCAGTTAAAAATAAATGACTGTAACTGCACATAAATGTTGCATAACTGTTTTATCTTTTTGTTAAATCATGTGGCAAATAAAGGTACATAAAAACACATTGTATGTGAGAAAACAGGGCTTATTACAGAAGAATTTACACTGCCTCATACATCAGCAGTTCCATGTGTCCACCACTCCATTCCCATCTCACTGCACTCAGGGTTTGTACCTCAGCATGATAACTGGAAGATTGGTAGGAGACATTTCAATGTACTCATTGAGATTAATTTTCACCAAACCCACTCAGCTGAAAGTTGGACTGAAAATGTTGTTACTCCTGTATAAAGAGTGATAAACACTGACTTTTATATAAAATTTCAGATAGATCTACCAATTTCCAAAGCACAAACCAAATAGGAACATAGTAACATAGCATGGACAAGGATTTTCTCAGAAGATTGAGCTGACCCATGAGACCTGGCCAATTATATGCCTTCTTCAAGGCAGGTATGCCAGAATCTAAACATATATCATAGAATAGTTTTGGGTGGAAGGGATCGTACAAAGACTGTGTTATAATTTCTAGTAGTTTCTAGACAAAAGGAACCTTGTACTGATTGTTCAAGAAAATGCCAGAAGCTTACAACAGATTTTGCTAAGTTACTTTATTTCATTTAATTTCTCCCCATAAAAGTCTATCTCTGTTCTTACAGCAACTGGACCACTAGTACAAGGTGATAGCACTTAAACAGAATTTTGCCCTGCACCATCCTCCACAGATGCATATGGAGTTTAATCAGTCCTACAAGAAGTTGATGGAAAGTTGTGCTCTTCTATAACCTCCTGATGGCTTGTAGATGAGTAAATGAAATTCTTATGAGTTTTTTTACAGCAATAGTCATTTAATCAGGGTGACCCAACTAGTTAGCTTCAGGCTGGATCCAATGCTATTTGGCCTGACATCTGTTTATTTTAAGGGAAATTTCACTGCCACTTCCATTAGGTAACAGAGAAAAAGTGTGAGGCATGCTTCTGACTACATCTGCACTGTGACCAAACAGGCAGGCGCCACACAGAATAGGGTTCTTAGTTCCAGGTTTTTGACTAAAAACTTAGTGGTCCCAAGGTGAATCAGAAGTTACATTTCCAAGACATGTCTTTACATCCTAAAGCAATTAATAATGATTTGTCATCCTTCTAGCTATCATTCTTGCACACTTCCTAAATTCTTTAGGGTCTAGTTATGTAATCATTAGTGGCATTATATAACTCAAAGAAAAAAAAAATAGTGTAAGTGGAAAAGTATTTTGTACCTAGTATAATTATGAGTCATAAATAAGATAGTTGTATTCTTAGTTACCCATATAGATTCAGTCATTTACATGAATAATTCTTTTTTTTTGGAAATTCAAGTAACATAAAAAAAAGTATTTTACTTTTTCATCCCAAGATCTCTAATATATCAATAAGTTTATTTTCATAAGATTTGACACATTTTTAAGCAGTCATTCCTAAAATATTTTTAGATTTTACTTCAGATGAAACCAATATTGCATGCCAAACTGTAAATACATTACTTGTGCACTGTTTAGCAATTGCTTTATGTAGTTTAGGATACCTTGCTATACATTTACATTAGAGCTTAGTATAATTCTCATTCTTTACAACCAAAATTTAAATATCTAAAAAAGCTATTTTTATCTGAAATACTTATAATGTAATAAAGGAGCTGAAGGTTTATGTCAGGTTGGTGACATGCCAATTAAAATTCTTATGTCCCTGAGGAAATTATGTTTGCTTCATTTACTAATTAATACAAAACGAGAAAAAGCCAATATTAAGCCATTATTCTTGTGATGTGATGCTATGAAGATTCAAGGAACAGTGTCATATTGTATAACTTATTTATGTGTAATAATTGGTAAATATACTCTTCAAACTGCAAAGTAATGCAAAAGTGAAAGTTTATGTTTCTGAGATTTGTTAAGATTAGGCTTTAAGTTTGAAAATGCTTTGTTTCTTCCATGTTTTGTGTCTATAACAATCACCTTCCAAAGAGCAGAGTCAAGCTTTTGACTGTGATGGACTCTCCTGTATGCGGGGACAAAATCAGTCTCAACATGCCTCACACAGTATAAATC
The DNA here is from genome assembly GCF_000737465.1 of Haliaeetus leucocephalus. Classification (NCBI taxonomy): domain Eukaryota; kingdom Metazoa; phylum Chordata; class Aves; order Accipitriformes; family Accipitridae; genus Haliaeetus; species Haliaeetus leucocephalus. Next base: position 5,979,332 of record NW_010973166.1, on the reverse strand, counting down.
TATTACTGGAGGTAGCAATGCTTGTGCTATGTTGTTAAAGTTAGTGTAACAGTGAAAGTGGAGTCATGAGATACCTACTGCATCTCTTGGAAGCACGAGTTATGCTTGGTGCTGAATGCACCATTAGCAAGTTTGCTCATGATACTAAACTGGGAGGTGCTGTTGACTCTGTTGAGGGACAGGAGGCCTTGCAGAGGGATCTAGATAGATTGGGGCATTGGGCTATGATTAATGGGATGAAATTTAACAAGTCCAAATGCCAGATCCTGCAGCAGGACAAAGTACTGCTAGGCACAAGTATAAATTGGAAGAGGAGTGGCTGGAGAGCAGCTCTGCAGAAAGGGACCTGGGGGTGCTGGTCGACAGCAGGCTCAACAGGAGCCAGCAGTGTGCCCTGGCAGCCAAGAGGAAAAACCCAATCCTGGGGGCCATCAAACACAGCGTAACCAGCTGGTCAAAAGAGGGGATTATCCCACTGTATTCAGTGTTGGTGTGGCTTCACCTGGAGTACTGTGTGCAGTTCTGGGCTCCACCATTTAAGAAGGATGTGAAGGTACTCAAATGTGTCCAGAGGAAGGTAGCCAAGCTGGTGACAGGACTGGAAGGCATGTCCTGTGAAGAGTGGCTGAGGACTCTGGGTTTGTCTAGTTTGGAGAAAAGGGGGTTGAGGGGCAACCTCATTGCTCTCTACAGCTTCCTGAGGAGGGGAAGTGGAGAGGGAGGTGCTGAGCTCTTCTCCCTGGGATCCAGTGATAGGACACATGGGAATGGTTCAAAGCTGTGTCAGGGGAGGTTCAGACCTGACATTAGGAAACATTTCTTTACTGAGAGGGTGGCCAAACACTGGAACAGGCTTCCTAGAGAGGTGGTCTATGCCCCAAGCCTGTCAGAGTTTAAGAGGCATTTGGATAATTACTTTAATAACATGCTTTAACTTTTGGTCAGCCCTGAAGTGGTCAGGCAGTTGGACTAGATGATTGTTGTAGGTCCCTTCCAAATGAACTATTCTATTCTGTTCTAAACAAACATTTTAGAATGCTGACACATGACCTGATGTAATCTTGCTTGGAGAAACTGTATTCCCAATCTTGACAGCATTTAGCATGTCAGTTTTGAGGTGCTATGATAGCAATATGACATCTCTTAGAAAGAAGGCAATCAATCTAGACAAGATCATTTTTTCTAGAAGTATTTTGCAACATGCAAGGAATGAAGGTATTGTCTTCTATACAGGGCTAAGTCAAGAATGTTGGATACCTTCCTTTTAACATTGAACATGACACTACTAAACAGGATAGCACTGCTTAAGAGGATAGTATGCCTTTTGTAGGTATGCAATTCCGAGTTTTCAGACTAAAAAACCCTTCCTGCATCATGCACAGACATTTGAATTTTGAAGATGAGCCCTTAGCCCCATTCATGTAGCTCTTCCTGAAACAGAAAGTTTCAACAACTGTATATCAATGCTTTCAAAAAGTTTCAGAAGATTTCAGCTTCATTCCACAACCGAACACAAATTATAATCTCATTTTATATATTTCACAAAGGAAAAATGCACAGTTTAAATACTTGTAGCATTCAGTATTTTTTTCTGAATATTTTTTTCCAGTATCCATTTGTAAAAACAAATATTTATTCTCTAATAACTCAACAGTACCCACCCATGGTTTCCATTTGTTTTTAACTATGTATTAAGATCCCATTACTGCAAACTGATAACACAATTGCAGTTCTCTTAATGATTAATCCAAGTGTGCCATTTCATGGACTTGTCATCAGAAGACTTTTAATCTACCTAAAATCTCACTGATTTTTTTCATTAATTGCTAATGCAAATTTCCTTGAATTTTGAGTTGTACACATACTTCTTTAATGGATAAACAGTATGAAGCACACCAAAGCCAAGTCTCTTGAGATGGATGGGCTCCAGTGCAATGCAAATCAGCAAGATGTTTCCACTGGTGTCTATCACAGGATCTATATAAAATCAAAAGAAGGCACTGTCTTCAATTCAAAGACTGTACTTTGAAACAGACAACAGAAAGAGAAGTGATGATTCTACTGAAATCAGTAGTCTAAACTCACAATCTGTCCACAGGAATGGTTAAAACATACACATATATGTATACATGGTAATCGCTGATGTCCTACCACTTACTCATTTATATATACATAAACAAAATTAATGCGTACACTTCCCTTTTTCAGCCTAGCTAAAATCATTACCTTATTTAGATTAACAAATTACTCTGTGATCTATTTTCTATTATTTCTAATATTTTAGAGGTTCAGAACAGCATATTAAAAAGAATATATAATTGTATCACTAAAGCAATATCTAGGAAGAATATTATTCCTTCCATTACTTTAATAAAACATAAATTATTAAACCATAAATTATAATTCTTTATACAATACATTATACTATAATAAATGTAATATAATTATGATAAATTATATTAAAATATTAATTTCAAAATTGTTATTCTTTCAAGTTACGTTCACTGTGCTTTATTAGAGCTGCAGGATAGAAAAAGCTTGACTTCAGCAGTAAAAAGTTAATTACAAAAATATATTCCAAGAACTGGCTGTGATAGGAGGTAGAAATTTGAGTTTAACAAAGTAAAGAAATTTTTTTTGCTCTTTTTTTGTTGCTTTACTATATGCCATTCACACACAGTGTACAACTAGCCACTGTGCTTGAATGTCTTCCTTACATCTCCCAGTGTTAGTCTTTTCAGTTGCTACGAGCACTGCAACATCAGCTGAATGTGGTGTGGTCTGTACATTCATTTTAGAGCTTCTCTTCTCCATAACTTCTTCAGTAATCCTTGCATACATCTGGCATCACTGGCCTCCCAGGGTTCCCCACTAAATACACGTTGGTTGTGGTACTTTGACTTGTTAAACAGTATATGACTTTCCATGCTATCTGCATAGCTATTAGCGCTGAAAGATTGTCTTTGCTGCAGGATCACAAAAATCTGGCTTGTGGGATTAGAAAGATCCCATCTCTACTCTTATTGCTCTGTGGATTCTCTGGGATTTCAAAGGTATTCAAGAACTGTTAGAAAATGAGAGACAACATAACATGACAAAAGTTCAAAGGTCACTTGTGTCTTGCATGAATTAATGGACTAGTTCTTTGTTTTCTGAATTGATTTGTTCACCTTCATTTCAATGTAAACATCAGAAAGCTATCAGCATTCACTTGACTAACCTGTAGGAGAAACACATGGTGAATTTACACTCTAGTTTGTGAAAAAACTGTGATTCTAATAAAGAGAAGTAATAATTACATTATATAGATGTTGCATTAATGAAACTAAAAACTGCATCTTCCAAATACTCAGTATAATAAAATATTGCATTCCATGGATCTGGTGTTTTTTCATGCATAAATAATTCTAGCATTTTTAAAGGTATGGCATTCTTATTAATGTAAATCAAATTCTTTTCAATCAATACATATTCAGCTAACTTTTTTTGACTAAAAAAAACTTTCAAAAATAGAAGTGCAATGCTCAAATACAGATGCAAGTCTGCAACTGAAATTTAGCCTAATACTTTCTCCTTGCTGGAACATTTAGAGGACATTCCACAGAACTGCAGCTCATAGTCTAAATCCTCATTTTTATTATCATCCCTATTCCCCAAATCCTTAATTAAAACCTGCTGAAGTTATTAACAAAAAGAAGCAAGAAAAAATTCTTGGTTGCAACAGACTTTTGAACAAATGTTGAATTCACCATGAAAAACATAATTTAAAAAAAGTTTAATTAAAATCTAGAATAATACCAAAAGTGCATTTCAGTAAGACCTGAGCCAAAAATTAGAGCTCATTGAAAGGGATCTGGTGGAAAACAGCACCATAAGTCAATGGAAACTAAGAACAGAAGAGATGATTATTTTGTCTGTCCCTCTATGATTTTTCCCAAATATTGCTGAGAGCTGGAGGAAGTTATCAAAATTGTATAACTTCAGAGATCTGTTCTTAAGGTTTAGATTTCATCTCTCAGAAACCATACAAAATTCTGTATCTAAGGGTTTTTTCTTTCACTGGGGATTTTATTTTCATCACTTCTTGATTTGTTAATTGGTTCAGTGTGAATCAATATGAGCTGTGCAATTTCTTCTTAAAGTCTTGAGCCACACAGAAGTTTGGATTGGATTTTACCTCCTTCTAGCAATTTTCTGTGTGATTATTCTTACTTCAGCTGGCCTTTTTTTTTTCACTAAGTGTAGTGTGAGGCAGGAATGTTTGACTGCAGAACCAATGATACTAAAATTACAGGTTACTCTATCTTTTATATTCTATTTTCTTCCTCAGGGCAAGCTGCAGAACCACTTTCTTATTTATCTGTTATTAAACTATGTGCACCGACTATATGGATAGTTGTAAATAGTAGTGAGAGGCACAACAGACAGACTATCTGTGAGAAACTTCATTTGATTTTATAGTCTTTCAACTTTTCCCACTTTAATTCTGTCAATTACCAATTTGTAAATATGCAGTCTGCCTTTTCGTTGTGACTGAATACTGATTAAGAAATTATTTCAATGATCAGCAGTCTTTGAGAAACTTAGAAAGTACTTAAAAAGCTTACACTAATTTTTAGTTATGAATGAAGGTACATTCTGCATATACAAACTACATTATAAATCACAGACTGATTCTCTATTTGCATAAACTTAAATACTTTTGAGTTCAGAAGAACTAGCTCAGTTTGCACTCACTGGGGCTCAATCCATAAATTTATTGCATAGCAGTGATTTAAGTTAGAAGGGTGCCATTAAGTGTAGGGGAACAAATCAGTGACACAATGAATTCTTTCTGCTAAATAATGACTGGTTTCAGTTCCCACTGAAGGAAATATTTTTTTGTCTGTGATTCTCCTCATCATGTAACAACAGCTATGCCTTAATTGTGACAGGATGCTCACAGAAAATCAAGTAATCATTTAAGATATGTACACACTGGAATGTAAATGCTCTTCTGTTTTGTTCATCTTCTTATTTATGCAATTAGAGGATCAGACTGACTAGTAAGTTCTGACAGAGTATTATATAAATTCATTTTATACATAAACCTCCTGTCCTAAACAAATAGTTAGGCAATCATTTTATCAAACTCTTAGATCATAAGAACGTTGGAAGCTCATTCTTAAGCATGCACTTTATTTCTTCACTTGTCCATCCTTCAAAACTACTACGGATTATTCAGTCCTCTAGTCACCAAATACTTGATACCAAGGACCTGTTCTGCTAGTGCAGAGTTACATCCTTACATAACTGATTTTAGTGCAGTTACATTAATGTGAAACCAATATACAAAGAATGAACCAAGATATCTATTTTGGACATTTCACACCTTTTACGGCCTGTCAGAACTTTCCTTTTCAAGTATACAAAGTAAGCCATTCCTTTTTTTTTTTTTCCCCTCACTCTTCCTTTTATTAAAGAGGCTACAGAAGAACTTAACACAATCTATTTTAATCTTGCTTTTAAAGTAAAAATATACTCTAGAAGGTATGCAAAGTGAGGTTTTTCCAAGACTGTTCAATGCTAGAGAACTACTCTGCAGTGTACATGCCAGGAGAGTAAGTGGCATTTTACAGCTCACTGTTGCCAAGCTTTCTATTTTTAGAAAGGTTCTAAGCACACTTTTAACACTTAGCTTATAAAAACAAAGTAACCCCAAACAAATCAGGAATAAACACATCAAAATAAGAATATATGCCATATATTTAATAACCAACATTTTATTTAAACCTTAAAGATGAAAGACCCCAACCCAAACTACAGTTACAGAGAACAGAAAATAAAAGTTTTAGAAGGAACACATGGCTGTACCGTAAAAAGCTTAGACTAGTGAACAGAAGCAAAATGTGTGCTCAGATGACAGCAATGCTTGCCTGTTAAGGCAGCAGGAAATTAATTTTTTGGGGGAGTGGTTTTGGATTTTGTTTGCTTGAGTTTTATTGGTCTGGGCATGCCCACTCTCACATGAATTCTTGCCAGTCCTGGCATTAGAATTTAAATTATACTTTCATATCAACAATCAGAGTAGTAAAACAATGACATAATAACTGTAAATTCTGAAGAAACTGTTTCAGAAAGTTTGTGATCTAAATAATATTAAGTGGGAAAAGTTACTTTCAGCTATTTGCTGAGTCAGACCTTTCTCAAACCTCAAGAATGTCAGGCACATCATGAATTACAACAGTTAATTTTACTGTGAAATGTTTTATATAGCAAGAGTTCCCAAGAACATCTGTGTCTTAAAAAAGAAGTTTGAAGACATTAATAATATTGTATCAGCACCTCTAAATCATTTGCTATCTAAGGACTGAACTGTAGTTTAACAGCCTACGGCAAAGTCATGGACCATTAAAATGTTCTCAGAGAAGTTTAATTATTCATTAGTCATTAACTCACACCAATTGTTCTATCAAAACAATAAGTTTTTCATGTAAATGCTGGAATTTCTTTTCCTTTCATTATTGTAATGTCTATATGGAAATGTAATGAGTTTTTAATATTTAAATCTGAAAATATTCCCAACCAAAAAAACCAAAAAAAACCCCCCAAAAAAGAAAAAAGATATAATACATTGTTAAAAACTATAAAAACAGGGTTTTTCATATTTCTGGTAGCTCCTAGAATGATGGTCATGTCATCCTAAATGCATAGAGCACTGTCTTAATGGACTATCTTGTGAATAACTCAAGTATATTTCAGACTATCACTTAAGTCTCTTCCTGTAGGTACCACATTCACAACTGTCTGTTTCTCATCACCAGTATCAGGTAATGTATTAGATTGCTACTTTTTGCTAGCTGTTGAGGTCACACTGTGTGTAATGACATTGGGCCAGGATGTTAGGTGAATAGCAATTAATTCCTCTTCCTATCTCAACATTTATTCTACAGAACAGTCTTTACAGTCTGCTATAGTAGAAGCAGGAATATCTCTATCATTATGTTTTATTCCAGTTATCACAGAAAAACATGTTTATTTTCTTTGCTCAGATCTACTGTCATATTCAGTATGCTCTTTTTAGAATGTGACCAGTATGCTGTCAGATCCTTTTTATTTTGTCCCCAAACTGATAATCTTTCCAACCTTTCTGAAGTAATTGTTGTTGTTGTTTTTCCCTACAGGGTATCATTGATCTAACTGACATTTTTCTATTCTGTATCCCACAGTTTAATGGATTCAGTCCTTTTTCTCATGTTCTACATTTCATGAATTCAGATTTATTTTTCTTTACTGTGTACTTTAGCTCTGTTTATAAACTTCCCTCAGAGTTACACTATCTTCTATGACATTTTTATTGTGTTCTTCCTCTGTTGACCTGGTTTTTCATCATTTTTAGTCCTAGAATTTGTACTAACTCCTATATAGGCAGAAACTCCATGGTTATCATCTATTCCTTTAGTCACAGGTGTGAGACCTATGCAAACTGTTAAGTGATCTCAATTTTAACTACTTTCATGTTTTCACTTCTTCCTTGGAAACATATGGTTTTGTTCATGTCAGTCACAAGTTTGTAGTAGATGGACTATGTGACTTTTCCACACAGCAAGTTCCATTTTGCATGTGTATACAAGCAGATGGCACACATATTGACTGCTGGTTTAGAGGCAGCCCAAAACCAAGCACTTGGTTCAGCAAAATACTAACACTTACAATTTAAGCAAACAAACAAACAAACCACAGTAATCTGTGGAAGAATGGCCCAGGGGTGGGTTTTTTTTTTTATTTTTAAATTGTATGTCTTTTTTAAACCAAGCTAAAGCAGATTTTCTGATAGATCTTAAGTTATGAATTAGATCTGTAGATCGTGTGCTAAAGTGATTGCAAGTGCATAAGCAGAAATACAGGAAAATGGTGCTCTTAATGTTTTCTGCTATTTTGTGTATGCTTTCTCTGACTTAGACTTGATGTACTCTGTTTCCACCAGAATCAGGATCAAACCCACTCTCTTTTCACACAATAAAAAACTTTCCTTTACTTCAAAACTTGAAAATGTCCCAACTCAGAAAGGAATATTAACCAGCAAATGCAAGCAATCAAGGATGAGGCTATTCACTTCGTATCAGCTATTCTGGAAGTAGTTTTAGGCTGTCTGTTTCATTACACATGCACAGAAGTCCATTAAGACTTGGATCCACAACAGAATTCCCACATCCCTACCAATTGCCCTGAAATTTCTAATATGGAAAAGCTGTTAAAATTCAGGCAGAATTTCATCAATAAATCAGAAATCCCATTCTCACACAAAGACACAAACAGTAACAACAAAACATGACTGAAACCTGTGGGTTTCAGCATTTTTGTTTGTTTTAATGAATTCACCCTTTCTACTAAAAAAAGACATGAGAAAATTTCCAGAAATCTGTGCTCCGTGCTCTAGCTAACAATCTCTGACAGTGAATTATTAATATTAGAGTATCTTACTGTAGTAAGAGTGGACCATGAGCATGTTGACATCTTCTACATATGATGTGTTCTACAAACATAGAATTTAAAAAAAAAAAAAGGAAGAAAAAAAACCCAAAACAAAACCAGATATTTGGGGAATGATTGAAATACCTAAGAATACCTAAGAATAAATGTCTAATGTTAGTATATGTGCAAAAGAGGTCTATTGGCCAAAGACAGAAAAAAACCTTAAAAAACTTCTGAGAACAGTAGGGTTTAGGTCAGATATTTGCAGTATAGCTCTTTATTACCAAGCCCCCACCTGATACCAAGTATCTATCTATGTCGAAGAAGTTTCATTGCAAAAAATCAGCACTGGTGCTTTTTTTTGCGTTGTAAATATGAGCTAAATATGAATATGAGCTAAAGTTTACCACTACCATTCAAAGCACAGTTGAATACAAATAAAGCTCACTGGAAAATGGATATTACTGTCTTTTACCTTCCAAGGCAGTGTTAAAGCCTCCTGAAAAACATCAAGCAATATGTTATATGTTCATTAACACAGTTTTACTCTTCTCAGTCACTGTGTTACAGATATTATTTGAGCTTCTTCCCCATGCTGCTATTACCTATTATGCCTCATCTTAATACAGAAAACTAAGTAATTATTTTCTTATAATACATTAGAGTGTCCCAAAGGATTTGGAACTTTTCCAGGTCTTTGTTTTGCTTCTACATTTTTGGCAAAAGAAATAAAGAGAGGAAAATATATGCTGGAACAATGCCAAGAGTAGCCCATTCAATCAAAATCATGTCTTGGTGCAGACTATTAGTCAGTCATATCCACATTCTACCTAAATAATTAACATCTAACACAGAAATTCTAAATTATTGGAATGTCCTTGAATTGTTCATATGTTTTGCTGCTCACATTGACTAGAAAAAAAAACAAACCTATTTTTAAAAATTCTAATGATTCTGCATCAAAATCTAAAATAGCCTACACAGTACATTATCTAGAGAAGGAAAAAAAAAATTAATTGCACTAATTTTACTTGCAAGTACTGCTCTGAATAATTCTCTATGCAATGCAGTCATGAAAACTGATATGAACTTCCTTTTTCCTATACACAAATTGCAAACACTATAGGATCAATCAGTTGAAAATATCCAGCAAGTAAGAAATGGAAATTAAAAAAAATATCCATCATAACAATTGTTTTGATGTCTTAACATCTTCTGAAATTGCCCCCCCCAAAAAGGAAACAAAGTAGCCGTAGTGTAAATAAAATGCCTCTTCAAACAATAACTGCATCAGTAACAAAAGCAGGTAAAACTCTCAAGTAGCCTGAGAACAGGCTATTGCAAAGTCCTGCACCTGGGGACGAATGACCTCATGCAACAGTACAGTCTAGGGGATGACTGCCTGGAAAGCAGATTTGCACCCCCCACCTGGGGGTAGACATGAGCCAGCAAAGTTCCCGTACAGCAAAGAAGACCAATAACATCCTGGGCTGCATTAGGCAGAGCGTTGTCAGCCAGTTGAGTGAACTGATCCTTTCCCTATTCAGTGCTGATGAGAACGCATTATCTGGAGTGCTGTATCCAGGTCTGGGCTCCCCAGTGCAAGAGAGACATGGACATACTGGAGTGAATCCAGTGAAGGGCCCACAAAGACTGTTAAGGAACTGGAGCACCTGTTGTATGAGGGAGGCTGGGAGGAGCCTGGAGAAGAGAAGGCTCAGGGTGAATCTTTTCCAGTGTATAAATACCTGATGTGAGAGAACAAAGACGATGAAGCCAAACTCCTGTCAACGTGGCCCAGTAGCAGGTCAATGGGCACAAACTGAAAGATATGAAATCCCATCTGAACATAAGAAAACACTTCTTGTTTTGGGTTTTTGGGGTTTTTTGGGGGGTACTGTGAGGGTGAGTGCGCGTAGGACCAGGTTGCCCAGAAAGGTACTGGAGTCTCCATCCTTAGAGAGAGTCAAAACCCAACTGGATGTGGTCCTGTGTAACCTGCTCTAGCTGGCCCTGCTTGAGCAGAGGATTGGACTAGAGAATCTCCAGAGGTCTCTTCCAACCTCAACTGTTCTGTGATTCAGTGATTCTGCTTTTCATGAAGATAATAAAACTTTTCAGAATGTCTTTCAATTCTTTTTCTCAAACTGTATGAGGGCAAAAGATTTTATGTTTTAAAACATCTGTCTAATAGGGGAATATAACATTTTTCCATCACAAAACAGCATGAACTATTCTTCAGGACATGATGCAAACCTTCGTTGTGGAAAGGCAAAAATAATGGTATATGTCAAACCAAAATGCCTATATTGCATACCAAAATGCTATACAGAGAAATTTGGACAGAATTAGAACTACTATGCTGTTTAACTCTGCTTGCAATTGTTTCATTTTTGCTGTATATGAACCTCTGGAAGACCAGCTGCTAACAGCCATATTCAGAAAAGGAAACTAGCTTGAAAAACTTCAGTGATCTGTGAGAGCGAGTTTCAAACTGTGCATAGTACTTCAGGTTCTGTGTTTGTGTTTTCGGTTTGAGTGGTGGGGTTTTGGTAGCAGGGGAGGGGCTGCAGGGGTGACTCCTTTGAGAAGATGCTCCAAGTTGGACCCGCTGCTGGCCAAGGCTGAGCCCATCAGTGACAGTGGTAGCACCTCTGGGAGAACAGATTTAACAAGGGGAACCTGTAGTGGGAGAGGGGATTGGAATGTGAGAGGAACACCTCTGCAGATACTGAGGTCAGAAAGGAAGGAGGAGGAGGAGGGGTGCTGGAGATGACGATGCCCATGCAGCCTGTGGTGAGATGGCAGGCTGTCCCCCTGCAGCCCATGGAGCAGAAGTGGGGGAGCAGAAGCCCACCTGCAGCCCGTGGAGAAGCCCATGCTGGAGCAGGGGGATGCCCCCCAAGATGGCCATGATGCCATGGGAAAGCCTGCGCTGGAGCAGTCTGTGCCTCAAGGACTGCACCCCATGGAAGGGACCCACGCTGGAGCAGTTTGTGAAGAACTGCAGCCCGTGGGAAGGACCCACGTTGGAGAAGTTCATGGAGAACTTTCTCCCATGTGAGGGACACCACCGTGGAGCAGGGGAAGACTGAGGAGTCTTCCCCCTGAGGAGGAAGGAGCGGCAGAGACAAGGTGTGAGGAACCGACCCCAACCCCCATTCCCCATCCCCCTGTGCTGCTGGGGGGAGGAGGTAGAGAGAACCAGGAGTGGAGTTTAGCCAGGAAGGAGGGAGGGGTGGGGGGAAGGTGTTCTAAGATTTAGGGTTTACTTCTCTTTATCCTTGTTCTGATTTGATCTGTAGTAAATTAAATTGATTTTGTTTTTTCCCCAAGTTGAGCCTGTCTTTTGCCCATGACCATAACTGGTGAGTGATCCCTCCCTGTCCTTGTCTCGACCCAGGAGCTTTTCTTTATATTTTCTCCTCCTCATCCCACTAGGGCTGGAGCAGGGAGGAGTGAGCGAGCGGCTTAGTGGTGCTTTGTTAGTGGCTGGGCTGAAACCACAACAGTTTGTTACATAATTTTCCTTAAGTAGCAACTGAATCAATTATTTTCACTGGCAAGATACTATATTTATTGCTTTTTTTAAACTGTGCCCTTCTAAAACCAGAGAAATATTTCTAGTCATGCATTAGCATGAATGACAAAATTGCTGTTTCCAGGCTACAGCATCTTCTGTGTCCTTGTTTTTGTTAATTATAAAAGCAACTAAACAACATTAACTTGCACAAATGCACCACACAGAGAATTATCTCAGCCATTTGAAAATACAAGTAAGTTAATTAGTACTAATCTCTCTAACATTTGCCCTTCAAATACCTGTAGAGGAGTCTACATGACCTCTTGGCACTATGACCTTGCAAAAGACAAATACACATATAGTCCTCTTTACAGCTGTAGTCTTTATGGTTGTAAGAAAAGAGAAACAAAGGATATTGGTGGAAAGAAGTATACAGTGTTTTGCTTGGAAGTTAGTGATGCAAAATCTAGATGAAAAGTAAGCAAATGAGTGTGGATTAGCACCCTAAATAATTTTCAGAAGTAAGTAACAACAGTAAATAAAAAGGATAATGGTTGAATGAAATCATCAAAAGTAGTATTTGACTGGGTGATCCACATAACAGGCAGATCAGGAGACTGATGATGTAAACCCAGTGTGGTAAAACAAATTTGGGGAACATGTAAACACTCTACAGAAAGAGCTACCCATAGACCTGACTGCTACAGCAAAGCATTGGAGCCTTGTCTTCACTGCACATAGCACAGAATAAGCAAAATGTTTCACCTACATTTGGACAGTAGTGAGTACAACCCTCCCGATCAGCATCAAAACAGGTGTCCCTCTCCAGTTGTCTGTTGAGTTGCCTGAGTGGGAGTATGACTTCCCTGGTGTATCCATGGTGTGGGCTGTAAACAGTATATAATAGTAACTAGACAGGTGTGAGTCAGGTGTGTTTGTGCTGTGTTATTAGTTCTCATTGTTAACTATTTAGTACTATTTAGTATTATTGTGTCCTTAAATTTAGTCACTTTAAGTTTTAAATTTAAAATTTAATTTAAAATTTAAATTAAGCATAGACTCATCTATTTACCTGGTATAACTTCATCCACACTAATCAATCAGATGTCACAGCACACTGATGAAATCTGGTGTGTAATGTGTGGGCAGAAGGCATTAAAGGTTTTGCATGATTTCATCCTTGTATTCCAGACCCGCAGTTGCACTGTGATAAACTGGCAGAAAGCAAAAGTAGCTGAGGCTGTCCCTGTGAAAACACAACATGGCCTTTAAGAAAATAGTGGAAAAGCTAATTAAACCACTTGATGCAAGGAGCTTTATTTGCATTAGTTCTGGAGTGTGTGCTCAAAAAGACAGCTCTGAAAAGGAAGGGATTTTTCTTTCACTGTTTTCTTTTAATTTTATTTCAAAATAGGGTAAAGCAAAGAAAGAAAGTTAAAGATTTAAAGACCTGAAGAAAAGATAATCTCCACTGTCATTCATGAATTAAGGGAAACTGGAAAATAATGAGGGCCCAGTTGTGCTCCTACTATTTGGGCTTTTCATTTGCTTTACCTTTACTTAAAATTGCAACCATCAGTAAGGTTGATGACTGCTGTGGTGGACCCAGATCTATAGCTATCAAGGAATTCTAGAATCATCTAATATATCTAGAAAATTTATAAATGGAATTTGATTCACTGTGTTTCTTAGCTGTTCACACTCTGATATTAAGCAGCGCTTTAAACTTAACAAGCTATCATTGATTCTGTGAAAAAAAGTAAATATAGGTGCTTCTTGTTAGTATACAACACCCTAATTAGAGCTAAAGTTCATATACAATCTGATGTGTTCCTGGCATTAGACATCAATTTTTCCTAAAAGTTAATTCAAGGATTACCAACCTTTCCAGACTACACAGAAAGATAATAATTAAAGTGAGGTCCCCTTGCCCTGTCTATAGTCACATTAATCAGCAGCATGGCTGTGCTAGTGCAGGAGCTGTTGGATAATTCAAAATACATGGCTGGGAAGAAGTCAGTCAGCAAGGAATGCCCCAGATACCAGCCAGTAATATAAATAGAGAGAAAATCCAGAAACAATTTTTTTTTTTGTCCTTCAGCCATTCCCAAAGATCCTTTTCTCCTCTGTTTTACAAGACATGGTTTACTTTGTCAACGATATGAATATTTATAAAATACACCTCATCACGTAGGAAGACTAGACATTCATAATTGTTGAGAGGTACAAATTAGTAATGAAACATGAATTTCTGATTCACAGTGAGTATTTTCTTGCAAGCCAATTTTGTATGTTTATTGCATGTAGGATTTTGCAAATATCTCGCATTTTCAAATCTCAGAAACACTATGAAATCATGATTCATGCCACACCACATTGTTTCTAAATAGCAGAAACTCCTCTAGAAAAGTCTTCCACATCAAGAACTGATTTTATTCTGAATCTTCTTTGAATTAGAATAGTAACCTATAGTCCTAGTCCAGAAGTTCTACTTGCATAAGTATTCAATACACTGAGAGGTAGCCATGGACTATATAATTTTCAGCAAACATATGTAGGTGAAAGGGTATCTTTGACCAATAAAGTAGAAGCACAACAAGCAAGTTAAATTAATATTTACTTGCCTTGAAACCAGATATAAACACACAAAAATATCATAGTGAGAGTATATAAATATTTTGTCACCTTGTAACTACTAGTTGAATATTCTTTTATAAGCATTTTGTAACACAGATAAGCATAAATATAGAAAGAACATATAATCTCTAAGGGGCAAACAGAAGCTAATCTTATAGTCACTCAAATGAGGTATGGAAAAACATGTGCAAGTGGTAAAATCTGCAAGATAAGAACAAGAGATGGCATACAAGCAGGCAAGATATCTGATGGAACTAGAACAGATGCTGCAGAATAAGCAAGAAAGGTGCCTAACAAAACCAGAACAGTTTCTGATTCTCAAAATAGGAGAAATTATATTGGGACCAGACAAGATCACCTCTTTTCCTTTTAGAAGGTGGCTACACAGCATAAAATATCAGTGATGAGAAGGAAAGATGGGGAAGAAAGAAAATGCCAGCTTGGATTCTACCTCCCCTTTACCAAGACATCTCCAGCCTTATCACTTTGACCTTCATGATTAAGACCTTTGAGGACCATAGCAGTAAGCATTACTGCATCAGCGACCAGGTATTATATACTTAGAGGTAGTTTTGGATAAGCTTGATAACTGTTTGATGTGGTGATAATGATTAAAAATGGGTAAGAACAGTTTATGATGTGTATACTTAGTTAATATGGATTTACTAAACTGTTGGTTTGAAGCTGGAACTGGCCTGGGCTTTTAGTCTTTTAAACACTCCATCCCTGCAAACTCTAATTCTCTGATACAAAAAAATCCAAAACCAAAGCAAAAACAGAAAAAAACCCCACACATATTACACATGTATTTATGTATGTATATTCAGTTGGAACACAATATTGTGCAGAATATAGTATAATTTCCTGAAAATAAATAACATTTGATAGAAGTGCATTTCCCATTTTCCTTGCAGCAGAAGACTAAGAGGAGAAGATGGAAAAGACATTGAAGGTAACTCTGAGGTCTTTTAAATGTAATGACATCATAAAATCATTCAACATCAGGGATTTTCACCACACTATTAATGACAGGGAAATCACCAGAATTAACATTGCCATGCTATTCTGTACCTTATCAGTATCCTACTTTCTCTGCAGCAAGTAAGTAAATTCTTCTCTCTTATGATTAAGAAATTCACCATATATTACATCAGTGTTCACAGAGCTTAATATGGGTTCCTTGACTGGTTACTAGTATAATTTTGGTAACTACATCAACAAAAGACATTGGGAATATGTGCATAATTAAGTGTTCCTCAGCATATAAATTGTGAAATTGATCTGTCAGTTTCCCATTTTCCACCTTATGACTGTCACATCCCAATTTCTCAGGATGATGACTCATGTTCGCCAATTCCCAGGTCAGGGTTAAGGTGAAACGACACCAGGGATCCTTTAACTCACAAAACTCCACTTCTATTTGCTCACAACAAGAATTGGCATGATACTACATCAGTAAACTATAAAACATGTGCTAACCATACGTCACCAAATATATACTACAAGTCTTGCTTATTTGGGGATAAGTTCAGGGAAGAAAGCAAGGAGAGCCCTCCCATTGAATCACAAGGTTCAGAATGGACCCCCTTGCTTTCTAGACTCTGAGAAGGCTCAGAGAGAAACCTGGGGTGGCTGAATCCACTCCTAGTCCCAGACTTGGTCAACAGTTTTGTGTCTAAAGGGATGGGGTGTAGGGATTACAAAAAATAAATGAGAGAGAGACAGAGAGAGAGAAAAGGGAGATTTCACTGGTCCTGGGTCCACCATTGGTCCAGCCAGTTTAGAGGTCAGTTCTGGAGGGTGTGCACCTGTGGGGCTTCAATTCGTGTCCTTTTATCATCTCCTCGCCCATCCTTCAGGTGGGCACTGGAACTCATTAGGCTAATTAGGTGGCATGCGCAATTTGTGTTTCCAGAATCTTTGGGAAATGGGTCAGTGGGCTTGGGGGTCATTTGGGGAGTAACTTCTCCCTCCCTGCAGGTAGGACCATTCTTTGACCTCTGGCCATATATGGTGAGCTGTTCTGCTCAGCCTATCAGAACATGGAACAACGCACCCTCCGGCCCGCCCTCCATGCCCTGTGCTGAGTTCGGTTTGTTGGTAGACAGGGTTCCTTGTTACGCAGAGTGCGCCATTATGCAGAACTTGCCCCATGGCAATGTTTGAGATATTAACTCCTTCAGTCTCTGACAATGACTTAAGTATTCTTTGTGATACTAGTTTGTGTCATTAATCATATTTTGATAAGCACTTAAACTATACTTCAAGTCTCAAGTGTTACAAGCAGAACAATTGAGCTGAAGAGTATGTATCACCATATGCTGTCACCTCAGTATGGTAAATGCCTAGTACAAATTCTCTAATAGTGCCTGATAAAAGACTCCTAAGTAATTTTAAAATAATAGCCGTTGCAAATGCCCTATTTAATTATAAAAATTTCTCATTTGTTTTTGTGCTGGTTTTGGCTGGGATAGAGTTAATTTTCTTCATAGTAGCAAGTATGAGTCTATGTTTTGGATTTGTGCTGAAAATAGTGTTGATAATGTCGAGATGTTTTCGTTACTGCTGAGCAGTGCTTACACAGAGTCAAGACTTTTTCTGCTTCTCACCCCACCACACCAGCAAGTAGGCTGGGGGTGCACAAGAGGCTGGGAAGGGACACATCCAGGACAGCTCACCCCAACTGACCCAAGGGATATCCCAGACCATATGACATCATGCTCAGTATATAAAGCTGAGGGAAGAAGAGTGAAGGGGGGGACATTTGGAGTGATGGCATTTGTCTTCCCAAGTCACCATTACATGTGATGGAGCCCTGCTTTCCTGGAGATGGCTGAACACCTGCCTGCCAATGGGAAGCGCTGAATGAATTCCTTGTTTTGCTTTGCTTGTGTGCACGGCTTTTGCTTTACCTATTAAACTGTCTTTATCTCAGCCCATGAGTTTTCTCACTTTCACCCTCCTGATTCTCTCCCTCATCCCACTGTGAGGGAGGTGAGTGAGCAGCTGTGTGGTGCTTAGCTGCTGGCTGGTGTTAAACCACAACAGCTTTGGAGAACGAACTCTAATATGATTAAACATTTGTTAATATTGCAGAATAATCTCCCAAACTGTGAAAATAGAGACATCATGGTTGAAATAGGTCTATAAATTGGAAACAAAATCAGATTTGCTTCCATATAAAAAAAGAATTTAATTTGTTTTGTTTCTTAAGACAATATCTTTCTAAAATACCCTCAAAGAGCAAGTTGTTCAGATCCCAAACTTATTCAGCTATATATCTAGTGGAATTTTCTGTTATCTTTGCATTTTGGATACTTACTTATATGTGACAGTTTCAATGGGAATTTCATAGACACATTTAAGAGGAGTCACACATGGTATAAAACTTTCTTTTCTTTCTGATATCCAAACATTTTCAAAAACCTTATCTATAAATACCATAGCTTTCACAATTTTGAAAGGAAAATTATCTGTCATAATTTTAAATTAAGCATATGATTACTAGGTAATTATATATAGCTACAACAGGATTCAGGACTAGTGTTTTGAGCTGTTTCGTAGGCAGACATAAATGTTCCTTTCTTCTTGCTACAACTCCTGGGTGCTGCACTTTTTTCTGTTCCACGTCTGCCTCCTGCCTCTTCCCCAGACATAGTTTCTATTTTATGCATCACCATAATTTTTAGAATTATAGTGCAGATTAATGTTAATATTTAATGTTTAACTTTATTGTTGTTTAATTTTTAAGGAAAAAATTATGTCTGGATAACTGGTGGGCATTCTCACCCTCCCCCTTGTGTTGATAATGAATCAACACAAAGCTTTTCAATGGACTCAGCTTTTTCGTTTATCTGTGATATAGGCCATGCAGTGAGGCAAGTATCTTCTGGTTTCTAAATACATAGTGGTTGTTCACTAGATTTTTCATTTTATAACATGGGTTTTGTTGTAACTCTTCCCCCAAGTCCCTCATCATAAAACAGCAGCTGAATCAGTCAGTCTTCTAATGCATTTTCACTGGGAGCCATTTCTTTCCAACCAAAACTTTCCTGCAGCAGGAACACTATGGTATAGTTGCCATCATGGAAACATGGTGGGATGACTCACACAACTGGAGTGCTGCAATGAATGGCTATAAACCCTTCAGAAGGGATAGGCAAGGAAGGAGAGGCGGGAGGGTAGCCATGTATGTCAGGGAGAGTTTTGATTGTCTAGAGCTTAATGATGGTGACAATAGGGTTGAGTGTTTATGGGTAAGAATCAGGGGGAAGGCCAACAAGGCAGATAGCATGGTGGGAGTCTGTTATGGACCACCCAACCAGGACGAAGAGGCAGGCAAAATATTCTATAAGCAACTGGGAGAATTCTCGCAGTCGGTAGCCCTTGTTCTCGTGGGGGACTTCAACTTACCACATGTCTGCTAGAAACACAATACAGCAAAGAGGAAACAGTTTAGGAGGTTCCTGGAGTGTGTGGAAGATAACTTCCTGACACAGCTGATGAGTGAGCCAACGAGAGAAGACATCCTGCTGGACCTGTTGTTTGTGAACAAAGAAGGACTTGTGGGTCATAAGATGGTTGGAGGCCATCTTGGGCATACTGATCACGAAACGATAAGAGTTTACTATTCTTGGAGAAGTAAGGAGGGGGGGTCAGCAGAACTGCTGCCTTGGACTTCTGGAGGGCAGACTTTGGCCTGTTTAGGGGCCTGGTTGACAAAGTTGCTTGGGACGCAGTCCTGAAGGCCAAAGGAGTCCAGGAAGGCTGGACACTCTTCAAGAAGAAAATCTTAAAGGTGTAAGAGCAGGCTGTCCCCATGTACCGAAAGATGAGCCGTTGGGGAAGAAGACTGGCCTGGCTGAACAGAGAGCTTTGGCTGGAACTCAGGAAAAAAAAGGAGAGTTTATGACCTTTGGAAAAATAAGCAGGCAACTCAGGAGGACTACAGGGAAGTCATGAGGTTATGCAGGGAGAAAATTGAAAGGGCAAAAGCCCAGCTAGAAATTAATCTGTCTACTGCAATAAAAGACAATTTAAAAAGTTTTTATAAATACATTAGCAACAAAAGGAGGGCTAAGGAGAATCTCCATCCTTTATTGGACATGGGGGGAAACATAGTGACAAAGGATGAGGAAAAGGCTGAGGTATTTAAAGTCTTCCTTACCTCAGTCTGTAATAGTAAGACCAATTGTTCTCAGGGTACCCAGCCCCCTGAGCTGGAAGACATGGACGGGGAGCAGAATGAAATCCCCATAATCCAAGTGGAAATGGTTAGCAACCTGGTACACTACTTAGACACACACAGGTCTATGGGGCCGGATGGGATCCACCCAAGAGTACCGAGGGAGATGGTGGAAGTGCTCACCAAGCCACTTTCAAGCATTTATCAGCAGTCCAGAATAACTGGGGAGGTCCCTGTTCACTGGAGGTTAGGAAATGAGATGCCTATTTTCAAGAAGGGATGGAAGGGGGATCCGAGGATCTACAGGTCTGTCAGCCTGATGTTGGTGCCAGGGAAAGTTATGCAGCGGATCACCCTGAGTGCCATCACATGGCATGTACAGGACAACCAGGTGATCAGGCCCAGTCGGCATGAGTTTATGAAAGGCAGGTCCTGCCTAACTAACATGATCTCCTTCTATGACAAAATGACCCACTTAGTGGATGAGGGAAAGGCTGTGGATGTTGTTTTCCTGGACTTCAGTAAAGCCTTTGACACCATTTCGTACAGCATCCTCCCGGAGAAACTGGCTGCTCGTGGCTTGGATGGGTGTGCTCTTCGCTGGGTAAAAAACTGGCTGGATGGCTGGGCCCAAAGAGTGGTGGTGAATGGAGTTAAATCCAGTTGGTGGCCAGTCACAAGTGGTGTTCCCCTGGGCTCGGTATTGGTGCAGTTCTGTTTAATATCTTTATCAATGGTCTGGATGAGGGGATCGAGTGCACCCTCAGTAAGTTTGCAGACAACACCAAGATGGGCAGTAGTGTTGATCTGCTTGAGGGTAGGAAGGCTCTACAGAGGGATCTGGACAGGCTGGATTGATAGGTTGAGGATAATTGTGTAAGATTCAACAAGGCCAAGTGCCAGGTCCTGCACTTGCATCACAACAACCCCATGCAGCGCTACAGGCTTGGGGAAGAGTGGCTGGAAAGCTGCCCGGCAGAGAAAGACCTGGGGGTACTGGTTGACAGCTGGCTGAATAGGAGCCAGAAGTGTGCCCAGGTGGCCAAGAAGGCCAACAGCATCCTGGCCTGTATCAGAAATAGTGTGGCCAGAAGGAGGAGGGAGGTGATTGTTCTC